>NC_137824.1:10562585-10897585 GCF_963921795.1 Nannobrachium achirus | reverse complement strand
GCACGCACGCACGCACGCACGCACGCACGCACGCACGCACGCACGCACGCACGCACGCACGCACGCACGCACGCACGCACGCACGCACGCACGCACGCACGCACGCACGCACGCACGCACGCACACACACACACACACACACACACACACACACACACACACACACACACACACACACACACACACACACACACACACACACACACACACACACACACACACACACACACACACACACACACACACACACACACACACACACACACACACACACACACACACACACACACACACACACACACACACACACACACACACACACACACACACACACACACACACACACGCATCCAGTAACCGCTGGTTTGAATATTTACAGGCATGTGTGAAAACGTAGGATTACAAATTCCTCGCATTGCCCCGCCCCATTATGAGCCTCTGCTTTTTCTGCCTGGAAAACATATAAAAGAAAACGCTGTAAAGTATAACAAAAAGACAAAGACAAAAATTTGATTCGAGTAAATTTGCCCCCATTGATTTTCAAAACGGGTCCCCATCCAGAACGAATGGGGGTAAATTTATTGTTATCACATTTTAAAAAACTAAAAATATTATTGAACTCTACTCTCCATGGCGTGACTAATCAATAGAAAAAAAAAGTCATTTTGGGGGTGAACTACTCCTTTAAGGTCATTGCTCGTTTTTTTGTTGTTTTGTTTTGGCCGAATATCGGAGCTGATTTCTGATTTCGAAAATGCAACGAAAAAACACACCAATGTGCCATACCTTGGCTACAGGGGGGGAAAACAATGTACTTCGTAAAATAAATTAATCATGCCCGTTGCTAAGGTATGGCAACATGACTGGTATCACAACATGACTGTGATACCAGTCATGTTGCCATGCCATAGCATTTGCTGAACTGACGCCACTGGTTTCCGTACCAACCGGTGTATAACTTCCTCACGGGCCAGGCTGGAACAACAAACACGCCTTTCTGAATGAAGTCCTGCCCGGCCCGAAACAACAACACTGTCTCTAATAAGCACCAGGTGTTCCTCTCTGTATGAAAGCAAATAAATGCCAAATCATATGGAGACTGTACTGACTAAATGTATTGCTCACACCGAGCCCCAAACCTCTTCAGAGCGCCAGATTAGTAACACTGTGAAATATGTTTTGTTTGGGGGGGTGGGGGTGTTACCATATGGCATTATTTCTGTTGTCAATTGCACTCCTGATTACCATTATTCTGCTATGTTTATCATGTTATTTTTGTTCTCTCTATCTCTGAATGTGGGATTGATTGATTGATTGATTGATTGATTGATTGATTGAAGAATGTACTGTAAAGTTTGCATAGGAAAAAGTACAGTTTCATGACAGTACAGTTCACTGGTAGAAGGTCAACTGGTAGAAGAGATCCGAAACTTACCGGCTTATTTACACAGGATCCCTTGGATGACTGTGCTTTACTTGCATTATTCGAATTGTTTTATACTTATTCTGTAATGAACGTGCCCATTCGGTACATATTTACCAACACTTTTACTTGTAGTACTTTAAGTCAGTGGTTCTCAACCTGTGGGTCGGGACCCCCAGGAGGTCCCTGTATTATTTTGGGTGGTCCCCAGAGGATTAACTTATTGTGCAACATTGTTTTCTCACTCAACTGTAAACAAAGTAGCATAAATTTGAGGTGTATAGACGGTATCTGCACATTTCTAAAGTGACAATTTAAGGACCTTTTTTAATACCTCTAAAATGACAAATTAAACATTGGCCAAATTGTCAAGAGGCAGACATTGTGAAAATAACCGATCTACATTCTCACAACGCCGTTGTGAGCATGTAGATCTGCTATTTTCACAACAAAACCACGTTGTGCAAAATGTTATGCCTCTACTCTAGTATTAGTAGGGTGGGGTGGGGGGTCCCCAGTTAAAATATGATTATGTTGGGGGTAGCAGGCTGAAAAGGTTGAGAACCACTGCTTTAAGTGATGTCAATACTTGTATAGTTTTATTCAAGTCATTGTTTTCAATACAGACCATTTACTTCTAACTGAAGAGTATTTCTAAACTGAGGTATTGATAGTAAAAACAAGACATCACTGTTAAATATAACTCTGAGCTTCAAACATCTTATTTTCAAGTCTTTACAACTGTGTTGGAGAAATGAAATCCAATGAGGGAAGTGAAACAGAATGATGTTCAGTGAACAGGAATCTAATCTGATCTCTAACAGAACGTCTCCGCTTGTAAACATCATCTTTTTCTTCAGTTTCTCTTGTTTTGTTTTGTTTTGGATGATGAAAAAAAAGACAGAAAGAAAAAGAGAGAAAGACAAACTGCCTGGCGGCCAATCGTCTGAGCCAGAAGATTATCCCGGTTCTTTGTGGAAACAAAAGAACGAGGGATGGGAGGGCGAGAGTAGTAGTGAGGGAAATCCCCACATTTCATACTTAATTAATAAGACATAACATCTAGGCTCCTTTTCCAACTTGATATTGATCCCAAAAGACGATACATTTTAACAGCGATATGATAGGCATCACGATACATGGTTGACGATACGATACATGGACGATTAAGCAATATTACACAAGCAGGATAACCGTGTTATATGCAGACCCTCGAGTGTAATATTGCGATTATACAACTGTTGCCCTTAAAAAAAAAACATGTTAACTTTATTTCATTGTAATTAAGATATTCGATAGGAATTTGTAATTTTTTAATGCCACATTTAGCTACTGTGTCCCTGAACGTCACATGAAAACCGCTAGCCAGACGCCTAGCATAGTGTGGGGAGAGAGGAGCGCTTGCTGTCTTTCGTGACCAACGCAGCTGATTTTTTTTACTTGATGAGAGACAGTGCATCTGTGCTCGTTATATGCACGGTTGGAGAGCCTGTTTTACATTGAGAGCCCGACTACCTGTTGTATAATATTGGTTCATTCATGGCAATTCAATGATTTAATATCGATAAGAAATTTAATCTGTGTGAAATGTGTCAATAGTGCTTTTTAAGGGAAAAATCTATTATGGATATAAATAAGTAAACACTGTGATTCTCTAGCAACTGCATGGACATTATATTACAACACGCATGGACAAACCCGCACCTTGTCATGAACACAGAGATCATACACATTTATCGATAGACCAAGAGTAGCAATATGGAATGGAAAAGTAATTATACCCCTCTTTTTCATTTTCCTTCTTGTAAAGAGAAGACTGTCGCACACCCAGTAGTTCCTCTCAAGCAGGTGCGTCGGTCACAAAGTAGTTGAATGAATGAATCTTCAATGAAGAAAATACACCCGCACACTGCCACTTGCAGGTTCCAAGTATAAATTTATTAAAAGCAACGTTTCGGTCGGTAGACCTTCCTCAAGCTAAATTCAGTTATGGCTGACAAAACACTATATGCATTTCTACAGGTACAAACACCCAATCAGAAACACTCAATGTGATCACTCATTTCAGACAGCTGTGTTGACATAGTCATGTGACTCAGGTCCACAGTCTCTTCTGAGGTCCTCTAAGTATCATTGAAAATAACAAATTACAATAATACAAAGGAAAATAAAGAAAAGTCATGCCAAATAATACACGGAAATCAACAATTATACAAAAAACAAATTCAAAAAATGTCATAATGTCCTACTCTCAATGTCAGAGTGGAAAACAGAACATAATAAAGCAAAACAAGAAATACAAAATGCATAGGGACCAGCTAAGAAGTGACTAAATTGATAACAAGGCCCTCACTGGCTGAGGCTCTCTTTTAGAAGTTATATTTATAGCATTACATTCAATTTATAGCATTACATTCAATAACAGCTCGTCATTTAGCCCTCTAGGATGAAGAGTCTGTAAAGTATGTATCCAGTATGCTTCTCGTTGTTTAAGTAGAAGATCATGGTTACCACCTCTCCTTGGTAGTCTGACTTGTTCTATGCCAATAAAACGGAAAGTAGAGATGTCATGTTTACAGTCATTAAAGTGAATAGCAACTGGATAATCACGGTCATTTCTCCTGATAGAGCTCTTATGCTCACTCATTCTCTGTTTTAACTGTCTCGTAGTTTTGCCAACATATGACAGACCACATGGACATCTGATCATATACACCACATGGGTTGAAACACAAGTAATTACATTATTAATCTTAAACTTCTTGCCGGTATGAGGGTGATTGAAAAAGGTGGTCTTGTGTGTATTACCACACTGGGCACAATTGCCACAAGGATAATTACTTATTTTCCTTCTTAAAATTGCTAAATAAAAGTCACAGATACTTCCATAGAATCAATTATGTGCACTGCAAAACGATTCGATACCGATTATCTACATTGCAAAACGATACCGATACCATACCAAGCGGTACGATATATGCTTTTGCATAGTAGATCATTGCAAATTAAAATAGATTTCTCGATTCAGTTACAATATCGTTACATCCCTGCAAATGACTGTCCAAGGGGTCTATTAGGCAGACATGCCCCTCTCGTCTAGTGTCTCCAGCAGACCTCATAGCATAGAGCAATTTGTTGTGGTCAAAAGTTGATTTTATTGTTTTATAATTTGTTATTAGCCCTATTCACGTCCCGCCCACTTAGCATCCCCCTGGTGCTGAAGTCAGGTTTTGAAGGAGAAAACCCTGCTAAAAGCCCATCGAGTTAACACAGAAATCGCAAATGTAATGCAATTTCCGAATAGTAAAGTATAAAATACGGCTAGCATGATCAAGAACACAAGATAGTAAAAGGCAAAAAGCATTATAATTTACTTTACCGTTTGAAATAATGATTTGTTGGCTTTATGTCCAGCTATTTCTGTATTAATTTCCCCTTCAAAACTGACGTCACTTCGACACTTCAACACTTATGGCACACTCGAACACACTGCCCGACTTTTTGAGCCGATTATGCAGTCACGACCAATTTTGGCGCTCTCAGACAAAGACCGCAAGATCTAAACAAATTTAATTGCCTACAGTATGAATCGGCGATTGTAGGCCTATAGTGGTGAAATATCTGGCAAGTGTGTGATCCCTTGTCGGCGATCAATCTTACAGTGTGAAAACCACAACAATATTATGACATCCGATTTCAAGAAAGGGACTCGTATAATGTGAAATACTCTAACGATCCAATTCGCCGACTACTTGATATCATACAGTGTGTTCGGGCCTTTAGTCAGGATGCGCTGGGAATCAAACTTTAGGCAGTTTATCTGCAACTTTTCCAAAACTGGTATTGGCATCAGAGTCGGATCCCTGCATTCTTGTGTTTTCCACGTTCCAAGGTACCGTTGTCACACTTGTTAGCGCTCTGTGGATAGATATGTCAGACGCGCACTGTTCCTGACTGCACTTCAACTTCAAACGACTTCATTAATCCCACCAGGAGCAATTATTACATTGAGCAGCTTGTTACAGAGAAGCACAGAGACAATGCAAACAATCAAGTACTCCCAGGACCTGACTATGGCATGAGATGATCTGAAAACACTCTGATGTAGCGAGGTAAAAACAAAAGGACGTAAGGTACATTATGTTCCCTCGTTCTTTTAAGGTAAAAAAACGAAAGGGAAGGAAAATTAGACAGCACATCTCTGAGGTGCCGTGTATTCATGTAATGTATTCAATTCTTATTTGAAGCTCGGTCTTACAAAAAAAGAAAAAAAGACAACACAATCTCAGATGACTGGGTATATGAAAAGAATACAGGATATTCGTTTTTTCATGTTAAGCAAACTAGATAAGTCTCTTTTGAAATTTTTGTAACCCATTTTTTACCCGGTGTCAAATTATCTAATGTAATCCTGTGCGCTACACTCTCTCTGCCAACCTGGGGAGACAACAGACTGACCTCATGCTTCTTTCTATGCATGATTCCAAGCTGCATCTTTTCACCTGACAGGGGGGAGTTTCCCCGGTTGGACGTAGCGCATGGAGCAGGTTGGTGCCTTGCATGGTTTCCTCAGCCATCGGTGTGTGAATGTTTGTGTGAAGGGGTGAATGTAATGCATAATCTATGTAAAGCGCCTTGGATAAAGACGCTATATAAATGCACCATTTAACATTTACCGTGTTTTAGCTGTCAGTGTTAATGGTAATGCAGGGGTGGGGTGGCCTTTCTGTTGTGTTTGTTCCTTTTGTTTCTTTAGTTCATATTAGGTGAGATAGCTTTAGTTGTTTTGTGTTTGTAGCAAAAGGTTTTCTTTTTGTCAGGAAGAAGGGAGCCCACCCTGAGGTAACATACCCATTTTCTGTCAATCTAATAATAAACAAATGTACTGTACAGTATTTTGGCTTTTAAACTGGTGTTACCAGGATGTGTTTGGGGACTGGGAAGGAGGGGGTCCATTTTGCACACATTTTGGCACACTCAACTGTCTCGACTTTGCCAATCTGTTAAAGTCCATCTTAAGAAACTGTCCGCAACTTGAGTGTTGAAATGGATGTGAAAATGAAGGCTGATATATTTTCATCAACTCTAAGCACATTCAAACCCCCTTCCAAAATGCCCTCCTCGTATTATGGAATTGCTTCTGAACGGTTACGACTTTCATTTGCATTTACAACCTAGCGCTTTGGTTAAAACGCTCGCGTCCTGAACGACAACTCATATAATAAGTGCACGAGCCCCTGGACGCTTTTATAGGTTTTCATAAAAAAATGTTTACTCAGGGTGAATGGATTGGCAAAAGAAATGAAACCGTGGACAAAGCAAGTTTAGAACGGGATAATATCGTCGTATGTCGGCAAAAACCTTGCACGTGCAAGTTTCAAAGTAGGGGTTGGGAACCAGAACCAGAGGAACCGGGAGGAACCGGGTCCGACATTGAGGAGCCAGGAATGGGTTCTGTCACATTTGGAACCATTCCTGGAACGTGTTTTACCTACAGTACACTGCCAGAGCTTATGTTCTGTGGCAAGTGCTTATTTGAGAGGGGACGCAACCTTCTAATACACAACACAAGATATCTGTCTAAACACCTGAACGTGGTCAGAGCGCTCTGTCTTCTGGTCTGTGGAATGTAAAGAAATAAGTGTTAAATTGAGTGGTAATTAAAATCTTACCTGTCATTTTTTATGAACGATTTACTTTTCGGGCCTTTGGCCAAGTAGAACATGACCTGTACTTGCCTGAAGGGCAAGATGCCTCTGAGACCTTAGTGTCAACCCCTGCAACAGTAGCCTGGTTAATAAACCAGACCGCACAACACCACCCCCTGGCGGTGGTGGTGGTGTAGTGTGGTCTGGAGCCTCATCATTGAGAATCCATTTCCACCAGCCACCAGAAAGGGTTAGCCAATCAGGGCTGTAGGCTGTGTGGACACAAAAACATTCCCCCCCCCCTCCCCCTCCCCTCTATGACAGGCATCAAACAGGTGAGGTAGTTGTCTTTGATGCTTTCATTGATTAGAGAGAACATTAACAAGGTCTTGGCACTTGTATGGCCCAATCAATTACCTGATTGCACAACCCCTTTGAAGTTCAAAGGGAGCAAATAAGAGCTCTGACTGAGCTCATCAGGCTTTAGCCCGCCCCCCCCCAGAAATGGAATCTCTCCCTGGAACCCCAGACTCTCTTCCCAAAACGAAGTGTGTGATAGAGGCTGGCACCGCCAGGCTACTGCAACAGTACCTCAAATCCGTGCTAGAAGAGGAAAGTTACACAGTGCAGCTTTAAGTGTAGTATACCTGCAGAGTAAATGCACTTTCTTACTTAACTCTCCGCCAGGGCTCCAGAAGCGTGTCTGTCTACATTTCCACTAATAACACAACCTTTCCTCTCCAGAAGTGTGTCTAAAAACACAACCTTTCCGTTGGGTGTCTGTTCTCCTCCCGGGAGTGTGACTCCACTTTGTGTCCCGTTTAGAGAGTTATAGTCTCCATCTCCACCTCTCCAGGCTTGTCCTGCAGTGACTCCAACCTTCCAACCTTCCCTACTAAAGAGTTCACTTTAATTATCCCTCTCCGTAACCTCGCTTGATCTCCTTCCAATCCCCCCCTCCACCCCCACCCTCCGCTCGCTCGCAAATCCGTAGCGACACGGCGAACACGGTCCTGTCCAGTGGCGCGCTGCTCCGCTAACCTCCATTAGTCCTCCTCAATGCGGTCCGTTCCCCCGCAGGACATTATTTCACTGCTAATCCGTCTGAAACCTCATATCACCTCACGCTCACACGTTGGCCTGCGAATAGGGAGGCCACCACCACCAGGACCTTGGAAAGGAGTTTTTTTCCTTTTACCCAGGCTTGCTGTCTAGGTAACCAACACGTCCCTTCCCCTTGTGTTTACACCAGTTGTATCAAACTTGTTTTCATGTCAAGGACCCTCAAATTGATATATATATTTGGCCAGGGACCAAAATACCAAAATATCTTTGACCTCCATAGACCCCAGATTTAAATGTTGTTTCAGAAACAAATACTGTAGATCTACAAGCGCATAGCTCATAGATATATTTCAAAAGTATAACACAGGTCTAAAATGGTTTAAACAGATTTTGATGCTCTAGTTAGTCTAGTATCTATGCTGCGTCATGCTGCGTCATTTAGCTGCGTACCCTAGGGTGGATCTTAAATCACCTTTTTTAGATTTTCTTGAGTCTCACCCCCCAATTATGTTCCTATGTACAAAAAACTGCTTTGGTTAAAATTTGGTTGAATTTCAAGCATATTTAGAGGTAGCTCAATCAAGTCAAAGATTGTACATTTTATTGGTCAAAATCGAATTGCACTGCAGGCACATTTAAGTTATACATTACACATTATTCTTATACTAAGCACAGAAATTATATTTTTTAAGATTACAAATCTAAACACAAATCTGATGTTTGTCATATATGATGTCAAACCAGAATTTATGTATTGTAGGAAATAGCAAAGCAAAGAATGACAAATTGCTATTTTTCATTTAACGTGCAGAATGACTTGTCTTTATTGCCCACTCTTCAATCATACTCACAACACACAACAAGCACACAGCCCCACTTCCTTGTTTACCCCCAAACCCCCGAAAGTCACTGCAGTATAGTAATTCAGTATTTACTGATCAATTAAAGTTTGTTCACGGCTATCGGGATACTTGTGTCGATGGTTCTGCACAATTTGCAGCAAGTACTGGAGTTGGGACTCATCTTTAGTAATGAGACCACAATATTCTTGTATTAGGGCAACCCCACGCTCTGCATGATCATTGACAACATTCATCGCCTTCACTACAGCCAGAGCTTCTTGGTAGTCCTCCCTGGGCTCCCACTCATCGGGATCAACGTCAAAGAAGTCATCTGGGAGATCCATCATTTTGAAAAGCACCTTGGATTTGGGAGACACAAAATCTTCAATGTTCTTCCTTGTGTAGTGATACGCGGAAGCGGGGATTGAACCCGGGACTCGCCAGTCCAACACACAACCAGTCGTGCTAATAGGGCTGAGCCCGATTAGCAGGGCTGTTGTCGCTGGTTCATGGCTGGTACTAACTGTGGGGGCTACACTCCAAGGTCAACAGTAATTCTCTTCATATGCCCCTGTTCATCATCTTCTTTTCCATCGTTCATGGCTCTAACCATCAGCCTCTTCATTTGCGCACTCACTTGACTGTCAAACAATGCAAGTCCGACGATCTCTGGAGCGGATGTTTCATGGCCAATTCAAACTGACCCACAGGGAAGAAAAAGCATGCATGGATTTGTGCATTTTTGCAGTTTGCATTTATGTAAAGGCATGGATGATGGCAACTGTTGCTGTCAGCACTCCACTAAATGACTTGCATCCGCTCCAGAGATCGTCGGACTTACATTGTTTGACAGTCAAGTGAGTGCGCAAACGAAGAGCCATGAAAGATGGAAATGAAGATGATGAACAGGGGCATATGAAGAGAATTACTGTTGACCTTGGAACAATTGCAAGGAAGAACATTGAAGATGTTGTGTCTCCCAAATCCAAGGTGCTTTTCAAAATGATGGATCTCCCAGATGACATCCTTGACGTTGATCCCGATGAGTGGGAGCCCAGGGAGGACTACTAAGAAGCTCTGGCTGTAGTGAAGACGATGAATGTTGTCAGTGATCATGCAGAGTGTGGGGTTGCCCTAATACAAGAATATTGTGGTCTCATTACTAAAGATGAGTCCCAAATCCAGTACTTTTGTGCAGAATTGTGCAGAACCATCGGCACAAGTATCCCGATAGCCGTAAACAAACTTTAATTGATCAGTAACTACTGAATTACTATACTGCAGTGACTTTCGGGGGTTTTGGGGGTAAACAAGGAAGTGGGGCTGTGTGCTTGTTGTGTGTTGTGAATATGATTGAAGAGTGGGCAATAAAGACATGTCATTCTGCACGTTAAATGAAAAATAGCAATTTGTCATTCTTTGCTTTGCTATTTCCTACAATACATTAATTCTGGTTTGACATATGACAAACATGTAATCAGATTTAGTTTAGATTTGTAAGCTTAAAAAATATAATTTCTGTGCTTAGTATAAGAATAATGTGTAATGTATAACTTAAATGTGCCTGCAGTGCAATTCGATTTTGACCATAAAATGTACAATCTTTGACTTGATTGAGCTACCTCTAAATATGCTTGAAATTCAACCACATTTTAACCAAAGCAGTTTTTTGTACATAGGAACATAATTGGGGGGTGAGACTCAAGAAAATCAAAAAAAGGTGATTTAAGATCCACCCTAGCGTACCCATTTATGATGTATTTTACTATACTTTTCTTCACATTGTGGAGTGTTGCTATAGGCAACCACCACACAGGTAAGCCCTTCAACATGCTGTGTCAGTGGAAGAGGAGCAGAGTTGGCTGTGATAGACAACGCCCACCCCTGGGCCAGGTAATAGAGGGGCGGTACCTGCCGAGTTACCTGTTCAATCAGCCTAATCTGAGCACAGCTGCGTTGAGCAGGGCTGGGTCCTGCTCCCAAACAAAAGAGCCTCCTCTGCTCCAGAACTCACTGACTCACTGTGTCGGCAGTCGGGCTGCTGGCGGTAAGAGAACAATACATTCCACATGTTCTTCTCCCACATTTAATGTAGTGAAATGCAATACTAATGGTGCATATCTGTCTTCCAGGCAATATAGGAGTTCACGTCAAAATAATGGAGGCCGCACTGGGAGAGAGTGCGATGTGCTTGGCAAACCCAGGGAAAAGGAACCAAGGAAACGACAGCAAGTACTAGACCCCCGGGCCGGGTAGAGCGTAAGTTGAACTGTTTATACTCACCTGAGTTGCCTTACTTCATAAGTGTGGCAAAACATTTGTGAACATACTGTAGCAGATGTACAAACTCACAAGGCGTCACTTTGTGTGAACATGTAGCTTGTACATTGGCTAGTTTCACAATTGTCTTACGTTGTTATAGAATAATAATGTGAAAAAGGAACGGTTTTGGGACATACATGTACGAGGCTTCCACCCGACGGCAATTTAATAACAATAAGAAGAAGAAGAACCACATTTAAAGAGTGCTATTCTGTTCCTCTTTGCTAGTGCCCTGGTTCTAATAATCTGTATTCCCTATCTGATTCACAACGCGGTGACAGTGTATGATTATTTTTTATTACTATGATTGTGTGTCTTTATTGGCATACGAGGAACCAACGCTTCACACAAGGAGGCAAAGCTTTGCTGTAGTCTCTGAATTAGATGAAAGACAGGGAAATGAACATCTAACTACGAGGCAACAGCTTTTGATGCAGGGTTTTATTAGACAATGTTGGATCACTGTTAAAATAAGACAGCAATAAGAAAAGACAGATTGAAGTGTATTATCCTGATACTGGCAGCGGCGGCACGTGTAAGCTTGGATTGAACATGCCGTCGTTGTCGTGAAGAAACCTCAGAACTCCATGTTTCAACTCTCTGCTTTCTTTTTACATGAATACCCTACTTTGTCATACTACTACAGTACAGTACTATTACTCCAAAGTAGCAGAAAATAGCCTTAAATGCTCACAACGACACCCTCAGGCTTTTATAAATTGAAGCAATCTTTTCTTCTTTTTTCTCTTTTTTTATATGAACTACTTGAACCCTAATGTCCATATTTGGAGCTGCGAGGCATTGTGAGCTTGTAGATCGGCTATTTTTGGCAAAAAGCTTTGGTTTAGAGGGGAAAAAGAGCAGACTAAGTACAGAGTGAAAGGTCAAGTTTATTAAGTATTGACGTTTCAAGTGGTTAAATATAACACAAATTGACATGAATCCAAAATACACTCACGATCATCAAACCATGAAACTATATATGGAATCTATGAAAAGGTTGAAAAGGTTCATCTCTCTCTCAACCTAGGGGTCCTCGGCCTGAAAACGTTGAAGACCCCTGCTTTAGGATTTCAACCATTCTGGTTCCTAAACGATTCCCTCTTAACACTTGGGGAGCCAAACTCGTTCAGTGACGAGTTATGGCCACTAGATGTCACCCTGCCACAGGAAGTTATATCGTCGAGGGACGAGTCAACAAATAGTTAACTTTTCGAGACCGCAGCTTCCCTTTGCATGCCCTGAATCCATTACGTCACCCAGCCAGGGCAGGAAGCCCCCTGTCTCTCCCCACACGGAAGGATTTTACATGGCTTTAGATTCTACTTTGAAACATAAGAACGGCTTTATCTGAGAATGAGGTAAAAACAGCCCCATGGAGGCAGAGAGCTGATTGTTTTCACGGCGACACTTTACCGCGAATTTACCGCGATTTTTTTACCGCGAGTTTCGCGAGCGTTTGTAAACAAATGGAGTACCTCCTCAATCTTCTCTGGACACGCACGTGCACACGCACGAAGCTTGCGGGGCTCATCAAAACATAACGTAAGTCAATGGTGGCACCAGCAACAGCTATAAATGTTATAAACCTTGGCCGCCCATGTGTTAACAGTCCCATTCCAATTTAAAAACACAAGTTACGAAGTGCCGCTTTAATGCAAAAGCACAGAAACATTTGGTCACAAATGGTGCGTGAGGACCAAATATGAACATGGGTAAATTGGTTCTCAAAGTGTGGTCCCCCCCCAGGGGTCCCTGAGGGAGTTCCAGGGGGTCCGCAGCTAAATGATAGGAACCAAATGGACCCTTATGGCTATGTAACTCGGAGAGTGTACAAATGGAACCAAATGGACCCTAACTCAGAGTTAAATTGACATTGATTTTACAATATAAATTGGGGTCCCAGAGATAGATATGTCACTGGGGGTCCCTGAAATTAAAATGGTCGGGAATCACAGCTAGAGGCCTAACAATCTTCTCTAATATGGGGAACCCTCTTTCTAAAAGGGGGTCAGCGGGCTAAATACGTGCCAATTTGTGAGGATTGTGAAGAGAGCAGCTCAAATTATCGGAACAGAATTGCCACAGGCCCATACAATCTATACCACGCGCTGCAAGAAAAAGACTCAGAACATCATGAAAGATAGCAGCCATCCCACCCATTCCCTGTTCTCACTCCTCCCATCCAAAAAACGTTACGAGAGCATCAAATCGCACACCACTCGTTTCAGTAATAGTTTTTTTTTTTTTGCCCAGACAGTCAGGTTGCTCAACGAAGGGATGAAAGTGAAACGTATGGGCACTGTATGCATTTTTAAACTGTACACTGTATGATATTGTCATTGTTGGGAATTGTGTGGCCTGCATGGTATATGGGTCTACACTCTTGTCGGTCACTGTGACCATGTCTTTGTGTAATAAGGCTGAGAGTGCTCCTGGCACAAGCATTTCATTGTATCTGTACCTGTATGGATATGTGTGACAATAAAACTGAACCTGAACCTGAATTTGGGGGTCCTTGATAATGAAAAAGTCTAAGAAGCACTGAAGTAAGCTACTTTTTTTTCCCCATCCTGCCCCCGCAGCCTCTGCAGCAGGTTTGGGTTTTGTCGGACGTTCGCTCCGCTGAGCACAGTGGATGATTCAGCAGCAGCGGAGGAAACCCTGGGCGAGGCGAGCTGGCCGCGTTCCCCACAGCGTTTATTGTATTTCCCATTAGCAGACCTCCTCCAATGATGGGGTGTCGCACCAAATTCTGGGCCCTGGGTACAAGGATTCACTGTGGGCCCACCTGAATTGGGACTGGGAACTCATTATTATGCATTATTCTTTTCTTTAACTATTGAAAAATAGCAGAAATACAAGCTCACGAGCTTGTATATCTGCTATTTTTGAAAAATCTTGAAAACGTTTTTTTTTTTTAACTATGTTTCTATGTCAGTGGTGCTCAAACCTGTGAAGGACCCCCAAAATGTATTTGGCCACGGACCCCCCTCTCAAAATGTTTAGTTCCAAGGACGCACCATAAGCAAAATTTGAGTTACAAATGCCCGCTTAAAAAAAATACATACATTCAAAGATTTGCACACATTTTCACGACTTTTCAAAAATAGCAGATCTACAAGCTCGCAGCGCGGCACTCGGTGCCGCGCTGTGAGCTTGTATATCTGCTATTTTTTCAATAGCCAAAGTATAGAATGATTCCAGGTCCCTCCATCTTGGGCCCTATAGTGACTCAGTCCCACCTCCCCCTTGTGACGCCCCTGGCTCTCGCTGAGCTACGGGAGCACACAGGGTATTGTCACTTGTTGTCGGGCAGAAACCCGGTATCTCCACAATTCAACTTTATTTCTGAGCGGTGGTACACCGTCTCCAATGCTTGGCGGCGTGTGTATGTAACTACGGTATGTAACCAGCTATGTCTGTTTGTAGCATGAGCTGCAATACCGTACGTAGCCTGCAGGGTGCCAGCCTGCTCGCTCCCTTCTGCGATTTGTTTTGTCTCTGTTTGACTTAGTCAAACAGAGTCAAATTACTAATTGTATTTAGTAGCCGGGTAATAAGTGGGATAGCGCCTCGGGGAGTTATCAGGCTGTCGGTCTGTTATGTATGGAGAAACACCACGGAGCCAGTCATTATCCCTTACATAAACAGGCTGACTTAATAAATACATTAATAATAAAAACTAAAAACAATACACATGTTGTCCTTGTTATCAAGAAATAACAGACCGCTGATTTCAGCGAATGACCAATCAGAATCAAGCATTCTGATAGATAGATATGATAGATACCTTTATTATCCCAAGGGGGAAATTCAGTACCTACCAAGCCGTGTAATAATGGGCTAAACTGTATGTATTTGACAAAAGGGCCTTTCTGTGTGGAGTTTGCATGTTCTCCCCGTGTCTCCTAGGGTAGATACCCTCACAAAAACATGCAGTAATCCTGGTCTCTATAATGCCTCCCCTTGGCCAGCCGGGGCACCTGATGGGAGGGGAAAGGAACTGGTTGGAATAACGTGTTCCTTCCACGCGCTACGTCCAAACCAGGGGAAATCCCCCACCCCCCCCCCCCCCACCAGTCAGGTGAAAAGAAGCAACTTGGACTCCTCATGCACTGAAGGAAGCATGAGGTCAGTCCGTTGTCTCCCCAGGCGCGGCAGAGGGAGAGCAGAGCCCGGGATTACAATAGGCAATTGGCACTGGGTGAAAAAATGGGTTACAAAAATCGTGGGATAAAAATTAGGAAAAAAATAAATAAAAATGTATGTATTTCTTTTGTATTATTATTATTACCCTTATTAATTTAAGTGTATTTAATTTAATTTATTCATTTTTTTTGGGGGGGGGGGGGGGGGGGGGGGGGGGCATACAAGGTTTCCCCGCCAGACGGCATGAAGAGATATAGCGTCCGTCTCTGTGGCTCCATGACACAGCACTATAAACGGCCTCATTATGAAGTGACGGGGGATTTATGGCTACTTTACTAGCCAGTCAATACGGGGGGCCGTAAAACCCCTCCCCCACGTGCTCTCTCTCTTCCAGTCACATCATAGCAGCATGGCGGGACGTCAACCCCCAGCCCTGCAGACATAACTCACGGCCCGGGACGGAGAAGACTGGAGTACATGGGGGTGTCGCACCAAATGCTGGGCCCTGCATGGGTATAAGGATTCACTGCGTTAGTTTGTGCTTTAACTATTGAAAAATAGCAGATATACAAGCTCACAGCGCGGCACCGAGTGCCGCGCTGCGAGCTTGTAGATCTGCTATTTTTGAAAAAAAACGTGTGCAAGTCTTTGAATATTTCAAATCCTTCTAAGTTTTTTTGTTTTTTTTGTTTCTATGTTAGTGGTGCTCAAACATTTTCATGTGACGGACCCCCAAAATGCTATGTATTTGGCCACGGACCCCCATCTCAAAATATTTAGTTCCAGAGACCCCCAGAATCAAAATTGATCAGACACATGCAAATCAAAATAGTTAAAATCACAAACTATAGAAAGAAGTAAATGGAAACATTTTAACACTCATCTTTTCTTTTCTCAAATGACTTTCTAAATATGAAGCCTTGTTGTAAAAAAAAAAAACAAAGTTGTCCTTTAGAACACGGAGGGTTCCCAGTTTGATCCCAGGCTCCCCCAGAGTTAGTGTCAAAGAGTCCTTGATCAAGACTCTGAACCCCTAGTTGCTCCCGGTGAGCAGGTTGGTGTCTTGCATGGTTTCCTCCGCCATCGGTGCGTGAATGTGTGTGTGAATGGGTGAATGCAATGTACATCTCTGTAAAGTGGATAAAGGCGCTATACATATGCACCATTTACCAGTTACCAATAAATGTATCAATACTGCAGCATAGAAATACTCTAATACCAGTAACACTCCCTAATCGGGAGATAAGCGACCGCCAGGTCGCAGCGTGATTTTAGGTCCAAAAATGTGTTAAAAACAATCGGCCTGATGGTGGCGCTATATGGGACAGATCCATGTTGAAGACATGAGTGTAGACATACCGTGTACCGATTTGCGTGATTTTAGGGCACACATTTTAGGAGCTGTGTCTGTAAATGTGTTTTGCAAGAACCGGCCTCATGGTGGCGCTAGAAGAGGGGCATGTGAGAAAAGAGGAGATTCATGTTGATGAGATGTGTGTAGACATCTCTTTGTCTGTGGCAGAGCAACGCGGTGAGCAGCCGATTTGGGGGCGTCATTTGGTCGTTTTTGGCGGGGGTCCCTGGCGGTCCCTGGCGGTCCCTGGAGCTGCGGGGGTCCCTGGAAGGGTGGAGGTTGTGGATTGGCAGACAAGGAGTGTGTGTGGAAAATTTCACATGGATAGGGGCAACGATGTCATTTCGTAGTTTTTTAGCTTTTTGGCGGGGGTCCCTGGAGCTGTGGGGGTCCCTGGAAGGGTGGAGGTTGTGGATTGGCAGACAAGGAGTGTGTGTGGAAAATTTCACATGGATAGGGGCAACGATGGCGGAGATTTGAGTAGGGCAAAAGTGACTGACGGACAGTGAGTAAAAGTACAAAAGTATTGGCATCAAAATATACTTAAAGCACCAAAAGTGAAAGTACTATTTGTTTGGAAATAGCAGATCTACAAGCACACAACGTGTCGCATCGCAAAAAGTCTCCATGGGGTGAATAAGGAAAGAAAATCATTTTGGGGTGAATTATCCCTTTAAAGGACAACTTCGATTTTTTTTTACAATAAGGTTTTATCCAGAAAGATGGAAAGTAATATAGTCGGGTTGTCCCCACAGTGTGTGTGTGTGTGTGTGTGTGTGTGTGTGTGTGTGTGTGTGTGTGTGTGTGTGTGTGTGTGTGTGTGTGTGTGTGTGTGTGTGTGTGTGTGTGTGTGTGTGTGAACTGGGTCTAATAATAATACATTTTATTATAATACTTACATTTGAAGCAAATTTCAAAGTGCTACATTCAAAAGGGCAAAGAATAAAGCAAGCAAAACAAAACAAGACTACACTAATAATGGCGTGGCATCTACGTGGATAGCTTCCATCATGGTGGCGATCACTCTTGCCCAAATATGGAGGGGTGGCAGCCTGTGCAATCGGTGTTGTCACGCATGCTGCGGCAACCGGTTGTGTTGTGAGTGAGTGAGGTCAGACCAGAGCTCTGCTCAGCATGTATAAGATTTGAAAATACTTTTTGTTTTGAATTGCTCTTCATTGCACAGAGATCACAGGATAGAGTGTCCTTACTCAGTGTCATTAGAGAAGGAGGAAGAGGATAAATACATTTTCCATTACCCAGCATAACCTAAAACTCTGTCCCTATCATCACAGTCCATGTATAGACGCATATTTGATGATGAACCACGGCTCCAGGAAGGAGTGTGGTCTCAATCTTCTCAGACTAAGGTCCGCCGTGGATCTCAGTCTCAATCGAACCACGACGACGACCTCTGCTGCCAAATGCCCATACATGGACGTCAGATCCCCTCAGAATCCGTCCGGCAAATCACAGGAATTGTTGTTAGCGGCCAGGAACGAGGAGACACAGACGAACCGACATCTTGCGGTCATCAAAGGTTTACCAAGACTTTAACTCAACCAGGAGTGGTGAAGACACATCAGCTGACTTATACAGGGAAGACAACTCACATCTGTAAACAGTGTGACAAGAGTTTCAGTAAGTTAAGTGCCCTGACGAAACACCAGTGTATCCACACAGGAGAAAAACCTTTCCATTGTACGCAGTGTGACAAGAGTTTCGCCTTCTTGGGTAGCCTGAAGAGACACCAGTGTATCCACACTGGAGAAAAACCTTTCCAGTGTACGCAATGTGACACAAGTTTCAACGACGTGGGTAACTTAAAGCGTCACCAGCGTAGCATCCACACCAGAGAAAAACCTTTCGTCTGCAAACAGTGTCACGCGACTTTCAGTCGGTTGGACGAACTGCGGATCCACCAGCGTACGCACACGGGAGAAACACCTTTTCACTGTAAACGCTGCGACAAGAGCTTCGGAGTGCTGAGCAATCTGAAGGCTCACCAGCGCGTTCACACCGGGGAGAAACCTTTCTGTTGTACAGAGTGCGACAAGAGGTTCAGTCAGTCGGGCGAACTGAAGGTTCACCGGCGCATCCACACGGGAGAGAGACCTTTTCATTGTACGCGCTGTGACAAGAGTTTCAGAGTGTCGAGCAATCTCAAGACGCACCAACGTGTCCACACGGGTGAAAAGCCTTTTCACTGTAAACACTGTGACAAGAGTTTCAGACAGTTGGTTCACCTGAAGAGTCACCTGCCACTCCACACTGGAGGAGAAAAATCACACCTGTGCTAATTGAGCGCTGCTCACTTAGCATGGTATCAAACACAACAACGCCGTTCTGTCCCCCATTCAAGTCAATGGGGACAATTAATTCACTAATACATTAATGGCCATAATAGAGCCCCGGTTCATGGAAGTAATTTCTGTATGGAGAATAACATTGGGTCATCTTAACTCTTTTACTGCCACAGAATTTAACAAAAAGCTCCATCCACTGCCAGCTAAATTTGAGAATTGTCGCTCATCTTTGAAGGCCTACTGGAGAAATTTGGCTTTGACTATAAAGACAACAATTATATGGCAACGAAGAATAGAATGTCTACTTTGCAACAGAAAAAGATTTCGTGTTTTTATCATGTTCTATTCATTAGCTAGAAGCTGCTGAATATGGCCTAAAAAACAACTCTTTGAGAACATAAAGCTGAGAAAAATGCATTTTTGTGAAGGAGACATTTTCAGGCAGAAATCTCTCTTTATCCTTTAGTGTTGGCGGTAACATCACACAGTAACATCACACCTATGCTCAGTGGTTGTTTACAAACAAATTCAAAAAAAAAAAAAAAAGTGCTTTTTACACACTTTTAGTGTGTAAGAGAAGTAAGAGCAGTAGTAAGGAGCAGTGCAGAACATTGACACAGTGACATGAGATTCAGCCTGAATCCTGCTTCTGCTTTCAGGGTTCTTTTTAGGTTGAAGTACAGTACAAATGATTGATGAAAATGAAAATAAAATATAAAACAACATTTTAGACACTAGAACTCAATTGTAATACTGCAAATGGAAAAAGGTTGTGGCCTACCTGCACTTACACAGGCCTCAACCACTACATGTCTACAGAGTGTATATGTGTGCGTGCGTGCGTGCGGGTGTGTGTGTGCGTGCGTGCGTGCGTGCGTGCGTGCGTGTGCATGTGTGCATGTGTGCGTGTGTGTGTGTGTGTGTGTGTGTGTGTGTGTGTGATACAATTATCCATAAATAATCGATATCCATAACCTGCTAGCCCATCAAGGAGGAATTCAACCGTCTCAAGCAGGGAAACAGATTCTCCACAGTAGGGTTTCATATTGAAACAGTAACCTGTACCTGAATCACAGAGAATATAAGATTTTATCCCATATTTCACACCCGCTTCTAATGCTATCATGCTGGTGCTCTCAAGTCCCAAGATCCAGTGGACTACCTGGAACTGTTAGATAACACAGGTCCAGATGCAAAGAGTGGTGACAGGATGTTCAAAATACGCCCAGTTCTAGATTATCTTGTCTCCAAATTCCGTGAACTGTACAAACCAAACCAAGATATTTCCATTGATAGGTACACTTTTATTCAAAGGGCGCCTACAAAGTGCAGCAGGTCCAGGGACTGCAGTGAATTCAATGTCTCTGGGGCTCTATTCTGTTTCACTCCAGCCAGGCTCCTCCGGAAGGGCTCCCCCGGGTCTGCTGAACTCTGCACCCCTACCCCTACACGAGCCCATGGTCGATCTGTAAATTATACAAATACATAATTACTACGAGTAAGCAGTGTTGTTTTTGACAGCAAATTTTGATTTTGTTTCAGTCGTAGTCTTTTGAATAAAAGACTACGACTGAAACGACTGAAACCTAGCGGTCGCAATAAAATACATGAAAAATAGTACACCTCCAAGCTCACAACGCGTCACAGCAGAATGCGTGGAGGTTGGGGGCCTACTATTTTCATCAAAAGGCTGTTTTAGACATTTCAGCCCCTGCCTCTCTAACATTCTATACAGTATATACTAGTAATTATGTAAAAACAGAATTCATGGTCTGGAGAGGGCACTTTTTACAGATGGATAAAGGGCATGGGCTCAAGCCCCCTTTGATGTCTAAGTCTGATTTACAGAAAAAAGGTTTTTGTTCTTTACCTATCCTTGTCCTTGGACGACCACGATGTGGCAATGAAGAAGTAGGCTGTGCCGCACTTGACTCTTCTGAAATCACAGTAGTAAAATATAAACTAGTAAACATGATGTGCACAAAATGAAATCAATTATTTACACACCCAGCATGTCTCAGACAGGTCCATGACATTATGATGTAAATGATAAAAGCATTGAACAAACAGATAACTGTATCTACTCTAAAATGCTATAGAATTATACAAAATGCATCAGTTTTTGATTTCTCCTTACCTCTATTACCTCCAAACGGTATAGACCTAAGAACACAAGGAGTCCCCGGCACCTCTCCATCCGAATCATCATCTAAAATCATAGCCAGGAAAATATCAAATAGTTTATATGTAAACAAATCAATTTACAATTTTGACATTAGCAAATATGAGTGACTTACAATAAGTTCATAATGTAATACATAAAATGCAGATATAGTAAATAGTTACCATGCATTTACTGTCACAGTGAAATGCCCTTTATATCCTGTATGTATATATAAAATGTCACAATGCAACATAGCTCTGTTTACACAAAGCTGTACTTCCTCCAAGAACTGTATAGGCTATCTTCCCCATTTTCAACTGTTTTTATTTATAACACTTGCTTTGGCAATGTAAACTATATTTTCTCATGCCAATAAAGCTCCTTTGAATTGAATTGAATTGAAAGGCTACGGGTGTGCGGGTGTGCACCGTACACGTGCACAGTATGATCACGCGCGTGCAACGCACACCGTACGTGCACGCGCGTGCACCACACGTGCACCACACGTAAAAAGAAACCGCTCTCTCTCTCTCTCTCACACGCATCTCTCTCTCTCTCACACGCATCGTACGCATGCACACACAAACTAAGCCACTAAATCCTAAAATCCCATCAAATAATCATAGTAGCTGGCTAAATGCTAACCTGTGCCGTGCACCGTACACTACATGCGGTACGTGCACGCGCGTAATAGGAAATCCACGTGTGTCCTGTGTAGCAAAAACAAACGCATATGCACTTGGATCCTAACTCTATGCTTGGATCAAGTTGCTGATCCGCTCCGGATACGGAAACGTTTCTTGCATGTAGTCTATGTGTGCGTGTAAATAACCGGATGCAGTAGGCGGGCTCTAGACCGGATCCCACTGGTGTATTCGCAATAGAGATCACGTCTGACCAGACCAGACTTTAGGCTTGTCAATCAAACCAAGCTTCCTCACGGATGCAGTGGAAAGCCTGAAGCGATTCACATACAGTATACTATACATACATGCAGATGCACTGGATTTAAGTCTAAGTCTTACCACTCTGGACAGTAGAATCATGGCCATCGTCCAGTGAGTCTCTGCCTCTGTACGTCTGGCTGTTGAATGGGTGGCGGCGGTCTCTACTGCGCCCGAGATGTGTGTCCACTGTGCCGTGCCGATCCATCCAGCGCGGGGGTCTCACTCTCAGGAACGAACGGCGGGTATGGCGGGGGTCTCCGAGTCCATATCGGGATATCAGGAGGCTCTTGATGCACTTTTTGACCCGGTTCTTCGCGACCAACGGCACCAAGAAATGGAATGTTTCTCTTCAAAGCCAACGGCTACACTACAGGAATCTTTTTCTCTTCTTCTTCATCATCATCATCATCACGACGACCACCACCATTCGTGGTGGGCGCTGCCTGGTCCTGGGTCACCAACGCGGGTAGGTTTGTAATCCTAATTCTAACAAAGTTTGTTGTCGAAACTTTCCTTCCGTGGACCTCGGCCGTGGGGTGGTGGGGGATGGTCGCTTTGCTTCGGCGGATTGATACTGAGCAGGTCCTAGTACTTGGCCTAATACATCTCAATATTCTAGTACTGCTAAATACTACTACCTACTACAATTACTATACTACTAATACTATAAAACAACTGATTTCCGACAAAATGATCGCTTTTACCAACGTTTCTCTCTCTCTTTCTCTACTAACAGCCCGATGCATAAAACAATATAGTCCCTCAAGGCTAGCAGCTAGGTAGGCGCAGAGTCGCTCTGGGCAGGCGGAGCCAGGACAGTCTGTTTACTTTTTTTTTTTATGAACGGTTTCCGGCTGTCCTCAAAAGACCCCGACGACCAATTATACATTCAAAAGTTGCGCAAGGACGTCTTTTATCATAATCCATAAAAAACATCAAACGAACGAACGGCCGTATTGGCCGTCCTCACTAGAAAAAATTGGGGCGAACAGGAACGTCCAAAGCAGTATAAGAGTTAAAATCGTCTCAAATAAGCATTGTGGTCCAAAAATAAACAAACGGTATGCACAATTTTGTCAGGGAGGTGGCTCTGTATGGTTTATGATAGTCAGTCACTCATATTTGATAAAGCCTGTTTCTAGCGAGAATGTAACTAATACGACGACAGTAACATCAGTTGATTCTTCATATCCATATGAGTCAAACCGCTTAGATAATTTGTTTATGTTTGAAACACAGTTCTTATATGACGCCATATGAAAAAAAGTCTGGGAGGAGAAAAGAATGGGGGGAAAAATGTGAACCAGGTAGGATGGGTAAATGACGTCAAACTTCACACGGACATTCACACAAAGCCATGCGTAGGAGCGGTTATACTGTAGCACCGCTCCAAATCCTTTCATCTGTAAACACTATTGCAGTGGAGTTCTTAAAACATACATATAAACAGAGAAAACATACAGTCAAACACGGGTGGAAATGCATTCAAAAATACAAAAGTACAAAAAAATATTTTCAATCATCTTTTTGGTCCGGGGGAGATACTAGACTTTTGAGGCTTCAAGGCTGGGGCTGCGACTCTCTCCGTCACACTCATCCCCCTTTGACCTCCTCCTACGGTGAAGCCCGAATCCGGGTCATGGCACCAATGTAACGGAGGTGATCCGAACCTCCCCACCCGGCTTCGTACCCAGGTCTCCCACGTGAAAGTCCAATATCTTAACCACTAGACCAAAGGGAGATACTAGAGTTTTGACTCTTCAAGGCTGGGGCTGCGACTCTCTCCGTCACATGTACTTAGCTACTTTCCAGCCACTGTAACTGTATATGCTGCATTTCACCAGGCACAAACCAGGCATTATGAAACGGCTGATTCCAGTGTCTCTGCTGCCGGGAGACTGTTGCATGGCCCTGATGATGCAACAGTTACATCAACCACTCTAGATGACACTTCTTCTCCAATCATACTGTATTTACTGACTCTCATAAAGACTACAGCCTCCTAAGTATCCACAGTATTACGTTACAAATCCTCGCTGTCGGGCAGAGAGACCGTGTATCTCCAAGGTAAAAGATGCAATTCTGGGAAATGTGCAAGTGTGGTTGTTGTGACGCGAGTCACACTTGCAAATTGAATTGCCATTTGAATTATCCCCCATTCAAGTCAAAGGGGAAAATGAATTCACTAATGAATTAATATATTTATGCCATATATGGATATCTCATTGTCATGCCCATACATATGGAGATCCTCGCCCTGCATTGCTGTTCATGAATTAAATACAGAGGGCTTCCAACATAAAAAAAAAAAGAAGGAACAAGTCTTATTTGGGATGTTCCTTTTAGGCAGAGTGTTTAACTGTACTACATTTCAATTGTATTGACTATACTTGTACTGTTCTCCATTTTTGTCTAATAAAATAATCAATCAATCAATCAATCAATCCGATTCCATGTCAATGTCATGTGATCTATTATGTCAGTCAACTCCATATTTGTATTTTTTTTTTTTTTTTTGCTTTTTCCTATTCAAGTCAATGGATCAAATTAATTCCCTAATACAGGGGTCTTCAACAGGGGGGCCGGGACCCCTAGGGGGTCCTCAGAGTTACTAAAGGGGGGCCGCGACATCCTTGTGTGATATGATAATTATTTTAAAAATGAACAACTTGAACCCTCGCATCCCTATTCCAAGGAGAACTTTAGCCAAAAATAGCAGATCTACATGCACTCAACGCCTAGCGCGAGGCGTTGAGAGCTTGTAGATCGGCTATTCTCGGCAAATATGTTTGGTGTAGAGTTAAAAAAGTACATAGAGTGAGAGGTCAAGTTTACAAAATATCGACGATTTAAGTGGTTAAATGTCTGATAAAACACATTAACATGAATCCAACATAGACTGATGACAGTGCTGTCATACAAGTCTACGGGCTCTATTATGATCCAGGTCTTATGCCTTATGCCTTAACTTATTTGCCTTTTTTTTACTATTTTGAAAAACATTTTTAAATACTTCAAATGCTGATCTACATCTGCACGTTGTGAGCTTGCAGATCAGCTATTTGAAATATTAAAAAAATATGTATATATAGTAAAAAAAAAAAGGCAAAGAAGTTAAGGCATAAGGCATAAGACCTGGATCATAATAGAGCCCTACGACTCTTATCTATGAAATCGATGCAAATCTGCAACGCAATTTTATACAACATGTAGAGGGGGTCCCTGCTTCATCTCTCTCTCAGTTAAGGGGTCCTTGGCCTGAAAACGTTGAAGACCCCTGCCTGCCCTAATACATTAATATGAATTAAACAATGTAACATTTCCCTTGTAAAATTAAAGCACACAATTCCCTATGAAGCCGGTCGATTTGACACATGGCCCAAGTGCGTGCCACCAAAACTGTCGGGTGTGGAAAAACAACGTTTATCTTTGAAGATGGAAGGAGGATGGAAGAATACAGAAGTCGGAAGAGTACTAGCTGGTTGCCCTCTCCAAGGTTCCCACACATTTTTACCAATTCAATTCCAAAACGTTTCCAGAATATTTAACCCAATTTCCAGGACTATATAACAATAATTCAGCTCAATAACAGGTCGCTTACTCCTATGCACAATGCCCAAAGACAGGTAGTGTAGTGTTTTCAGGCTGTGACCCCAAAATAATCATGTTTTAACTGGGGACCCGGCACCCTAACGAGCACTAAGAGTTGAGGAACTTTGTATAACACAGTTCTATTGTGAAAATAGCAGACCTACATGCTATTTTCACAATTTCTGTCACTAATATTTGACAATTTGGCACATGTTTAATTTGTTATTTCAGAGGTATTAACAAAATCAATAACCAAAGACAATGCATAGCTATTTTTTCCAGGAACTTCCAGGACCCTTGATACATTCCAAAACTTTTCCAGTACTGGAAAAATATTTTTCTAATTTCAAAATATTTCCAGGAATTCCATGACCGTGGGAACCCTGCCTCTCATACAAGGCTGTAGAGAAAATGTTAAAAAAATAGCAGATCTACAAGCTCACAACGCATTTTGTTGGGAGAGGTGCCACGGAACACTTTGAGAAATCCCTGATCTATGTTGATCATCCTGAGTAACTACTTGCCTTGCATTAGTATTTTGCCACGATTTGCTGCTTTCGTATGAAACAAAATGAAATGAAATGAAATGAAATGAAGAAAGAAAAGAAATTACTTATCCTTATTCAAACCCGTCACAAATGTTCTAGGTCACTCAGTTAGCTGTTGATAGAAGGACACAAGACAGATGGGCCCCACTTATTCATTCAACTGTGTTTACTGCATCTGTGGCTCCAATGGCTTTTTGTTCATGTTCAAAACAGTTGAAAAGATGGCAGCAAAACTGAGCTAGATTAGTTCCAAACAGCTAACGTTTCAAGAATTCTTTTGTTTGTGTGTTTGCCTTGAACACATTGGTAAATGTGAAATTAAATTAGATTTGACTGTAACACATACCTTTCAGAGAACAAAATACAATAACTTGCAAACCTTACACGGTTCATGAAATAGAAGTCATTTCCCAATGGTTTTGAGCAAAGTTAAACTGAACTAGGGAAATTATCGCCGGAAACCCTGTATATGTCCGGAAAGGTTATTATTTTTTTATTATTTTTTTTTTATGATCATTAAAAACAACCATAAAAATTGTGAAAATAGCAGACCTACAAGCTTCTATCTTTACTAGTTTTGCACAAGACTCTTTTTATTTATGGGGAAAAAACACATAATACGCTGAAATATGGAAATACAAGGTTTTCATTATGTTAAATGTGAAGATAAAACAATCATTAGGCCTACAATGAATTAACACAGTGTTCTAAAGTAGAATCCTCAGAAGTGTTTTTTTTATAAAACAATACAAAATGCTCCCAATTCTCTAAAAAAAACGGCAGTTGAGGAAAAAAAATAAAAACTTTTTTGACTTAAGTTTAACCTTTAGTTAAAACACCCGGCGACCCGCGGGTCTCTGCTGAAAAAGGAAGAGAGAAAAAGAAAAGAAGCAATTTGCTCATATTATATTTACAGAGCAGAGGCGATAAGACATTCAGAGAAGGGCTCTAGAACGAGGAGGCCAGATGTGTCGAAGCGATAGCGAGGCTCATAATTACAAAGATATTTCTCATGCCGCCCTGAAGTGCCGTGCAGTGCACCACCTTCATGCACTATGCATGCTAATGCAGCGTGTCTCGGTCTGAGCCCCATTCATTTAAATATTTGTCTTTGGAACATAGTGAACAGTTATAAGTAGGGGCTGACAAAGAGACATCTATCAGGAGGAGCTCAAGAGGAGGTAACTGCATGTAATTTTCCTTTTTTATCTGTTTTGTACATATTAGCGTTTGCATGAGTTGATGGTGTGACAACCCATGACATGACAAACCAATGACAAAACAATGACAGTCTTTGTGGGAATTGGAGTGTTTCTCTTCAGCCGCGGCTGCACCAGACAGCAAGCTACACTAATATAAAACCCTATCATAGCGCGTCATAACGTGCAGCCGCCGACGGCATACAGGACACGGTATGTAATATGTATATCAGTATACCATTGAAAACTAGACGGCGAGAACTTTTTGGGTGTAAATCCTTTTAGACTGGCACAGAGACCATATGTAGCATATACAAAACATCCAAAAAGCAGATATACAAGCTCACAGCGCGGCACCGAGTGCCACGTTGCGAGCTTTGAGATCATTATCAACATTTTGACCGGATTCTATGAATGTGTTCTAAATCCTTCTTCTAAATCAGTGGTTCTCAAACTTTTTCAAGGACACCCAGAAGCAAAGATTTGAATGACCAATTACCAAGCTTTGCTTTGACAAATATATATATATTCAAAGATTTACATTCAAAAAATGTTCATGATTAAAAAAGGGGAAAAAAAGCAGATCTGTGAGCTTGTCTATCTGCTATTTTTTTCAATAGCTTAAGTATAAAATAATTCCAGGTCTTACAGGGTTAAATATTTGTCTTTGGAACGTAGTGAACAGTCATAGTAGGGGCTGAGAAAGAGACATCTATCAGGAGAGCACAAGGGGAGGTAACTGTAATAGGCTCTATGCATATACGCCATTTTGTTCTACTTCCGGGTGTCTTTCGACTTCCTTCACAGGTGTTACCGATGATACTAATGAAGGGTCTGTTCCATTCTGGTCAAACAGAGTCAGGGTGCTGATAGTGTGCATGTTGGCTCACTGGAAACACTCTGCTACACCAGTGGGTCTCAAAGTGTCCTTGAGTGGGTTCCAAATGTCCCCATACAGGTGTGTAACTCTTAGTAGTTATGGGGGTCCTTGAAATTAAAGAACCACTGTGCAATAAATCAAACAGAGCCTTAATTAGTATCATCAGTAACACCTGTGAAGGAAGTCGAAAGACATCCGGAAGTAGAACAAAATGGCGTATATGCATAGAGCCTATTGTCCCCTCTTATCTGTTTTGTATACTATAGTGTTTGCATGAGTTGATGGTGTGACAACCCATGACAACCTGCACACATGGTTACTAACATACATGATGTCTGTGTTTCAGAGAGTGATCGGAGGGCGGAGTGTGTCATCAGTGGAGGCCCACCTGGTTCTCCCTCTACGGGTACCCCTAGGGGTACGCCGGGGTACTGCAGGGGGTGCAGGAGAGATTGGAATATGTATATTACTATTATGGGTACTGACAAAACATTGACAGTCTTTGTGGGAATTGGAGTTTTTCTCTTCAGCCGCGGCTGCCCCAGACAACAAGCTACACTTTAATATAAAACCCTATGACGGCGCGCAGACGGGACATATAAAAAGTCACTCGCCAAACGCGTCGACAGCATCCAGTGAGATGGCTCATTTACCGCCTCGCCCGATAGTCCCGAGAAAATCCCTATGTTCTTCTCCGCCGGGCCCGATAATCCAGGGAATTTAATATGCTTTAATCGCTATGAAACATTTAAAAGTAAAATCGCTATTTATCGAAAATCGGGCTCTAATCACCCGCGGAAAAGTGCTTCCGCGTTAGCTTTCATGTAAACATTAGTAGAGAGAGCTCAGCGATGGAAGCGTATGTTTTTCAATGAGATTGTTTTATTTCAAAGCTGTGATAGGGTGTACACACGCCTGGTACACGATCCGTACACAGCTGGTGCGCTCACGCGATGTGCACGCACGCGCCCACGTTAAAAGGTAAGGACAACGTGGCATTTAACCCCTTCAGTCGATGTTTAAAAGACGGTAAATGAGTTAATACCATGTATCAGTATGGTATACCAAGGACAAGAATTGGAAACATGACTGCAAGGACTTTGTTGGTGTAAATCCTTGGTATAGAGACTGGTATAGAGACCTTATGTAGCCTATAGGTATATGTCAGGCCTTATGGCCACCAGCTGTGAGCACCTCCATTAAGGGCTAATTATTTAGGATCAGGTCATAATTTTTAATATTTCACCATTAACAGGTCCTTGGGAGACTATAGCACCTACTAATTGAGTGGCTCGTTAACTAGGCGAAATGATGGCAGGGCTAACTGGATTGGACAGGGAGTGAGGGGAGAGGGGGAGAGAGCGAGAGAGAGAGAGAGAGAGAGAGAGAGAGAGAGAGAGGGCAAATGGAGGGGTGGAGCACTACATCCATCTTTAACCGTATCTTCATATAATTATATATTAAGTCCTCACTAATATTCGTTATTTCCGTCTATTAACTCAATGAGTGTCATTGGTGACTCTCGCCAAAAAATACAGCCTTTCTTTTCCTGAAGAGTTAGCAGGATGAAAAATAATGAATTGTTCCTGCTTGCATTAAAACAAAAATATAGATATTTTAAAACAGTTTGAACTATTTTAAATGCCTAACTGCCTACCACCGATGATGTCACTGGCAGGCGGGTTTCTGAACCGTCGATTCAAATAAAATCACACCCAGTGTGAAGTGAGCGGTGCCCTTGGTGCCCACTCGTCCAGGTGCCCAGTTATCTCCGCCATGTCCCAAGTGCCCAGATGGTTTTGGTGCCCAGTTGTCCCAGTAATCTCCACCCATAGGTGCCCACTCGTCCAGGTGCCCACATGTCCCTAATGCCCAGATGGTTTTGGTGGCGACTGGCGAGACACAATATGTCCATATATGGGCATTCCCAGATATGGGCTTAATATTGATGACATCAGGGATCTTGGCCATGTATATGGAGCGTGGAGTGTGAGGCGCGACGGACGCACAGACGGACCTGCGCGTGTCTGTCCGTGCTCGCAAAAGAAATGTCAAAAATTGCCAGTCTACTCTCATGTTTGTAGAAGGGCTATTTTCCCCCATGTGTTAAATAGAGCTTAAAGTGGTCAATTTTCTGGCTGAAACGATGCCTCCTGCATGAGTCACATTTTGAGCTCACAAAGAGCACCGATTCGTGAAAACCCAGAAAAACCAAGCAGCGGCAGCAGCAGGATGAGACAGAAATCCGACAGGACAGGACAGAGCAGAAGAGAACAGCCGTGTTATTTCACAGTGTTCGGCTGTAGTGGAAAATGTTAGCTCTGACATAATAGCGGCTGAAGAAGAGATTTTGTCCGGGGCAAAAAAAAACATAAATGGTCTGTTCCTTCTAATCCCATTTCACAGCGGCTCAACCCAACCCTGGAGTGAAAGTGAAACTTACACCAAAGCACTATTAGAAGACAACGTGTAAAGCCGTGTGATCTCTGTGCCCCCGTGCAGTGACATTTTAAACATGCTGAAACCCCAGCTTGTAGATCTGCTATTTTTGAAGTCTTTTTTGACACGATTCTATAAATGTTTTTTTTTTTTTTTTTTTTTTCCTTTTTTTTGTCAGTGGTGCTCACACGTTTTCATGTGAAGGACCCCCAAAATTATGTGTATTTGGCCACGGAGCCCCATCTCAAAATATTTAGTTCTAGGGACCACCCAGAAGGAACATTTGAGTTTGCTTAAATGTTTGCTTAAAAAATACATTATGTTCAAAGATTTGCACACATTTTCACGACTCAAAAATTCCAAAATAGCAGATCTACAAGCTTGTAGACCACCCAAAATTAGATTCCATGCATGCTGTGTATGGCCCTAGCTGTACCATGGTACAGTAGGTATCCGTATAATCACCAAGCACCCTTTTTAGGCAAAACAAAGGTGAGAAAATGGAAATGTGAAACATTTGAATATGCACCAGTTGGACTGTGAATTGAATGGGTCAGTGAAAGCTAACGCAATGTTTACTGTCAGTCCAAACTATGCAGAGTTTGAGCCATGCACGCACAAACGCACACACACACACACACACACACACACACACACACACACACACACACACACACACACACACACACACACACACACACACACACACACACACACAGGTTGGTGTTACTAAACGTGCGAGGACGTCGACATTTTAGGAGAGCGATTTTATGAATGCCATCAATTTAGCCATATAGCTGTAAGCCTAAAGCTGAAGAAATAGCAGATCTACAAGCTCACAACGCATCGATACTTGTAGATCGGCTATTTTTCAGGCCCAAGACACTGGTACGCAACTATGTACTGTATATACAATACAGTAACTTCTAAATGTCTAATATACTAAACTTAAAAATTACAATTTACAATTCAGGCATTTATCAGATGCTCTTAATCCAGAGCGAATTACAATAAGCATCAATACATAAACATCAACCTAACCACAACCTGAATCCTTTTCCAAATGCAAATGTGTCTCTAATCATCTTATTTAAAGGTAAATGGTGCATTTACTGTATATATCACATTTTGTCCTAAGCATAGATGCGTTACAATTGAGTACCTGAGACGAATAACAGTACTAACTAACCCTAACCCTAGCCCTAGTATATATGAGCTAAGTAAAACAATCTAATTCAACTAATTGAGGGGGAAGTGCATTAAGAATTTAACAGATTAAAAACTTCTAGTTTGTGGTTTACAATCTGGTAAATCAAAAAAATATCTACACTCAAAATGTAAAAATATGGACTTAGGGCCGATTGCACCAAGAGAGAAAGTGCTGTTCGGGTCATTTTGACCCGTTTTACATTTTCATTTGGAAAAAAAGGTAGAAGTTTACATTTTTTCCACCTGAAACTCACTGGCCTTAAAGATTCTTCTGAGATGAACATGTAAAAAAAATATTTTTGCACTACACCCATGCTACACCCCCCTCATATTTTTTGAACCTTAAGTGCTATTCGGGTCATTTTGACCCGGAAGCACAGATGCACAGAAATACACAGTATTATGCCAAAACACAGACACACAGTCACCCCCACTTCTAACACCCCCCTTCCGAAGCCCCATTCCGAACCCTCCCCCCTCTCCCCCCTCCCCACACCTAACCCCCCCTCCCCTGATGCACAGAAATACAAGGAATCATGTACAAACACAGATACACAATCACCCCCTAACCCCTTCTACACCTTCCACCCCTCCCCCCTCCAACCCCCCTCACCTCACCCTTACCCCCTCCCCTCCAAACCCCCCAACCCAACCCAACCTCCGTCCCACCTCCCCCCCCCCGCCACCCCAGATGCACAGAAATAAAAGAAAGCATGTATACTAACACAGACACACAGTCACCTCCTCACCCCCTCCTATCGCCCTCACCCCCCCCCCCCCCACACACACACACACACACACCCTTCACCCCCTCTCCTCCTCACCCCTCCCCTCCTCAACCCTCACCCTCACCCCTCACTTATCTGAAGTTTTCCTTGTGACTGTACTGTATCTTAGGGGAAATTTTACATTATTTTACATAAATATAAGGTGCTGTAAAATAATAACACTGTAATTCAGGGGTGCTGTGGATGAAAATGTTGTTTACAGGGGTGCCCTGAGACCAAAGTGTTTGAAAATCTCTGTCCTAGTGTATACGTTCAAGTGTATATTCCTATGTGACGTTCATGTGTGTTCACATGTGTTCAGCTCTATGTTAGAATGATGTCCTGTTCTTGAACCACAAGTATTCAATTAATGGGCATGTTGAAAAAAAAAAAAAAAAAAATATTGTCTGATTTTCATTTTTGGAGCTGTGTGAAGCACAGGCTCCCTATACGTGGCTGTGTGGGTCTGTGTGTCTGTGTGTCTGTGTGTGTGTCTGTGTGTATGTAGCCTGAACTTCCTAAACTTCGGCACGCTACTAGTCCCACAGTTTAGCCACCACACACTCGCGCCATATGTCAAATCGACCGGCTTACTCGGGAATCGTGGTAGTAACTTGCTAAGAGAAAGGTTCAATAGTTTAATTGATATTAATTTATTAGTGAATTAATTTTCCCCATTGACTTATAATGGGAATCGCAAAAACTCACATTCAATTATTTGTCTCTCGCAAACCATAGGGGCTAGAGTTTCAAGACTTGGAGAGGAGGTTCATAATGATTTCAAGGATTAAATAAAAAATAATTGTGTCATTTGGCCGCATGGTGGCGCCATAACACCCCACTTTACGTTTTGGCCTGTAACTCTTGAACCGTAGGTCGGAAAAATTCCGCCATCTTGAATTTTCTCCAAAACACCCTTTTTCCTCCTTTTCCTACATATTTTCTTCAAATGTCACAAAAATCGGTACACATGATCCACACACACACACACACACACACACACACACACACACACACACACACACACACACACACACACACACACACACACACACACACACACACACACACACACACACACACACACACACACACAGCTCCACTTCACACGGGTGTGATTTTTCCTATAAGCATGAGCAATATTGCCCAGTATTAAATAAAGTAGTTTTTTTTACATGAATTTCAGCTAAATCAGTAAAAACGCCTAGCTCTTTCAGTGTTTAATGTGATATAGCAAAGCAGAAATGCAAACATTTACTATATATATCATATGAATTGTTTGGTATTGAGTCAAAGTCAATGTATCATGATGATTTGTTAAGTAAAAATTTATATTAGTGTTGTTTTTTTTAAACCAAATATCCCTAGGGTCAAAATGACCCGAACAGAAGAATGAAGGTGTAGTGAATCTGAACAGAACTTAAAGGACCTACACCATGAATTTTCACTTTTTCTATTTTAAAACCTTTTTTTGGGGTCCCACTGGCACCTTCTATCCTCACAAAGTCCTATTTCTGTACATTGTGTCTTTCTCTGGTTTTGGGAAGACAGAGATGAAAAGCTTTCCACGGGTTCTCAGAACAGTGCTGTTCTGAGAGTTGACGCATGTGACGTCACACGCGTTTCCCGTTTTTTTTTTCAGAGTCAAAATTTTTTCAAATTTTTTTTTTTCAAAAATGTTTTTTTTCAGAACTTTTTTTCTAATTTTTTTTTTTTTTTTTCAAAAACATTTTTTTTTTCAAAAACTGTCAAAAAGTCAAAAAAAATAATTTCAAAAACATTTTTTTTTCAAATTTTTTTTTTCAAAACTTTTCTTTTTTCAAAAACTTTTTTTTTCAAAAAACTTTTTTTTTCAAAAAACTTTTTTTTTTCAAAAACTTTTTTTTTTTTTTCAAAAAACTTCTTTTTTTTCAAAAAACTTCTTTTTTTTCTGGAAAACCCCACTAGATGCGCCCCTGAGCAAACAGAGGCCGTTTTGGTATTGCAGCTGGAGAGCCTCATTATAGTAGAGCTAGAACAAACAAAAAGAATGGTCAGAGTGTTTGTTGAGGGTTAAAACCTGTCTAAGACTCAATTTTGAGCATATATTTATACAAAAAATATAGTTTTAAAAGCATGGTGTAGGCCCTTTAAGGGTTAAATAAATCTTAGTTTAGGGTTAATCAAGGGTTTGTTGATCGAGGATTTATTTTAAATCGAGGTGTGTTGCACCACTTAAATGTAAGCATTGCTTAACAAATCTGTGATTAAACCCTTAACCTGTGATTAAAACTATAACCTGCGATTAATTCATGGATTAAATGCCCTCCATCTTGGATTTGCGATGTAAACACACTGGAATAAAATATTCTCTTGAGCCTAATATTATTAACGTTACTTTTATATTTACTTCGGGGGGAATGTGGGCAGGCCTATCACCTTCTATGTTAAGAAGAGCGCCTGCAGCCAAAAAATATTATATTTTATAACGCTCCGTCATACTAAGGTGACGCTCGCTACAGCGCGGTGCGGTGCGCGGCTATCTAGGAAGCAAAGAAAGACACCACATTTTGATAGTTTTGTCAATTATGAAGCGATTTCGAAAATTAAAACGTCTCCATATTGGTTGGGAAGTCCACTTCCATGACAACTGACTGTATTATGTCCCTGTAAATGTTCGCTATTTTAAAATAGCCGATGTACAAGGATGTATTGAAGACAACAATAGGCCTATGATGAGATTTTTGTTTTCAGCTGTGAAACGCTGTCCGCAGCTTTCAGTTGCAAGCCTGCAGGGCTTGCTGTGAGGCTTCCCTCACAGGAGGGGGACCCCCATTCATGTCAATGGCAGGTTTGCATTTAAACCACCTCTACAGCAAGTTTAAAATTAATCCCTTATTGATGTTTAAATCGAAGTTTAAAGTAGTGGTGCAACAGGATTAACATTAATCCAGGTTTAGAATGAAAAGTAAAACCAAGATTAAAAGGAAGGTTTAAAACTAAACCTGAATAATGAAAACTAGGTTTAAAGTTTGGTGCAACTGGATTAAAAGATAAACCTTGATTTAAACCAGGTTAAACCTTAATCTGTGTTGGTGCAAGCCACCCTTAGACTGTTATTCGACTCAATTTACAATTTAAGCATTTAGCAGACACTTTTAATTCAAAGCGATTTACAATAAGCAGGTAATACATTAATACAATAAGCATGCTTTTATGTCAGTACATCAACAACAATACAACAAATGCATAGGAATATCAATCTAGAGTGTTACGAAGGTTTTCTATATCATCTTGCTTGTTCCCCCTACATGGACCTCTACATATGGAGATCTCAACACCAACCTCACTAAGCCCTGGATGCCCATATATGGAGATGCCCATATGTGGAGAGACCCATTTTGACGCCTACCTCATCAAGCCTTGGATGCCCATATGTGGAGATGTCTATATTTGGAGATGCTCATATGCAGATTCTGGATTGGATATAACTGACTTGTCATCATGACATCACCAAGAATGACTGAACCACTGCGGGTATAAAAGAAGTCGCATTCCCATGGTATCTGAGATTCAACCATCGCACCCGAGAATCTCCAACTCTACCAGCAAGACTATCCACGGATCTTCAAGGACATTTCAACCTCAACCAAATCATATTCAGTTCCCAAGATACCTGGCCTTACAACCCAGATATCTTTGTACCGCACAAACCTTTGACTACCTTCACCATATCGCTAGATATCCCGGTTTAAGTCTAGTCGGACACCACTGTGGCGGGTCCTAGTTCCAACCTTTGAATAACAGTCATTTCTAAGTAGTATTTAATATGGTCCTTCGATTAGCCGGATCAAGGGCTTACCACAGTAGCAGGATGTTAAGAGCGGCATGGAAGGGTGGTCGGAGGTGGTATGGAACAGCCAGAAAGAAGAAACCTGGCCGAACAGAAGATCAGCGTCCTTCGGGGCGACATGGTTCTGTTGAACCCTCAATTCCCCCAGGGCAACATGGTTCCGTTGAACCCACACTTCCCCCAGGGCAACATGGTTCCGTTGAACCCACACTACCCCCAGGGCAACATGGTTCCGTTGAACCCTCAATTCCCCCAGGGCAACATGGTTCCGTTGAACCCACACTTCCCCCAGGGCAACATGGTTCCGTTGAACCCACACTTCCCCCAGGGCAACATGGTTCCGTTGAACCCACACTACCCCCAGGGCAACATGGTTCCGTTGAACCCTCAATTCCCCCAGGGCAACATGGTTCCGTTGAACCCACAATTCAGCGTCATTCGGGGCGACATGGTTCTGTTGAACCCTCAATTCAGCGTCCTTCGGGGCGACATGGTTCAGTTGAACCCTCAATTCCATCAGAACAGAGGCGCCCAGGTGAGTATTGGCTCCCATCAGAGCAACATGGTTCTGGGAGTTTCTTATCCTCGAACCAATTAGGACAGGAAGGTGGTGGAGATCACCCATCGAGAAACCATGGGAGATCAAGACTTCCGTCGGAGTTGCGGCAACGGAGGCCATCTTGTCAGTCTGAAGGGTATCATCGATCCCAATCCCCAAGACATCACCACTTCAGCCTGACGCATCTCGGAAGAACTCCGTCTCCGGGACCTCTTCGTTCTAGTCAACAACGCACCGATCCTCGGCCTCATTTGTCGGGGCATCATGACTGTGGACAGCAGTGGCATACCCCTACGCGAAGACGCCCTCGCTCTTCACAGCGCCATTCTGAAAGACGATCTCGCTCTCTTTCACCACGCCACTCACACTCCAGAGCCAGAAATTACACACCAGTGCATCGTACCTCAAGAAGACAAGTCAGATCCTCCAAGGATAATCAGAAGTCACGGAGGCATCGCTCTCGATCAGTAATAAGTCCTCGTCGCTCTGAGCCATGCAGGAGTTAGGAGCAGATCTACCGGGGGCCAGGACCCATCATTCCCATCTTCAGTTCTCCAGACCCCTGGGAATTCTCCAAGTTGAAGAGAGCATTGGAGGATACCTTCCCCCACAACATCTCGGAAAGATTCAAGTTCCGTATACTGGTTGATCATCTTCAGTTGGAGGAAGCCAAGCTGTTGGCTGAAGCATACTCTAATTCATCTCGCCCATATACAGAGACAATGGCAGGTCTCAAGGAACGTTATGGACAGTCCTACCAGGTGGCCATCCAACGTATTGACGAACTGATTCGTGGACCCACCATCAGAAGTGGAGACAATGGAGCATTTCGGACCTTCGCCTTGAAGACACGTGCCCTTGTGGGCCAGCTGAATAACCTAGGGAAAGAAGGCAAGGCAGAATTGCTGTGTGGATCTCATGTCAAACAACTGGTGCGTAAGCTAACCCCTGACTTGGAAACAGCATTCAGGAAATTTATATATCCTAAGAAAATCAATGTACCAACTATCATGGACCTATCAGAATGGTTGGAATTCGAAGTCAAGGTCCAGGCTGAAGACCGGCCACGGATGGATACATATAGAGGGCGAAGCCCAATAAGGGGTTACCCACGTCAGACGGATCGTTCACATCAGAGACCAGCAACAGCAGCTGTCTTATTTGGAGCCGTCAACCAAGCCCCTTCTCCAGCTCAACCTCCTATCCAGAACCTACCAGAGAGTAGGGGACAGAATGGAGATTACTGCCCATTCTGCAACTACAACAGGCACACTCTGAATCGCTGTGATAACTTCAAGCGTTTGACTGTAGACCAGAAGCTCGACTGGATCCTGGATGGGCGTCGGTGCTGGGGCTGTGGACAAGAACATTCTATCAAGAATTGTGACCTAAAAAGGAAATGCACAGTATGTAACTCCAACCATTTGTATGCATTACATGGTGTTAGGCCAAAGCAGGAATGGAAGCCCAAGACTGGCCACCCCACAAACGCACAACAACCAGCAATTAGGACCCAGTGACACCAAACATTCTCCTTATGGGGCGACGAGACGCTTCACTCCCGCAAGTTATATAACAAGGAGTCGGATTTGTCAAGTAGATGAAGATGGAAACATAGTCAGCTACTCCAGTAGCCTGCATAATTCGCCTTCCTGCACTGACCGATTGAGGGAACGATTCTGGAAAACCTTCATACTATTGACAGATTTCTAAAGGAAATCAGGGGGCGACTGTTACGAAGGTTTTCTATATCATCTTGCTTGTTCCCCCTACATGGACCTCTACATATGGAGATCTCAACACCAACCTCACTAAGCCCTGGATGCCCATATATGGAGATGCCCATATGTGGAGAGACCCATTTTGACGCCTACCTCATCAAGCCTTGGATGCCCATATGTGGAGATGTCTATATTTGGAGATGCTCATATGCAGATTCTGGATTGGATATAACTGACTTGTCATCATGACATCACCAAGAATGACTGAACCACTGCGGGTATAAAAGAAGTCGCATTCCCATGGTATCTGAGATTCAACCATCGCACCCGAGAATCTCCAACTCTACCAGCAAGACTATCCACGGATCTTCAAGGACATTTCAACCTCAACCAAATCATATTCAGTTCCCAAGATACCTGGCCTTACAACCCAGATATCTTTGTACCGCACAAACCTTTGACTACCTTCACCATATCGCTAGATATCCCGGTTTAAGTCTAGTCGGACACCACTGTGGCGGGTCCTAGTTCCAACCTTTGAATAACAGTCATTTCTAAGTAGTATTTAATATAGAGAAAACAATATAGGTAGACCTAATCAGTAAAAAAAAAAAAAATCTAAAACCTAAAAATGCTATCTAGCTTCATGTGTGGTCATCAAGGGAAGGGGAGTGTTACAGTAGCGCTATGGGTTTAGGTGGAGTCTGAAGAGGTGAGTCTTCAGTCCACGGCAGAGGCTAGGGAGTGAGTCTGTAGTTCTAAGTGCGACAGGGAATGTATTCCACATTTTGGGGGCCAGGAGGGCAAATTGTCTAGTACGAGTGGATTTGTCCTGGGGTTTTTAGCGAGTTCTGTCAGCATCCCTGTGTTGGCTGATCTGAGTGAACGGGTGGGGTTGTAGGGGTTGATCAGGTTTTGGAGGTAAGGAGGAGCCGTACCTCTGGCTGCTTTGCATCTATTTACATTCACCCATTCACACACAGATGGCAGAGGAAACCATGCAAGCCACCGACCATGCAGCACATCGGGAGATGTTAGGGGTTCAGAGTCTTGCTCAAGGACTCTTCGACAATAAAGGTCATTAAACACTACTGCGTTTTTTCGGCCAAATACAGTAGCGAATTTCGGAGCACGTGAATAAAGAATTCAACCTCACATTATGTCAATCACATTTGCACACTGCCACCCATTTTGTATTTATTTTCGGACCCTGGGTCTCTCTCCTTGCCCTGAAAAACGCATTTCGCAACGAAAAAACGCAGCAGTGTGCAACCAGCTTTACTCTGGGGGAGCTCAAAGGGATCAAACTTCGGCCTCTCTACCCATGAGCCACTGCCGCCTCGTGTTTTAACCAGAAAGCAACCATTTTATCTTGTGAGGACCAGTAAAACTGGTCCTCAAGTCGTCTATTCAACAAATTCTACTATACTATACTCTACGAAACATCTGGGCCTCGCAAGTATAGTTATACAAACACAAGCACGCAAAAAATGCACGCACCCACTAACGCGCGCACCACAGCATCGCACATTAACATATTGTAAATGGGCTAAAACTGCTGGTGTGGAGTCAGCCACAGCTGTTGTTTCCAGCGTTCTGTAGAAAAATGTACAGTTAATTATGCATTCTTGTCTTATGCTCTGCGCACACATTCACACATGCACACGCGCACGCACACACACACACACTTGCAGCCCAGTACCACAGACATGGAGTTCCACCTGGCTATAGATATCAAAGAAAAGCTAACCTAGATAATGTTGAGACACGCATATCATGCGCACACACACACACACACACACACACACAACAAACACACGCATGTGCATCTTTGCGTAGAGAGAACAAAGGGAAAGCGACGTGTGAATCATTGAAAAGAAGGAAGCTCTGCCCATAGGTTTATACATAGATAAAACACATCCATAATGAAATAGAAACTCATTCACCTTGAGTTCTGCATGCGTTGTTGTTTTCACGTTGACTGGCGTTTCCATTAAACACAACGCCTAGTTTATTTCCCCCTCTTGTTCCTCTCATGTGCTTTAACCCATTTAGACGGAGTACGCATTATTGAGTATCATTTTATGCTTTAGCTAATAACATTAGCAGATATACATGGCTCACAGATATGCGAGCTTGTAGATCTGCTATTTTTGAAAAATGTTGGACATTTTGTGCAATTCTTTGAATATTTTGAACCGATTTTCTAAGTGTCTTCGGAATCCTTCTAAGATTTCTTTTGAAAAAGAGGTTTCTCTGTCAGCGGTGCTCAAGCTTTTTCATGTGAAGGACCCCCAACATGATATGTATTTGGCCACGGCCCCCCATCTCAAAATATTGTATCAGGGACCCCACAGAAGCAAATATTTGAGCACAAATCTTCATGATTAAAAAAATAAATAAAACAAATAGCAGATCTACAAGCTCGCAGCGCGGCACTCGGTGCCGCGCTGTGAGCTTGTATATCTGCTATTTTTCAATAGTTAAAGCATTCAATAATTCTAGGCCTAAGTGGCTTAAAGTACATATTTTTTTTCTGTTTTGCGCACACATTCGATAACAAGATACACAGCCCAGGTAATGAGCGGGGTTTTCTGTGTGTTGTTTATTATCTCAGAGATCATAATCTGGGACATTTATGAGGATAAAAAAACACAGGTTCGTTTAGTCAAGGTGAACGGAAGAACACGCAGCTCTCGCTGCTGGGCTAAATGAAGTGTCGGGGAAGGAGGATTGCATTTATACCTCCACACGCACGCACGCACGCGCACGCACAAATGTGCGCGCGTGCACACACACACACACACACACAGACACACACACGCACAAATGCACACGCGCGTACACACACATACACGAACGCGCGTGCGCGTACACACACACACACACACACACACACACACACACACACACACACACAAACACACACACAAGTGGTGATGTGTGTAGCTGATCTATAAGCTCAATGTTCTGCATTGAAAATCTACTGCATTTGGTTCGCTTTTTAGGTTTATAAAAAGAGTAGAGTGTAAAGAGTATAAGACAAGAATAAATAATTAGCTTTTGCGTCTTCTGCAGAAGGCTGAAACAACAGCTGTGGCTGACTCCACTCCAGCAGTTAGTGTGCGTGCGTGCGTGCGTGCGTGCGTGCGTGCGTGCGTGCGTGCGTGCGTGCGTGCGTGCGTGCGTGCGTGCGTGCGTGCGTGCGTGCGCGCGTGTGTGTGTTACACCTGTAATTGCAAGAGAGCTTATTGCCCTGACTCAAGCATTATTATTTCCTCTGCCTCCAAACGCCCCCACCTTAATATCACCACCAACCTCAGTAGGGTTGTTTGTCTTCTGCCACTGGTAAACTTAATATGGCTGAGTTTAAACAACAACAGGTTGGGTTGAAACTAGTGGTGTAACGGTATAGTAACTGAATCGAAAAATATATTTTAATTTACAATGATCTACTACATTGTTCGCAAAAGCAAAATATTGTACAGTTTCGGTTTTGTATCGTATCGTTTCAAAAAGTGGTAATCATATCGAATCGTTTTGCAATGCATTGATTGTAAGGAAACTAAGTATTCGTGCCTTGTATTTGGCAATTTTAAGAGGTAAAATTAAAAGGAGGGGTCTAATTACCTTTCCATTCCATATACTGTAGCTACTCTTGGTCTATCGATAAATGTGTGTAATCTCTGTGTTCATGTCAAGGTGTGTTGGTCCATATGTGTTGAAATAGAATGTCCATGCATTTACTAGATAATCACAGCGTTTATTTCCATAATAATAGATTTTGTAAACGTTTTACACATATTTCATTTCTTTGCTAAATAGTTACTATATCGATTTTAAGTCATTCAATTGAATCATATCGTATCGCCATGAATGAAAAAATATTGTCCATGTATCGTATTGTTAACCATGTATCGTATCGTTGTTAAATTTATTGTTACACCCCTAATTGAAACAGCTCTAACACTGCTGTGTGCATCGTGAATTCCAGCAGTTGAATAATTCAGTAACCATGGACAGAGTCACAGCTAGTCTCAATGCTACAACATGAATCCAGGACCATGGACAGAGTCACAGAGAGTCAATGCTACAACATGAATCCAGGACCATGGACAGAGTCACAGCTAGTCTCAATGCTACAACATGAATCCAGGACCATGGACAGAGTCACAGCTAGTCTCAATGCTACAACATGAATCCAGGACCATGGACAGAGTCACAGCTAGTCTCAATGCTACAACACGAATCCAGGACCATGGACAGAGTCACAGCTATAGTCTCAATAAGGTAAGGTAAACTTTATTGTCCACAAGGGAAATTTTGCTTGGGCTTTCACCCCTGCTGCAGCCACACATAAAACATCAATGACAAAGACAATATGACATACAGGGGGGGACACAACATTACACAGTGCACAAAAAGGTAGTTGATCTAATGTCACACTCAATGCTGTTTCAGAGCCTCATTCAACATTTTAGTTGACGCTGGTACAAAGGATTTTTTAAACCTAACATAGTTCCATGTAGGTTCACTATACCTTCTGCCAGAGGGCAGGAGTACAAATTCTCCATGTAAAACATGGGTAGCATCGCTAACAATTTGTTTAGCCTGTTTTAGTGTGGTCTGCTCATAAATGGACTGCAGAGAGGGGAGCCGTCTTGCTCCTATGATCTTCCCTGCAGTCTGAACCAATCTGAGCAATTTGGAGAGATTACCAAACCAAACTGTGATACCAAATCTAACCAGGCTTTCCAAAACCGCTCGATAGAACACTAACATAAACTTTTGGTCAACACTGTGAACCCTCAGACGGCGGAGAAAGTGTTGTCTTTGCAATGTTACTTAGAGTTCTCAACGGGCCAGCCCTAACTGGGCCCTATAGTGGACCCTACCAATAATCCTCATTTAGGCCCCGAAAGCCCAAAAGCCAGAGAGAGAGAAAAATAATAATAACGATTACTGGCTGCACCAGTGTCTCAAATTACAGCAGAGTGAGAGAACGGACATATACGGTAATATTGGCGAAATGGCAACTTCACGTGTTCAATGGTTCATCAAACATGCCAAGTTCTGCACAAAATAGGCCAAAGTTAAATTCCTGTTGTCATACAGTACATCTCTCATTCTCTCTCTCCCCTCGCTGCCTGTGATTTATATTTCCTCCTTCAAGGCAATCAACGGTGATGCTCCAAACACAGCAGCAGCAGTCTCGCAGACTGGGCAGATATATAAACCCAAAACGTGCATTGTGAGCTTGCGGATCTGTTATTTTCGTTGCGCGACACCGCCATGCTTCAACATGCAATACAAATAAGACTCTTGTCTGCCTTCAGTGAGTCTCGGCCGCCGCGGCTGTAAACCCTTTAGTAATATAAATTCACACAGCAGCAAGGGACACTTCATTAACCAGAATGCCTATGGAATTAATTATATCTTACCAGACGAGCTGATCGTCTCTAAAAGGTAAGGTTGTCAGCGTGTGGTGCTTTTATGTTGATGTTGTTGCAAATTACAATCCTCCTTACAGTAAATCCTTGTCAAAATATCCAGGTTGGTAAGTACTATTTATTTTTACTTGAGTAAAAGTATCAATACTGCAATGTAGAAAGTCCAGAATTCAGAATGTAATTGAGTAAAAGTATGAAAGTATTGGCATCAAAATGTTCTTAAAGTACCAAAAGTAAAAGTACAACATGTTTGAAAATAGCAGATCTACAAGCTCACAATGTGTTGCGATGTGCCACGTTGTGAGCTTGTAGATCGGCTATTTTCAAATAGCCAAGGTATTCTTGAAGAAGGTCTATGACCGAAAGCTTGCACTTTATCTTAACTGAAAATGAAGAACTTGATTTTGCACAGTTTTGAGTGTGCAGAGGCTCACTTTAATTGTTCAAATAGCCAAGGTATAAAATATGTCTAAAGTGTTTAATATTATAATTTATATCTGCAAGTTTTCAAATAAATGTAGCAGAGTAAAAGTACAATAATTGGATCCCAGATGTAGTGGAGTAGAAGTAAAAGTATTGGAAATTGGAAATACTCAAGTAAAGTACAAATACCTCAATATTGTACTTAAGTAAACATACTTAGATACTTTACACCACTGCTTTTTAACACATTCCCCGCCATTTTAACATACCTTCGTACTCTACGGTGCCTCTGGTCTCCATAGACTTCCATGTAATTCATAGTGCACGGATCATGCACACCCATGCCTAGATAATGCACCACGTGTGTCCACATTGCTCACAGCTTTCAAACAAAAAAATCCGAATGGAAATCCGTTCAGGCATTCATGAGATAGAAGCCATTATGTTTTCCTAAAATGTAAACAAAGATGGCTGCCATGTTTGATAGATGGGGTTGCTATGGGGGTTAAACATGCAATTTCGCGATTTCTATCATGCCTACTACATTTTTTGGGTTCAGAAAAAAAAATTGAAAAAACTTTTTTTTTGAAAAAAAAACATTTTTTTTTTTCAAAATGGCGGAAATTCTCGGGACTATCGGGCCTGGCAGGGAAAGACATTGAAATAATCTCGGGACTATCGGGCCTGGCATGCAATGAGTTAATTAACATCGTGCAGAAAAAAACTTTCATCGCAGCTGCTGCTGCTCCACCACGGAGCTGCTGCGCTCTGACTGACGAGGTTGAATATGCAAAGGTTATGTTTGTGACGTCATCCCAACAAGCCACGTATAACAACATGGAGGCCAGACACCAGAGGAAAAACGAAGGGATCACTGCCAGTCAAAGTGACTATACTGGCCAATCACAGCGCAACTTTTCCGGGATGTGTGACACACACGGAAGCGATGCACGGGTAGGCGACGCACAGGGAAGCGATCCCTCAGTTCCACGATACATGTGTGCCCCAGAGCCGACGGAGGCATCTACCTTTCTATGTCTATGAAACATAGAAAGCACCAGAGACAAGATTTTTTTTCTTTTTTATCTAACTATTGATTTAGCGAATGTCTTTCCGTCCTCCGTCCACTGTCTGACGTCTGCCTGCATGCTGACACCACGCCACCATGGTAACAGCTGCATGCTAAAACAATGCCCAACTGACATGAACAATGCCCAACTGACATCAACAATGCTCAACTGACATCATTACAGCACCCAAATGTGGAGATGACATCACAGACTGGTCTGGACACGGAACACCATATATGGACATAAAAGAGAGCCAGACAGACAGACAGACGGATACAACGGGTATTGCACAACTGGACATCGATTCGAGGCACCGGCCTGGGTTCATCAACATTACTTCTGAGACTCCTGCATTCAATCCGTCACGTAGGCTACTGTGCACAGGACTAGTGTATTTGTATTTCCAAAAGGTTTTACCACACACACGCACGCACGCACGCACTCACGCACGCACGCACGCACGCACGCACGCACAGTGTTAATGGTCAGGGTGTAAAGCCAAAAAGCACATCTGTAAAAAAAAAGACAAAGTTTGGGCCAAGTCTTTAACTATCGTGACTAAAGCCAAACTACAAGCTCTGAAATATGAACTCCATCTGAGAGGGTGCCCGTTATAATAAATCTATTGTGCAAAAAAATAAAAAAGAAGAATTGCTCTGAGCTCAAGCGTCTAATAGATGGATGCGGTTTATCACTGTGTACTTGTCTGTGTGGGGGGCATAAATCATGGTTTTATGCAGCGCAAACAAGGATTTGATGGACATATAGTTAGACCATATATGGCAGTCAGTGGTGGTCAAAGTGGGGTCTAGGGACCCCCCCCCAAGGGTCATTTAGGGCAGTGGTTCTCAACCTCTGGGTCGGAACCCCCAGGAGGGTCCCCAAATTATTTTGGGGGGGTCCAACAATATTGATTTCTCACTCAACAGTAAACAAACCAACATACCATTTAGGTGTATAGAGGGTATCTGCACATTTCTGAAGTGACAATTTAAGGAGGTATGGTATTTTTTAATACCTTTTAATACCTCTAAAATGACAAAATAAACATTTGCCAAATTGTCAAATAGCAGAGTGCGAGTGCGTTGTGAGCATGTAGATCTGCTATTTTCACAATAGAACCATGTCCCCAAAACACCCATGCAGGAAAGTACTTCCAATTCTATAAAAAAGGTAAAAATGATTAAATCTAAAAGAAAGCAAAGTTCTAGTTCTCTCTTCGCTTGTGGAACACTTGCAACAATGCATTGATTTTTGCAGGCCAAGGGCACCTTAGCTGGGAGAGAGATGACGCAGGGATGAAACCTTTTATAGATTATCTTCTTATTATTGATGTTTTCTTTTCTTTCTTTCTTCCAGACATTTAACCACTTGAACAATCAACTTCACCTTTGGCTCTGTTCTTTGGTCTGCTCCGTTTTCACTCTGCACCAAACCTCCTCACCAAAGATAGCCGATCTACAAGCTTGGATCTGCTATTTGTGGCTAAAGTTTCACCAAAATAGCTCAGTTGTTAATGTAACAAAAAAACAACTAACAAACAATTAAAGTTCCAATAAAAAAGATTTGTAAAATCCATGGGCTTTTGGAACCAAATAGACCAGGTCCATTTGGTTCCATCTGCACACTCTCTGAGTAAGGGTCCATTTGGTTCCATTTGTACACTCTCAAGAGTTACAGACCTGTAAGGGTCCATTTGGTTCCATTTGTACACTCTCAGAGTTACACCTCATCCGTACTGCACGTGAGCGACGTGACGCGACGTCCCGCAAAATATCAATTTTCACCCAGTGCCAATTGCCTATGTAGTCCTGGGCTCTGCTCGCCCTCTGCCGCGCCTGGGGAGACATTATTGAGACCAGGATTACTGCATGTTTTTGTGAGGGTATCAACCCTAGGAGACACAGGGAGAACATGCAAACTCCACACAGAAAGGCCCTATCGCCAACCCCACCTTGTGTGTGGGCGCTGATGATGCGGAGGGAGGAACACGCCCCCAACACCCACAGCGTCCCCCGGCGGGAATCGAACCCAGGACCTTCTAGCTGTGAGGCGAAGCGCTAACCACTGCTAACCACCGTGCCCCCAAACAAATGTATTTTAATGAGATTGCATCGCTCGCGTTGCATCGCGTGCAGTGCGGATGAGGTGTTACAGACCTGTATGGGTCCATTTGGAACCTCAAGGAACCATGTGGTCCCAATGCAGAAGCTAACAGACTAAAAATGTAAGAAAAGATTATATATATAGTTTATATACTGTATTTGAAAATGCTTCTGTATTATCAACACTTCCCCACCAATCCTAATAGTTTGACTGGTTTTAAATACATTATGTTGAAATGTCCAACACTCCAAAACAACAAAAGTGGACTAAATTATTATGCATTATCAGTAACTCTTTCTGACTTCATAGACCATCAGCCACCATCTGTTTCACACCCATACAAAACCCAGCGCCGGTTCAACGCTCGAACTCTAGCTAAACAAATCATTTTAATTAATGCTCTCGTAATTAATAGTAACGTTTGAAAGAGAAATTGTCAGATATAAATCACTCTAACTGAATAGATATGAACAGCACTGTGATACTTACTGAGGCGTGTCCAACAGAATACGGCTTTTATCAGTCAGTGAGACGGGAGGGGACGAGACAATTGTTTGCCACTTATCTGCTCAGAAAAGTTTAGCTATTATAAAAAAAAAGGTCGACCTTGGTAAGTTCTCATCCATAATATCTCGTTCTCGCTCCTTGTGCGTAAATCTGAACCATTTGTACTTATAGTATTATTGCCTGTCAGGTGGAAACCTTGTATGTCAAATAAAAAGAATAAAACTTTACTTTTCATGTTTCAAATGAATAAAAAAAAACAAATGCTTGTTAGACAGGATACCTCACTGGCCACTATTAAAACTCTTCTTAAAACCTGCCTCTACAAAATAGCTTTTAGTTAGAGTGCTGGTCTTGACTTTTTGTTCAAATGAGGACTTTCATTTATTTTTTGCTGTTGGTATTGGATTTTTTTTCTTCCCCCACACTGTTGTTTGTGATGCGAAGCAGTTTGTAAACTTGCTTTTGAAAAGTGCTATACAAGTAAAGTGTATTATTCGTATTATTATTGAAAAAAATCAAATCATCGGTTCGAAGCGGAGCAGTGAATTTGAGCAGCTATACCCTTGTGTGTGTGTGTGTGTGTGTGTGTGTGTGTGTGTGTGTGTGTGTGTGTGTGTGTGTGTGTGTGTGTGTGTGTGTGTGTGTGTGTGTGTGTGTGTGTAGGCTGTGCAACAGTGGCCTTCTCAATCTGTTCCTGTTTTATAATCCGGCCACACATTGTTGTACTAATGAAACATAACTCATGGCACTGTGTCTAGGCTGCACAACAGTGCCATTCTGGTCACCCAGCGGTATTGCACCTATTTATGAGACACAAAGACACAGAAAGCTCGAGGTTGGGAGCTTACTACTCAAAAAAAGGCGAAAGTAGCAGTTCGACAAGCTTGAAACGTCACGCCGCATTTCGAGCTTGTGTGTCCTCCGATTTGAGGCTTTTGCATGTCGCTGTAGTTCTGATCAAGTAGGGAAGTTAATTACCGGGGAGGAAAAACACAAACAGTTATAGTTAAGAATATGATGTCAGACAGAGACGTTGATGACATGCAGAATAGTATATTGTTGTTGTCAGGTGGAAACCGTGTATGTCCAAGACTGTTTGTTTTGTATTTATCATTTCAAAAATGATTTAAAACTTGTGAAAATAAATCCTGGTCCACACCCTAGGTGGGGTTGGCAAAAGGGCCGTTCTGTGTGGAGTTTGCATGTTCTCCCCGTGTCTCCTAGGGTATATACCATCACAAAAAACATGCAGTAATCCTGTTCTCTAAACTGCCTCCCCCTGGCCAGCCGGGGCGCCTGATGGAGGGGAAAGGAACTGGTGGGAATAACGTGTTCCTTCCAGGCGCTACTGGAAAACCTACCCCCTGTCAGGTGATAATATGCGGCTTGTCGCTCCTCACGCAGCTGAAAGAAGCATGAGCTCAGTTCGGGGCTCTCCCCAGGTAGGATTGCAGCTTAGGCAATTGGCACTGGGTGAAAAATGCGTTACAAAATCGTGGGATAAGAATTATAATATAGATAAAAAAATTAAGAAAAAAAAAAAAAACCTTCAAGCACACAACGCCTCGCACTTGTAGATCTGATATTTTCACTAGTTTCGTGCAACAGTCTTGATGAAGCAGGGCTTCACTTTACGAAGAAAACAAAAACTCCGAAATCTGAAACTTGGGATATAAGCGGTTTCTGTTCCGTTGATGATATGCAGGCCCCTCCGACGCACATAAACTATTTCTCCCAGAGATTTCGCAGGCTGACTGGCCTCATTATCACCAAATGACTGGAGAAGGAACAGAATAATTTCCAATGGAGATTTCTCAACATTTAACATTTCACAAACAGTGCTGCCTGACTCTAAGGCTCTGGGAATTCATGAAACTATGCCTGAATAAGTCTTATTTTTAGAGATCTTTTCTCTGACGTTATATAACCCAACCTCAAGAGGTTAAAAGGACAGAAGTGACATTTTATTTGACAAATGGCACTCTTGACACCTGGGATTCCATTATTGATTTAATTATTTGTCTATTCACGCTATTCCTGTTCATATCCTGAAAAAGGCGGAGGCTGAAAAAGCTGTCCTGAAAAACATCATTTGGTTTCCTGTGTCCTTGCATTAAAGTGTCAGTAGTTGGCGTTCTGGGCTCCGAGTCTGAATGTACCTGTGTTGCCATGTCTGCTTATAATAAGCAATTTGTGTCTTTGCAATAGTGTAGTTGCTTATTGGGCTGCCTTACTTTCTAATATTGTTTTTAACCTGTGGTTCCCAAATCCTTTCATATCAAGGACCCCAGATTAACATATTTGTCCACAGTCGCAGACCCCCACCTAAAAATATGTGGTGCCAGGGACCTCCACACAGATTTATGTTTCAAAAATATATTAAAAAGAAAAAAAAAAAACATTGTTTGCTTGCTGATCTTCTATTAATGTAAATGTAAAGTAGTAAAACTGAGGTTAGTTGCTTCTGTTGTGCTTATTTCTTTGGCAAAATCTGGCAACAGACAATTCCATGTCACTTCCTTACTTGGGAGGAAGTGAAAAGATGTTTTTTGAAGCAGGATACAGAGAAAAACTCTCTAGCGCCCTCTTGAAAAGGCAATGGCAGCCTCCATAGAGAGGGCCAGGAATATGGTGAATAGAGTGCCGCCATTCACTTGCGCTTTATTTTGAAGAGCCCGGAAGCCACTATCGTGTCCATGTTGTGCAAATTGACGATGTTGTAATGGCGATCAGTATGTTTATTTTCACACGGAAACAGCGGCCGACCGTTGCGTCAAAGCGTTTTTTTTGGAAGTAGATACCGAAGCCGTTTCATTGAATAAGCAATGGATAGGAGCCTATGGAGATTACGCGCTTCCTGATGCTGGCGGCCGAGTTGCATCATGGGATATGTAGTGTTTTCGCTCGCCAGCGGCCGCAGCAGCGCCTGTTTACCTGGTAACCAGGGTAACCAGGTAACACGTCCCTGGACTCAAATTCCCATAGCTCATGAGGAAATCGGAAATTCACAAAACTGGATTATCTCATAATCTAACTCTAAATCACGTTCTTGTCTCTTGACTTGTCATTTTTTTCTGTCCTGGGTGAAAGAAAATACGATTGCGCGACAAAGAACCGAAAATACTCAGACTACATTTACATGGATACTTTTTACTCTGAGCCTCCAAAATAAGGGAAAAATATATAAAATACCCTGGTACCCTTCATTAAATCATTGTTTCATCAACGGCATCCAATGTGTTGTTAAGTAAAAAGAAAAGAAAACAAAGTACTTTTTTTCCCCACCACTGTATATTTATATACCATACAGTACATATCTGTATGTGTTGTATTTAATCACTCCTCTAGCTCTCAGCCTATACTATCCTCTCTGCTGTCCTGGAACGCTGCAGAACAATGGAGCGATCCTAATAACACACATTCCTCCCACTGCTTTACACCTGTACAGTGTGCTGTGCCAAACCAAACAGCATGGCTTTACTGAGCTAATCCCTGTCTGCCTGACGTGTGCCAGACTCCAGCAGCGGGAGCTGGCCATACACACAGCGAGGCTGTAGTAATGTGTGGACTAACTGTCCATACATACACAGCCTGCAGGCAAGTGCACACTATACTATAGACCAGTGGTTCTCAAACATGTTGGGCTTCAGTACCCCCTTTTCCTGATTGCTGAATCCAAGTACCCCCTTTAAACAGCCACAACATTTTGGTTTGAAAAATACTGACATGAAAAGTCCAGTTTTTATTTCAATATGTTGAAAATGGCGGTAAGTAGACTGTTTGCTATACAGTAACAGTTGTGCTAATCAAGATTCTTAGAGGAGCACGTTCACATACATTTGTCAATGTTTTATGATTAAACATAACAGTAAAATATTTTTTTCCATTTTGAATCAACTACCTCTGAGTACCCTAGGGGTACACGTACCCCCATTTGAGAACCACTGCTATAGACATCAAAGGGGTCTTGAGCCCCTGCCCTTTTAACAGTTTGTAAAAAAGTGCCCTCTCTCCAGACAATGAATGTAGTTTTTTATTATGGTTGAAAGAAATGCAACTGCCCTCTTTCCATGGGGAGAACTCATTGTTCCGAGGGTCCGTTGGTCCGAGTAGGATAACATTCAGTCTAGCATTGACCAGCGTCGGCAGGTTAGCTACTCACCAGCGTTAGTTTTACTGAGGTTAGGGTTAGGGTTAAGGTTAGTTTTAGGTCGGCATATTGACGCAGACCTCTTTCCATGCCATACCTGAAGGCGCCATTCAAGAGCATTGCCTTGTCCAAACTCTCCTGAACTTGAACTCAGCATATTATGTTGAAAGAATTGCTCTCTGTGTAGAAATCCATGCATGCCGTTACACCACATCTCCAGTATTGACTTGATTATGCTTAGTTCAGTGTGGTATCAAGCACCACAAATAGCCTGCTGTTTTCGATATTTTCACCAAAAGGCCCTTTTATAAATGTCAGCCCCTGCCTCTCTAACAGTCTATGCATGTCCCTGCCAGCCTGTTACATAACAGTGTTATTTTGACAGCATGTTTAATTCAGTTTTAAGGCCCATTCCCACTGGGACAGATAACAGATAAAAAAATCTCTTTCTCCAGATATTTTTTCCATTCAAAGTGGATGGTAGATACAGATAAAAAAAAAATCTACCACAGGTATTTGCCACAGATACTTTTATCTGTATCTACCATCCACTTTGAATGGAAACATATCTGGAGAAAGAGAATTTTTTATCTGTTATCTGGCCCAGTGGGAATGGGCCTTTAGTCATATTTTGGTAATCTGAAATGTTTTAGTTTTAACCAACTAAATATCATGAGATTTTAGTCAACTATACGTGTGTGCGTGTGCGTGTGCGTGTGCGTGCGTGCGTGCGTGCGTGCGTGCGTGCGTGCGTGCGTGCGTGCGTGCGTGCGTGCGTGCGTGCGTGCGTGTGTGTGTGTGTGTGTGTGTGTGCGTGTGTGGTAAGAGATAGGCAGACATGGATTCATATGAAAACATGCTTTTCCCATGTACGTAACTCAAAGGATATACAGACCAGGAGATTTTCAAATGCGCCTTCATCCAAAAAAAGATTGGGAAACGCTGCTTTCACGAGTTGTCCTGCTTCCGCGGTGTGTGGTGCATGCATGTTTGTGTGCGTGTGTGTGTGTGCGTACGTGTGTGTGTGTGTGCATGCGTGGGTTTGTGTGCAAGAGGCTTGACAGAATGTGTAAGTGGCAGAATGCTGTGTGTGTGTGTGTGTGTGTGTGTGTGTGTGTGTGTGTGTGTGTGTGTGTGTGTGTGTGTGTGTGTGTGTGTGTGTGTGTGTGTGTGTGTTGACAGCAAAACAAAAGGTGTGGATGCATGACAAGTTGTTGAGTGTTTCTCTCTCTCTCTCTCTCTCTCTCACACACACACACACACACACACACACACACACACACACACACACACACACACACACACACACACACACACACACACACACACACACACACACACACACACACACACACACACACACACACACACACACACACACACACACACACACAGGAGAGGAGAAGGGAAGAGAAGAGGACAGACAGTAAAACACATCATCCCACAGGAGCAGTGGTGTAAGAAGTACTGTGAAGGTTTTTCTTTTGTTTTCACTAAAACAAAAAAACACACTGTTAAGCTGCATTCACATGTCATGTGGTAACAATAACGATACTATACGAGCGTCCACACTGATGAGCGGTGCATTCTGTAAACCGTTGTTGTCTGTCTGTTTTTAGGTTAGACCCCAGTGTCTTTTGACCCCAGCCTCTCGTCTGTAGTAAAAATAAAATATACACTTTCACTACTCACCAAAACAAAGATGGTTCTAAGATGTCGAAAGCCTACTGCCCTTAGTGGCAACACTCGTAGCCCCCCACCTCACGTCTAAAATACACATTTGGTCCAGAAAAGAAAATATTTCACTGGAAGTTTTAGCTACTCCACACCGCCCTCTACAGATCTTGTCAATAGAAAAGTCCATTGACCAGATTTTGCCTTCGGGTGAAATATTTTTTCTTTTATGGCAAAAAGTGCATTTTAGACATGAAATTTAGACAGATTGCCCCCACTTCTGAAAGCAGGCTTTTTACTCTATGGAGATGTCTTTGTTTTGGTGAGAAGCGAAACTGTACAGCTAATAGTTAGGACCGGAGGCGAGATTTCAGCTTTAAGGAGCGACCAGGCAGCTATCAGTGCAGACTGTTTTGGGGGCGTGTGCTGCGGCTGCCGCGGGATGCGCCCGTTGAGTTGAATGCGGCGCAGTGATCTACTCGAGAGAAGAAATAGTACCATGTTACAGAGGGGTCAAAGTTGAACAAGCATTACTCGTAGAAGTAGAAATATGTCAACAATAATAATGACGGCGGTTTTGTGGATTAATTTATTACAAAAAAATGGGTCGGGCAACTCAATGGAACTACTTTTAATTCAGCAGAAAACTGACCACATCTCTGACCACTGCATTCAGTTGACCAAATAATGCCCTCGGAACAAGTCCATTGCAGGTGAGTACTCCATACAGCTGTGGTTACCCAATAGGCGAACTATCACTTTAAGTTAATCATCTGGGGAACCCCCAACAAAATAATTAGGGGGGTTCCGACCCACAGATTGAGAACCACTGGTTTTAGTTGAGTGAAGATTGGAAGAGTGCGTGCGTGCGTGCGTGCGTGCGTGGGTGCGTGCGTGTGTATGAGACTGACTGAAGTCTATGAAGAGGAACGGTGGAAAATGATGAAGAGATAGAGGGCTTTGCTCCTCTCCTCCTCTCTAGCTGAGAGTTACACAGAACAGACACAGATACCTCTTATCTCCGGCATACTTTAACATACTGTATTTGTGCTTTAAGGGAAGGGAGGCGGGTATTTGGGACAGAGGGTGCACCTGATACATGCATTATCATCCCTTGGGATGGGTTTGTTATCACTGTTGTCATGCCTTAGCCAAGGCTCAGTAGTCTCAGTAGTCTGACTAGCAGCTCCCAGGAGCTGGGAGACCCGTTATCAGCCTAGGTAGGTCTTGTCATTGCAATGCGCCTGCTTCCACGTGCGTCACATCAACCGGATTGCTAGGCCAATCAGAGGCGGGCGGGGGCGGGCCATTATGTACGCAGCCTGTAAGAATAGCTGAGCTGTGCAACATCAGGAAATGGATGGATTGATAAGTCACGGAAAAGACACGTTGTGATTGGCCAGTAGTCACATGGCTGGCAGCGTGGTCTCCGGCAATCGCGGACGACCGCACTCCAGTTGTTGCTTGTCGCTCCATTGGACTGCAGCGGCCAATGAGGCATCTAGCTTTTAACCCTGCAAGGCCCAGCGTTGCTTTTTGGCAACATTTTTTAAATCATTTAAAAAAAAATGTTATAATTAGTTTTCCGGTTCTTTTTTCACATTAACATCACCATTAAATCCTATTGTTTAGTATTACAATGCCATTGGCCACGATATTTGCATATTAATACCCCCCCCCCCACAGAGGCTGACATTCACACCTCGAAGAGAAGTTGAAATTCCAGTGTCTGGACGAACAACATCTCACCTTTTAACTGAAGCTATTCCTCACTAAAACATAAGTAAAATGCCTGTAATATTTTTTTCGTGATCATTAGAATGTCTAGAACACGTGCATATGTTAATGTTGTGAAAAATATCCCCAGAATGCAAATTAGAGCATGATTTATGATTTATGGCTATAAAACCTTACAAAAACATTATAATTTTTTAACCTTACATTTTTCTGTGATTAGGACTGCTACAACACCATCTGATTTTTTTTTATTTTTTTTGGCCAGTAGAAATTAATTCGGGTCTTGCAGGGTTAATATCTATGATTCAGGCCACTGTGGCCCTATAGGGCATGCCGCTTTTTGGAGGGGCACAAGGCCAAACTGAGGGGCAACGACAGCCATGGCATTCATTCGGCCCTTTGCCTCCGCGGCCGACCCTTTGCGCCCGTGGCCACTTTTTTCGTCCATGGACGCGGACGCGGCGGTCAGCGGCTCTTGCTGGAAATCCCTGCCCTGGACATTGAGTGTTACTGACTAAAATGTCTGGGAAAGAGTGTTGGAACATGTGAGGTTTCCATTCAGACAGAGTGAGGATCCACAGGTCAGCCGGTCAGAATTACCATGCAAACCAAATAATTCCCCCGGCATCAGCGAATCATTCCCACTCCATTGGTCAGAAGTAATTTAGCTTCCTGCCAGACGAACAGATCCAGAGTGTTAGTTCTGACTCAGACAGGCAGTGTGTGCTTTGATCCAATAGGTGATTAATCCATCAAGACCTGTAATTATTTTATACTTTAGCTATTGAAAAATGGCAGATATACAAGCTCACAGTGCTGCGCTGCAAACTGCCATTTTTTAAAAACCATGAACCTCTTAACTATTCATTTACAGAATGTCTGTCCGCCATCTGACCGTCTGTCTGCATACTGACATCACTAATACTAAACATTGTCGCCATCATGGTAACAGCCGCATGCTGAAACCATGCCCACATTTGGCGATGAGCATGCTGACATCACTGATACTAAAAAAGTGTCGCCACCAAGGTAACAGCTGCATGCCCACATTTGGAGATGAGCATGCCGACAACAGACGTCATACTCTGACATCATAGTACTGACATCACAGACTAGCCTGGACACGGAACACCATGTATGGGCATAAAGATCTGCCCAAAGGCCTCTCCAAAATGACTTCTGAGACACCTACACTCAATCCCTCATATACTGTAAGGTTTTTGAAGAACACATGTTTCTATGAACAGTGGTTCTCAAACTATTTCATGTCAAGGACCCCCTAGAATTATATGTAATTGGCCACCGACCCCCATCTCAAAATGTTATGTATCAGGGACTCGGTATATCTTAAAATAATAACGCATTCCCGGTGTAAATGGCTTAATCAGTAATTGGGGTTACAGCTTTTATTTCTCTCCCAGGCAGCATCCGTCGAGGCCCCAGGCGGAAAGCTAACACGTTTACAAGGTTATTCTAGCGTAGCATTCTTCATTTCATTCAGAATTTATGTTTAGTTTTTTTTCCATTTTCAGTTAGTCTTAGTGTTATTTTATTTATTGCAATATGTGGTAGGCAGGGGCAATATTCAACGAGGTCAGAAATGTTTTGAAAATGCCCGATATTATATAAGCTCACAACCAGGGCTGGATTAGCCATTGGGCCGGTGAGGGCCATGTCCATGCAGGGGCCCTTGGCTCTCAGGGGCCCTTGGGGGAAACTGGCCTGCGTGGTCATCAACAATTTACCAAAACGAAATGTAAAAGTTAATAAAATATCAAATGTGTGGGCCCCTCCTGGTGCTTTCTTGACCCACAGATGATCATCATGGTTTAAAATCTGAGCTGGGTAGTGCATGTCGGGAGGGGCCCAAAAAAATATATCATCCAGGGGCCCTCGCGGGGGTTAATCCGTCTCTGCTCACGACTTTGTATAGGTCGGCCACTTTAGCTATTTGTTTTTGTTTTCATTTATTTGGCGGGGGTTGTCGTTTTGATGTTTATTTCAGTGAACTCAAAGTGTCGTATCAATTGGAGTGTTAATTATTTCATTGGTTTTATAATAGCCCTGATATGTTACTGCTTAATCAGCTGTGAAATGAATAAAGATCGAGCAGAAACAACAGCCTGCCTGTGAGTCAGACACACTCCTCCGTCAGCTCTGCTTGAAGCTTGAAAATAGCAGATCTACAAGCTCACAACGATGTGACGCGTTGTGAGCTTGTAGATCTGGTATTTTCAAACGTGTCATACTTTTGGTGCTTTAAGTAAGTTTTGGAATTCCGGACTTACTTGTAACAGCGTAGTTCTGTATTGCAGTATTGACAGTGGTGTAAAGTAACTAAGTAGATTTACTGTACTTAAGTAACATTGTGAGGTATTTGTACTTGAGTATTTCCAATTTCCAATATTTTTACTTCTACTCCACTACATCTCAGATCCAAATATTGAACTTTTACTCAGGGGCGTCAATTGGGTATGGCAGGGGTATGCAGCTGCCATACCCTGGGTCCAGGGGGGAAAATAAAAGTTACTTTTAAATATAAATCCATGAATGTCTCTTTGTCTATCTGTGCTTAAACAAGGTATTATAATTATATTCTCCACACTTGTATTCTCCCCATCTTGTCAGAATGGTATATGGGTCAGTGACGTGACGCCCCAAAAAATGTGTTTTTAAAAAAACTTTAAATTGCAGGCATAAAAGTTATTTACTTTTGTTCTACTCACTCTCAACCTTATGGAAATACATTTTGTTTTTAGATATTTTATTGGAATCAGACTTTATTCTTGAGCCTAAAATCGTCATATGGTGTGACATGAAAATAATTGTTCATAAAATGAAAATGGAGTACATCTTTCTTAAGTTACTCACTTTATCAAAGTCCTTTATCATAACTAACCAGTGATCCACTATAGTTTTTTGAAAATTAATTATATCTGTATATTTTTTTCATAATCGACACTCTGGGTGAGGCCCATGTTCATGATCTTACAACATATTTTAAATGTATTCTGTCAAAACTTTCTCTAAAATTACACAAATATTCTCTATGTAATCCATAAACATTTTTTTGGTTTAATCATTAATAAAGGTATGATTTTTCACTATTTGGAATGTCACACCAAATGATTTAGTGTCACACCGTATGATCATATCTTCATCTGTCAAAGCAAACTGTGTTTTAACCTACCTATTAGTGAGTACTGAACTTTACTGATTGATTAAACAATTACCCAGGATAACATGGCCTTAATATTTCTGAACAGGATATTATTGTAGGGCTTTAACATGGGATAAGAAAGAATTGTAGTAGTAGATGGATGATGAGGATGTGCACAGGAATGCTACGCACACCTAAGTCTTCTGCTGGCCCACGGCAGAAGGATCCTAAAGAGACAATAAGGCGCATAGCCACACTTGGAGCCAAGGCAACATTTTATTAACACCAATTAGTGGAAACAGAACTCAGCATTCAGGTAAATTGCTTTTTTCCGAAGTCTCCTGAACTTGAACACAGCATTTTGTGTTGAACAAATGTAATTAGGAATCATGACATTACACCACATCTCCACTAGCTAAAGAGTGCTGGGTTGCGCAACTCCGAAAATAGCTGATCTACAAGCTCTCTCAGCACAACGTGTTGAGAGCTTGTAGATCAGCTATTTTCCCTAGTTTTGTCTCGGGTCCTACCTTAACACTGTCCACTGTCCAGTCCAGTGAGTGAAAGTACAAAAGTATTAGATCAGATTAGATTATACATTTAGACTGTATTGTACATCAGCCAGTCGTATTTGGTGAGGGTAGCAAACCGGCTGCCTTGTTGCGGTTCTGCTATGCCACAGACAACCTCCTGCTCTTCGTAGAAAATGCAGTCTCGCCCCTTTGGCTCCTCTCTCCTTGCTGGGTCATTGTTTAGTTTCTCCCTGTACTTTCTCGTTCTCTCAGCACTTGTCATTTTCCAGCTGACAAAAGAAAATGGAATGTATAGTTTAAGACAAAGAGAAAATATTGTTTAGATTGAAACAATATGTTAAGGTTTCTGTGAAGGGGTTTCTGCTCTGTCTGATGAATTTGAAGTATCACTGAATGAAGCTAAATTTCATTTTATGTAAAAATGTTTAAAACAAATGTTTAAATGTACAAAATAAACATGGAACTTTGTTATTTATTGTTATATCTGTAGTTAAATACAGTATAAATCATATGGTGTGACAAACAAGTCATATGGCGTGACAAGCAGACATGTCACACCATTATGATTAAGTGTCACACCATATTACGTTTTCTGCATTTAGGTTTACCTTGAGGCTACTATGTACACATTAGCATGCTAACAGCATGCTAGCTATAACAAAGCAACCTAGATCTACATGGAAATATGACCAAAACTTCAAATAACTTAAGCTTTTTTTAATGAAAAGGTGTCACACCAACAGACATCCAAAGTGGTGAGTTTGTCAAAGTTTCAACAAGATAGCATTTCATGAAAATGTTAAAATCATAACTCACCTCAGACACCTGTCTTGCAGTTGTGCTGGGAGTGCTGAATAGCCTTACAGAAGAAGGACCTCTCTAGCTAATAGGTGTCCAAATAATTGCCTGTTTAATTTGTCCAAACTAGTGTCACACCAAATGATTTTGGTTTGGGGGACAAAATGTTTTTGATCAGAAATGACTGAAAACATTATGCTTTGACTTTGAAAAGATATAGGCTCACAAATAGACATTTGTTTAGCCTAAATTCATTTTCAAATGATTTTTAGCAATTCTTTTTCTTAGTTTTATTCAAGTTCCCACTTTGAGAAACAAGGTCAGGACAGTCACACCATATGAGTTTTGCCATGTTTGGTTGAAAATTCTGAAGAAATGAGGAATGAAATGTTTTAATTTTGAGTAAGTTCACATAAAGCTTAATGTCCTGCACAATATTCAGAAGGTTTTTGACAAATATATTTTTTATTTATACATGTTTGACACCGAGGACAGCGAAAACGTTACGTCACGTCACCCACCCATATGCCCAGGTTCCGCAGCTCAGCTGCACAGGTGCAATGCATTATTGTTAATTGTGGCACGTTTAGTAACATGCTAAGTTACACTTGAACAACCGTTCCAGGCTGCCATATCCAGCCCAAGAAACCATAGAAACGGGAAGAAAAACTAAAATGTACTTCTTAAAATAAATGTATCATGCCTTTTGCTAAGGTATGGCAACATGACTGGTGTCTTGCATGCGCGCGAAGACGCCACTGCTTTAACTCACACACATAGACATCAAAGGGGGCTTGAGCCCCTTCCCTTTTATCCACCTGTAAAAAGTGCCCTCTCCAGACCACGAATGCAGTTTTCACTATGGTGAAATAAAAACAAACGCCCCTCTTTCCATGCCATACCTGAAGGCAGCATTCAAGAGCATTGCCTTGTCCACACTCTCTGAATGCAGCATCTTATGTTGAAAGAATTGTCCTCTCTGTGCAGAAATACATGCAGTACGCCACATCTCCAGTATTCACGTGATTATGCTTAGTTCAGTGTGGTATCACGCACAATGCGTCACGCTGCGACGCGCTGTGAGCTTGGAGGTCTGCTATTTTCAGTATTTCAACCAAAAGGCCCTTTTAGAATTTTCAGCCCCTGCCTCTCTAACATTCTCTGCACGTCCCTGGCAGAAAGTGACATAAGTTGAATTTACAGTGACCTTTGACACCCATGGAGTTGGAACTGACCGGCCGGCCAGGGAAAAGTTGCGTCGCATTTTATTCCGGTCTGACTCACACATGGAGGCCATCTGCCTGCAAGCTTGACCCTCCGACAAGTCAACTCTCAGGGCAAACAGAAGAGAAAATAGGCTGAATTATAGAGCTATTTGGGCCTGGATAGCTCAGTCTGGTAGAGGCAGGGGCGTCACAAGGGGTAGAAAGTGGGACTGAGTTACTGGGGCCCAAGGTGGAGGGGCCCTAATAACTTTATCTATTGAAAAATAGCAGATATACAAGCTCACAGCGCGGCACCGAGTGCCTCGCTGCGAGCTTGTAGATCTGCTATTTTTGAAAAGTAGTGAAAATGTGTGAAAATCTTATATGTATTTTTTAAGCGAACATTTCTAACTCAAATTCTGCTTCTGGGGGTCCCTGGAACTAAATATTTTGAGATCGGGGTCCGTGGCCAAATACATATCATCTTGGGGGTCCTTGACATAGGTTTCTTGCACACATTTTCACGATTTTTCAAAAATAGCAGATAAACAAGCTCGCAGCGCGGCACTCGGTGCCGTGCTGTGAGCTTGTATATCTGCTATTTTTCAATAGTTAACATTCATGGGGGGCCCGCAGTGAATCCTTGTACCCAGGGCCCAGAATTTGGTGTGACGCCCCTGGAGTCTTGCCTTTGGACCACAATGGGTCATGGGTTTGATCCAAGACGGATTCCCAGCTCCGTGTCCGAATCTGTCGGCAACTCCAGTTAAAACGGGGCAATTCTCACTATTTCTACGTATGATTATTTCGACTAAGGGTTAGGGTTAGGTTTAGGGCATAGTTTTACTGAGGTTAGGGTTAGGGTTTGGGTTAGGTTCAGGCATGGTGGTTAACATTCACTCAGTTAGCATTCACCAGCGTCGGCAGGTTAGCATTTCACCAGGTTAACATTCACCCGTGTCGAACAAATGAAAATAGTGATAGTAGCAGACCTCCAAGCTCACAACGCGTCGTCTATTTTCGGTGCTTAATACCATGTGTGTACTGGATTTTGGGGTCACTGAGAAAACCCATTGCTGATACTGTACGCAACCTTCCTTCTTATTTCTCTCTCTCTCTCTCTCTCTCTCTCTCTCTCTCTCTCTCTCTCTCTCTCTCTCTCTCTCTCTCTCTCTCTCTCTCTCTCTCTCTCTCTCTCTCATGTATTCCTTTGATCTCTACTTGTGCTGTTACAACTCCATGAATCAGTGAGCAGTTTCCACATAAATACATAAAAAAAAAATAGTAGGCTTTTTTCTCTCTCTCCCCTCTCTCGCAATAATCATTTTACAATCTAAAGTGCCACACTGCACATTTTATTGGAGGTTTGTTTTTTTGTGCAGATCAGCTAAGTACAGTACTAACCACAAATCAATAGTGCAAATCATTTTCCTCAAAGTGACTTATGGTGTCGTTTTGCCCTGATGAAGACACAAATTCACAATGTTGGCGAAAAAACGAAATAAAGATGTTTTTTTGCGCTGAGGCTGGACTATCGGACATGACTGTTTTATTTATCTTTTGGTGCTGAAATTAGTAGGCTAAGTGAGATATTTTTCTTATTAAAAAGCATTCACTGCCAGCCAGGTGTTAACTCATACAGGGCCAGATTTCCAAAATATGAATATGAATGTGCGCTTATAACGCCAGGAAATAGCTATTTTGTATCCCCCCAGACCACCTTAACCAGACCACCTTAACGAATGCACGTTCACCATACCATACCACCAGATGACCACTAGAGACCACCATACACCATACACTGACATGGTCCCATGTTAAGCCTGTTTAAATCCACATAACAGGATGAGACGCTGACTTGGTCCTCATTGACTTAACATGGACGGGCCGCCGGTCACCATTTCAGCTCAATACTGTTCAATTCGTGCTTGATCGTCTCAAACCACCATTGGTATGGGCATCGGGACGTATATAGATGCCACACAGAAAGTTTCAGAATCAAAATCCGACCTAGTGAAGCTACGTGAGGGTCGGATGGTTGCATTGAGGCTAACGCTAGCAGAGGCCTGTTGTCAACAGGAAGCCCTGGTTTAAAGGTGACGTCATAATCGTATCCTTTTTTTTCACGGTTTACGTGTGGACATTAGCTGAGGTAAGCTAACCATTTCGCTCCGTCTATAAACACATATTAAAAGCTTAAACAATGCTTTTATATAAAAGTCGCTCCGAGTCGCTCGGCACCAAACGCCATAGTGAACTAGTCGCTCGTAAAGTCGCCCGGCGCTAACTGAGTTAACTATATAATTCACTAACCTCTGCCAGGGATTTCCAGTTTTTACGTGTGATTCCCCACACTACACATTAATTTAGACTGTAGTCAAATCCAGCCTAAATCTGATTTATTTCTCAAATCTGATCTTTTGGCCCGACTGTTCACACTGCATTTCCAAGTGACACAGATCTGATCTGTGCGTTCTGACTGATTTTAACAACGTCGACCCAAAGCCGCCCTGTGTCGACATATCTGCTTTGGTTACCATGGTAACGACGTTGGCATGACCTTTCTCTCTTTGTGTGTATTTTCAATTTTGCATTTTTGACATTGCAGATAGGACCTTGCGTCTTCATATATTGCCCTAATTGTTCCTGTACATTTTTCATGTACTGAGGCATCCCAACAAAATGCTAGGGGATGTTACATTTCTCCCTCTGTCCACTGAACGCTGCTCGACATTTCTTCTGTAGAGTAAAACCTAGGCTGAACAGTTGTTTTAAATTTCATCCTCAAAATGCAATTGACATTTTGGACAGTTACTGTGACTTGGCTCGTTAGATCAGGTTACTGCGTTCAGACAAATCTTTAGAAATCAGATTTGAATCAGATTTGAAACCAGCTCTGGATGAGGTTTGTAAAAATCGGATTTCATGTGACCTGCATGTGACCTGTCTGCATTAGACTAATTTAAGCAAATCGGATTCCAATCTTGATGTGACACAGATCTGATTCAGGCTGGATTTGGCTGGCAATATAAATCGGGCCTTAGTCTAGTCTGGGTCATTAGGGGTGTGCCTGCCTTGCTAACTGTCTTCCTATAGAGCATCGCAGTGAGGTGTCGGAAGTAAACTGCCCATTCATTTTCCATACCATAGGGTTTTTCATTATCAGCCACAAAGTCGTAGCAATTCATTGTACACTTACCACTAGGCTGGTGGTTGTAAAATGGTTCTATATGCTCCTGTAGAACCCCTGAGTTTAAGGGATATATTTCAGGAAAGTGTTATTCGCAATGCATTCTGGGAGTGTAGTTTCCGCAATTTTTAAAATAATGATGTACACAGTCCTTTTTTCAGCTTTCTAATTGATCGTTGCATTAAAAAAATAATAATAATATTGTCATGATTCCTCACCAGCCGAGGTGGCTTTATCCGAGGCTTAAAAACATTTAAATAAATACTTTATGAAATGTCTATGGAAAAAATGAATGGGGAAAACGCTTCCGACCCCAGAGTGAAGATGGGGTGGGGAGGTGTCGGAAGCAAGCTGGCCATTCATTTTTACCATAGGGTTTTTCATTATCAGCCACAAAGTCGTAGCAATTCAATGTACACTTACCACTAGGCTGGTGGTTATAAAACGGTTCTATATGTTCCTGTAGAACCCCCGAGTATGTATGCAATTGCTCTAGTTTTAGTAAAAACACGTTTTAATCAAGATCGCACGGAGAAGAACTGCATTTCCCATACTGCTAAACATGTACATCCGGTGAAATCGACGTCTGTGATTGGTCTAGCTGCTTCTTCTTTCACATATCTTGCGGTTACCGCGGAAGTAGCTACTGCTCCCTGTCTGCCCCCTGTCTGCCCGGCAGATTATTGCACTTCAGCAGAACTCCGTGAGCGAGTGTCTTTCTTTTACAAATATGATGCACTGTGTTAAAGATGGCGATAAGAGCGTCCACAGAGGTGAAAATCATTACATGTCAGGCCATATACTGGCCTGGATAACTAAACTGAGCGTGATTTAAGGGCTATATTTCAGGAAACAAGTGTCATTCGCAATGCATTCTGGGATTGTAGTTTCCGCAATTTAAAAAAATAATGATGTACACTGTAAAAAAGGTCTCTTTTGCCGAGTAGTATTTAAACAATATATGAAGTGAAATATACTCAATATAATTGCGTCCTTGATTTTGTGGCTATTATTTGAGTTAAGATTAAATAAAAATATCTCTAATTGGAATCCACTCATTCTATTTAAATAAAATATAATGATTCTGAGAATGATACTTGAATGTAACTCAATTTTATTGAGTAGTTTTTAAGGGTGAAATCATTCTGAGAATATTGTTTGAATCCAACTCAATTTTATTAACACAATTAGTGCCTCTTAATCTGAAGGTTGCTTGGTGCCTCGGTGCCACGCAGTTTCCTCCATAGGCCGCCGCTATTATTTTGAAGGGCTGGAAGGGGGTTGTTTTTGTTTTTTTGGATTATCACTTGACGGCAACGATTACGTCATCTAGTCACATGACAGTGTGGGACAAGAAGAGGAAGATGGCTGCGCCCTGCCTTGTGCCTTGTTTACATTTAGATCTGCTGCAAAATGTCTCAAAATGGCTATTTTGTTTAAATGACGTTTCTTTATGGGCCTCTCCATTGACTTAACATTGAGGAGCTTCACTTCGCGTGCACGCCCAACGTGCGTTGTAAACAAATCGCCGACATTACCGATGCGGGCGGGACCGGAGCGACATTAAGTAAGTAATAATATCTTTACTGTATATGGGTGGGTGACGTGACGTAACGTTTTCGCTGTCCTCGGTGTCAAACATGTATAAATAAAAAATATATTTGTCAAAAACCTTCTGAATATTGTGCAGGACATTAAGCTTTATGTGAACTTACTCAAGATTAAAACATTTCATTCCTCATTTCTTCAGAATCTTCAACCAAACATGGCAAAACTCATATGGTGTGACTGTCCTGACCTTGTTTCTCAAAGTGGGAACTTGAATAAAACTAAGAAAAAGAATTGCTAAAAATCATTTGAAAATGAATTTAGGCTAAAAAAAATGTCTATTTTGAGCCTATATCTTTTCAAAGTCAAAGCATAATGTTTTCAGTCATTTCTGATCAAAAACATTTTGTCCCCCAACCCAAAATCATTTGGTGTGACACTAGTTTGGAAAAATTAAACAGGCAATTATTTGGACACCTATTGGCTAGAGAGGTCCTTCTTCTGTAAGGCTATTCAGCACTCCCAGCACAACTGCAAGACAGGTGTCTGAGGTGAGTTATGATTTTAACATTTTCATGAAATGCCATCTTGTTGAAACGTTGACAAACTCACCATTCTGGATGTCTTTTGGTGTGACACCTTTTCTTTAAAAAAAGCTTAAGTTATTTGAAGTTTTGGTCATATTTCCATGTAGATCTAGGCTGCTTTGTTATAGCTAGCATGCTGTTAGCATGCTAATGTGTACATAGTAGCCTCAAGGTAAACCTAAATGGAGAAAACAGTAATATGGTGTGACACTTAATCATATGGTGTGACATGTCTGCTTGTCACACCATATGACTTGACTGTCACACCATATGATTTATACTGTATTTAACTACAGATATAACAACAAATAACAAAGTTCCATGTTTCTTTTGTACATTTAAACATTTGTTTTAAACATTTTTTCATAAAATGTAATTTAGCTTCATTCAGTGATACTTCAAATTCATCAGACAGAGCAGAAACCCCTTCACAGAAACCTTAACATATTGTTTCAATCTAAACAATATTTTCTCTTTGTCTTAAACTATACATTCCATTTTCTTTTGTCAGCTGGAAAATGACAAGTGCTGAGAGAACGAGAAAGTACAGGGAGAAACTAAACAATGACCCAGCAAGGAGAGAGGAGCCAAAGGGGCGAGACTGCATTTTCTACGAAGAGCAGGAGGTTGTCTGTGGCATAGCAGAACCGCAACAAGGCAGCCGGTTTGCTACCCTCACCAAATACGACTGGCTGATGTACAATACAGTCTAAATGTATAATCTAATCTGATCTAATACTTTTGTACTTTCACTCACTGGACTGGACAGTGGACAGTGTTAAGGTAGGACCCGAGACAAAACTAGCGAAAATAGCTGATCTACAAGCTCTCAACACGTTGTGCTGCGAGAGCTTGTAGATCAGCTATTTTCGGAGTTGCGCAACCCAGCACTCTTTAGCTAGTGGAGATGTGGTGTAATGTCATGATTCCTAATTACATTTGTTCAACACAAAATGCTGTGTTCAAGTTCAGGAGACTTCGGAAAAAAGCAATTTACCTGAATGCTGAGTTCTGTTTCCACTAATTGGTGTTAATAAAATGTTGCCTTCAAGGCCTTGGCTCCAAGTGTGGCTATGCGCCTTATTGTCCCTTTAGGATCCTTCTGCCGTGGGCCGGCAGAAGACTTAGGTGTGCGTAGCATTCCTGTGCACATCCTCATCATCCATCTACTACTACAATTCTTTCTTATCCCATGTTAAAGCCCTACAATAATATCCTGTTCAGAAATATTAAGGCCATGTTATCCTGGGTAATTGTTTAATCAATCAGTAAAGTTCAGTACTCACTAATAGGTAGGTTAAAACACAGTTTGCTTTGACACATGAAGATATGATCATACGGTGTGACACTAAATCATTTGGTGTGACATTCCAAATAGTGAGAAATCATACCTTTATTAATGATTAAACCAAAAAAATGTTTATGGATTACATAGAGAATATTATCAGGAAGAGTCACAAATATTTGTGTAATTTTAGAGAAAGTTTTGACAGAATACATTTAAAATATGTTGTAAGATCATAAACATGGGCCTCACACAGAGTGTCGATTATGAAAAAAATATACAGATATAATTAATTTTCAAAAAACTATAGTGGATCACTGGTTAGTTATGATAAAGGACTTTGATAAAGTGAGTAACTTAAGAAAGATGTACTCCATTTTCATTTTATGAACAATTATTTTCATGTCACACCATATGACGATTTTAGGCACAAGTACAACAAACTGCTGAATAAAGTCTGATTCCAATAAAATATCTAAAAACAAAATGTATTTCCATAAGGTTGAGAGTGAGTAGAACAAAAGTAAATAACTTTTATGCCTGCAATTTAAAGTTTTTTTAAAAACACATTTTTTGGGGCGTCACGTCACTGACCCATATACAGTAAGATTCACAGTCCTCACCGTCAACGGCGCCATGGTATTAACCCTTTCAATGACGGTGAGCGTCGTCTACAGCAGCAGAACAGTTAAGTACTTTTTACAGATCTGAGTAGTGACTCCAGCCCTTTCCCTTGATTGGTCAAATAAGTTGGTCACATGTTATGCAAAGCATGCTGGGAAAAGCATTTGTCTAGGTTTTCAGGGACATTTTTAAGCTTTCGGGAGCTAAAAATGCTAAATGTATCATACCCATGTGTCTGCCTTGGCAAGCTATGTCAGAATTTTATTTGTCAGTATTTGAGCTTAAAACCCTAACCGCTATGCTGCTAGTTTAAGTTTGAGCTCCCTCCCCCTGCTAGTCTGAAGGAGAAGAACTCATGTTCCGATTTTACAATAATTAACGTTGTTGCATATTTATTTTATTTATGCATCTGTATGTTGATATTGTAAACCTTGGAACAATTCTTCTGGGAAGAAACCTGAAACCCAACTCTCACTATGTTAATGTCATATAATATTAGCATGGTCATTCTCCAGACCATGCTAATCTTATCTGTATCATCCCAATCCTAGCACCGGCAATTTTAGTTTCATTTTGAATCTACTCAATATTATTATGTTGAACCAACTTCAAATGTATGAGTACTATTTACACAAAACTAGGTTAACTTAATATTTTTGACTAGTATGAACTCAATATTTTTACTTAAAGGGATATTACACTTTCAAAGTCATTTTATCGTCTAATCAGGCTTTTATGAACACCCTGAACAGTTTTTAATTTGCTTCATTCAATATTTAGATATTTAATGTAAATGTTACCAGGCCCTCCAGGCACAGGGCCTCTCCCCACACACACCCATTGTAACTTCAAACTCCATTTTAACCGTGATAAATTCATTAAAAACAACCATTATTTTTTCTGGTGACTCAAACTACCCTCCTAATACGTGAGCAGGCCGTGTTTTTTCGATAACTTTTTTTCATTTATTTTTAATAATCCATTTTTGTATTAAATATTTTTCATTTTCCCAAATAATTATTAAAAATTAATGAAAAAAGTTATCGAAAAAACACGGCCTGCTCACGTATTAGGAGGGTAGTATGAGTCAACAGAAAAAACAACGGGTGTTTTTAATGAATCTATCATGGTTAAAATGGAGTTTGAAGTTACAATGGGTGTGTATGTGGAGAGGGCCTGGGCGTGTCGGGCCTGGTAACATTTACATCAAATATCTAAATATTGAATCAAGCAAATTAAAAACTGTTCAGGGTGTTCATAAAAGCCTGATTAGACGATAAAATGACTTTGAAAGTGTAATATCCCTTTAAGTTTTACTTGATTTAGTTAAGTTTCAATTTAAGTTACCCATACTAAATGCATTACATCAAATTATATAATATGAGTTAGATTTACTTAATTTCAAGCCAATAATATTTACTCAATGAAATTGAGTGTAAATAGTTGCCATAATTTAATTAAGTAGTTCTTGTGTAATCGTTTTTACAGTGTACACAGTCTTGTACCCTGCCCTTTTTTCAGCTTTCTAATCAATTGTTGCATTCTAACAAAATTGAATATTGTCATGATTCCTCTCCAGCCGAGGTGGCTTTGTCTGAGGCTTAAAAACATTTAAATAAATACTTTATGAAATGTCTATGGAAGAAATTAATGCGGAAAACGCTTCCGACACCCGAGTGAAGACGGGGTGGGGCTTCAACTGCGATGCTCTATCGGTGAGCAGGGTGGGGCCTCATAGGCTTGTTGGTCTGATGGCTCATTGGAGAGCACCTGGGCCCGGTGCCTCCAGGAGTCTATAAAAGGCCTGTCCTTGTCATTCTGAAGCAGAGGTCCAGAGGAGACAGACCTGTCTCCACCAGCCCCTGTTGTGTTATGTTTGGTTGCGACCGTCAGGTCGCAGTTACTATCAAAACCTCCACCGGCTGTTTGTCAGTCAGTCAGTCAGTCTGTCACGTCACGCCACACGTCACACTTTTGCCCTACTCATATCTCTGTCACTGTTGCCCCAATCCATGGCAAAATTTGCAAACACACACTCCTTGGCTGCAAAACCACAACCTCCACAGCATAGAGGGTATCTGCACTTTTCTAAAGTGTCAATTTAAGGGCTTTTTAATAGCTCTAAAATGACAAATTAAACATTGGCTAAACTGTCAAATAAAATAAAATATGATTATTTTGGGGGTCGTGGCCTGAAAAGGTTGAGAACCAGTGTTCTAAAGAACCACACATGGTCAGCAGAACTCTCAGAGTGCCTCTCCTCAGCGATATGGGCGCTGTTTCACTGCGTCGGCCCTTGCCTTGCAGCCAGACAGCCACCCTTGGGGGCGGGGGCAGAGCAACGTGAAACGGATCGCTTTCCGATGAGAACATCACCTTCGCTGTGCTGATTGCAGGTCTGTGTTTGTGCTGCTATACCCCCTCCCCCCTCTCTCTTCACCCCTACTGACCCCCCTGGGCCAACAACAAATGTGCTTAAGAGGACCTTAAAACTTCCAGGCTTCAGAGAGTGCAGACCAAGGTTTTTCTTTTTTTTTCTTTTTTTTTCCTGCAGCTGCAAATATTTAACACACATCACTGGAGTGAGCGTTATCCACTGACTTTGTGTGTGTGTGTGTGTGTGTGTGTGTGTGTGTGTGTGTGTGTGTGTGTGTGTGTGTGTGTGTGTGTGTGTGTGTGTGTGTGTGTGTATGTTTGAGGTGAGATACCATTTAAAATGGCATGATTAACTATTTGGCGAGATTTCAGGTTCAGGTTTATTGTCACATATATCCAAACAAGTACAGATACAATGAAATGCTTGTGCCAGGAGCACTCTCAGCCTTATTACACAAAGACATGGTCACAGTGACCGACAAGAGTGTGGACCCACATACCATGCAGGCCACACAAAACAAGTCCCAACAAACATACATACAATACCATACAGTGTAACAGTGTACAGTTTAAAAATGCGTACAGTGCCCATGTTTACCTATGTTTCACTTTCAGCCCTTCGTTGAGCAACCTGACTGCCTGGGCAAAATAACTATTACTGAAACGAGTGGTGTGCGATTTGATGCTCTGGTAACGTTTTTTGGATGGGAGGAGTGAGAACAATTTATCCTCGTTGTCGGGTGAAAACCTTGTATGTCCATTCATCATTTTAAAAATGATTTAAACTAGTGAAAACAGCCGATCTACAAGCACACAACGCCTCGCACCACGAGGCGTTGTGTGCTTGTAGATCTGCTGTTTTCACTACTTTTGTGGGAAGGACTTGTCTGATGAAGCAGGGCTTTACTTTGCGAAAAAACATACACATTTGAAACTTGGAGATACAAGGTTTCCGCCTGACAACGACGTTATGTACCACCCATGCACATGCACGCACATCACACACAGTGACGTGTGGGTCTTTTATATCTGTACCGGAGTTCATACAAATCAAATAACTCATCAAGTAATAACTGGACAGAACTGTCAAAGCACACAGACTCTCTGGAGGAGATGATCCAGAGGGATGCTTTGGATATATATAGAAAAGAAAAACAAACCAAACAGAGGCCGATTGATATTCTGTGCGTCGATTGTGCGTCATGACCTGACGAAGATGCACTGACATCGAAACGTTGTCACTTTACTTGCCCGCATGGGGTGCCTATAGGGCTGGGGCGGTATGGATTTTTCAGTGTTCGAGTTATACTCCCAGAGCTATGGGGGCCCTACATGGGGGCGCGCGCGCGAAAATTGGCGTTTTTTCGCGGTTTTGATCGCGTTTTTATCGCATTTTATTCGGGTTTCCGAATAAAATGCTAAACAATCGGGAACGGCACACTAAACAATCGGGAACGGCACACTACACTTTCCCTTTGCCCCTTTCCACATGCACCAGCCAGCAAGATAGTCAGACAGCGAGGTAGGAGAGATTACAAAACAGCAGCATTACAAGTATCCGTGACACGCAACGCAGCTGGCTAACGCAACTCAGCCCTTATCGCCACTAAAGCAGCAACGTGGCTCCATATCGCACAACACAAGTTACAACTGACAGTGCAAGAATGTTTATTTACCTGTTCGCTGTTGCCGCAGTCCCATTTGACGCTTTTTCTTTTTCTTTTTCTCATATCCAGAAAGATAAACGTGCATTGTGAAAGCGAAAGTAAACACACACTAGCCTCTGAAAGGGGGGCGGGGCGGAAACTCCCAAAGAGTTCTTCTGGAGTCAAGAAATGTTGTCTGCTTTTTCTTTTTGGCCAATGGGACAACGGCAAAGTAAGTCTGGCTATGCGAGGTTTATCAGAGATGTCTCATTCAGGCTAAGATGACATAGCCTCTGCCTAAAACCGCCACTGATGAGAGCCAGAGAGCGCAGGGGAAAAAAAAAAAAAAAAAAAAAAAACACTTGGGAAAAAAAGAGACCCCATAGGGGTTTTTGACTATGGGGTCCCAGACTTTATCTATGGGGGCTAAGCCCCCATTGGCCCCCACATAACTCGAACCCTGGGATTTTTAGTTATTGCGATAATAAGTCATTGTTTACCGACGGTATGACGGTATGACGGTAACGTGGTATCTCAATAATAGCCTTTTAAAAGACAAAGAAGCGGCAGCACACACTGTAGCCAAAGTGCCAATATTTATTTTATTTACGCAGAGTATAGGGAAAACAACGTTTTCAGGGTATAGGGTATCGCGCTGTCCCCAACAAGTTGTTTTGAATGGAAAAAAAATAAATACATTTTAAATACATTTAAATAAAAACAAAACATAATCGAGGTATAATTGTGGTTATGAACTCGACATGCGGTATGCATTACACAACCGCAGTATGGCGGTATTGCGGTTATTCCACCCAGCCCTGGGTGCCTAAAAGGTAGGTCGATCGTGATCTACCAATAGATCACAAAGGCTGTGCAAGTAGCCTCTAAAAATATATTATAAAAGAAAATCACAAAAAACATCTTTTTGGCATATGTCACTTGAATTAAGGTGACTTGATTGATTGATGCCAAGAAGGGCCTGTCAGCTCCCTTCCCGGCTTATAAAGTAGGCATAACCCCCACAATGCAATGCTTTGTTTTCAAGAGTCAGTAGCGTTTAAAAGAACCTGAAAACCTACCACTTCCATACAGAATGGGAATAAGACTTTTACCCCCATTATTTCCCGTTCCACGTACATTTGTCTCATACAAATATATCGCCAGTGTCGCTATTCCAAGGCCACCTCAGGTAAAACTTTTTTTTTTTTTCTTTTTTTTTGGTTGGGTAGATCATGTTGAGCTGGTCGTTTTAAAAGTAGCTCCCATGAAGTAAAAAAAAAAAAAAAAAAAAAAGTCTGGGCACCCCTGATATAAATGAAAAAAAGTCTTTAACAGTCCCAGTCTCCTCCAGTGCCTTAATCCTTCTACAGGACTATTGTGTGATTGTAAAATATTGAATCCTTCCCCTAAATGGTAAACGGTGCTTTTTATGGCGCCTTTATCCAAGGCGATTTTACCGAGATTGTGCATTACATTCACCCATTCTCACACGCACACGCACACCCACACCCACACCCACACACACACACACACACACACACAGCGATGGCAGAGGAAACCATGCAAGGCACCAACCTGCTCATCAGGAGCAACTAGGGGTTCAGAGTCTTGCTCAAGGACTCTTCCACACTAACTCTGGGGGAGCCCACAGGGATCGAACTGGGAACCCTTCGCGAGCCCTCTGTGTTCTCAGACGGCAACTCTACCCCTGACCCACTGCTGCCTTAATTCCCCTTTTCCTATTATGTTGTCTCCATGAATGTATATGTATCGCTCCTATCTTGACAAAATGGTAAGGTACCGATGTCTCTGGTTGACATCGTCACATTTCACTCAGGTTTTTTCTTCTCACTCACGTCACTTTGTCTACTGACTTCACTCAGCAACAAAGTAAAAATAAAACAAAATAAATTAAAATAAAACAATTCACAAGAGGCAAGCAGTGATCACCTCATGATGTGCACTGCAATGTAGTTTCAAATGCACTACATTGCAGATGACCTTTTTGAGAGTAAAGAACTAAAAAAGAAGAGAAGACATGCATGACATGCATGATCTGGGCAGATTGCCCCAGGAAATGTATCAATGTGAACCAGAGACATCGGTATGGCAACATGACTGGTGTCTTGACACCTAGTCATGTACCTTAGCTTTTGCTGAACTGACGCCACTGCATTCAGTCTCCTCTCCTCTCCTCTCCTCTCCTCTCCTCTCCTCTCCTCTCCTCTCCTCTCCAGTCTTCCAGTCTCCTGCCTCTTTCTGTTTGTGAGAGGAGTTTGTTGATAGACGGGTAGATAAGTCGATAGTGCTAGGTGGGTGGGTGGTACTCCACATGGGTTGATTGACAAGTAGATGAGGAAGGCGAAGAGAGAGTGAGAGACAGATTTTTTTTTAAATAAACTGCTAGAGGGACAAACCAGCGAGCAGAGAGAGAGAGAGAGAGAGAGAGAGAGAGAGAGAGAGAGAGAGAGATTGAGAGAATCACTGCTCTAACACTATGACTTTAACCCATTTAGGCATTGAATTGTTGTATGCTTTAACTATTAAAAATAGCAGATATAAAAGCTCACAGTGCAGCACCGAATGCCACACTGCGAGCTTGTAGATCTGCTATTTTTGAAAAATCTCGTTTTCCTTTTTTTTCCTTCTTTGAATATATCTTTTTCAAAGCGAACATTTGTAAATCATATAGGCCTATTTGCTTCTGGGTGGTCCCTGGAACAACATATTTTTAGATCGGGGGTCTGCGGCCAGATGCATGTGATTTTGGGGGTCCTTGACAAGAAAAGGTTTGAGAACCACTGATTTGGAAGAAGATCAAAAATATTCAAAGACTTGCAAAAAATGTTCACGATAAAAAAAAAAAAATAGCAGATCTACCGAATGCCGCGCTGCAAGCTTGTAGATTTTTCAATAGCTAAAGCGTAAAACGAATGGTTGAAGTGGTTCAAATCTAACATGGCGCAGATTCACGTTGCCGGTCTAAATGAATTAACAATTTACGAGGCCTCACAGCGGCAGAGAACCCAAAGACAACCAAATAAAACAAGATGGAAACAAAGCCCTGGTTGCCACTCAGACTCTCACAAGGCCCCTGGGCCAGGCCGGTGTTAGAAGACTCAGAGAGAGATGGATGGAGACCGGGCCGCCCCGATGAGGAGGCACATGATCAAGTGGAATATGGCCTCTTTGTCTCAGCTGCCTCTGAAGCCTTTTACTAGACCCCCGGGGGCGACCGAGAGAGAGGGGGAGAGAGAGAGAGAGAGAGAGAGAGAGAGATAGAGAGAGAGAGAGAGCAGGCGTGTCCATGTGCATTGTGCAATTGAAAACCCAAAAGCATTCCTATTCTATAGATTTCCCGATTGTATTTCTTCTGATCTACATGCCCACTAGGCGATAAGCGATATTGTCATTTATCGTGATAAAAACCACTCACGATAATCGTATCGTGGAGATTTAATTTATTGTGATATCGTCCTCCGTCATGCACTGGGAACAATTCACTTTTCATTTGCCGAGCTGCATATCCGGTATCATTTAAACCCTCTATAATTGGTAAAAGGTGATTATAATATAGATACTTGATACAGTCTTTGCCAAAAAGTATCCGATCTACAAGCTCACAACGCGTGAGCTTGTAGATCTGCTATTTTTTTGGGCAAACGTTCCGCCCCAGGATAATGGATTTTGATTGTCGCGATAATATTGTAAATCGCAATTTATTTTGTCACAATAATCATGATGTGAAATGTTTAAATTGTCCCATCCCTAATGCCCACGCAGCGTAAAATTGTCAAGCGTTGTGAGCTTGTACGTCGGCTACTTGGCTGATTCATTGACTGATTGATTTATTGATTGATTGATTGATTGAGACAGCATCCCATGACAGCATGAGGCCAGCAGAACATAAATCCTGGGGATAGCACTGGTCCTCAGTGTAAACAAACATGACAGCCCAGAGAGATTGATTTGTGTTGTAGGCGACAGATACACCGTGGAATGGTTTAGTCTGCAGTGCCACGGCCCGGTAGTGGATATCACCACAGCAGGGGCGTCAATTGGGTATGGCAGGGGTATGCAGCTGCCATACCCTGGGTCCAGGGGAGAAAATAAAAGTTACTTTTAAATATAAATCCATGAAGTCTCTTTGTCTATCTGAGCAGTAAAATAACTACAAATGCACAATGGTCTCTTTAACAAGGTATTATAATTATATTCTCCACACTTGTATTCTTCCCATCTTGACAAAATGGTATATTCCCAGGTTCTGCAGGTCAGCTGCACAGGTCCAATGCATTATTGTTAATAATGCATTATTGCTGCACTTGAAAAACCATTCCAGGCTGCCATATCCAGCCCAAGAAACCTTAGAAACCTGTGTAAAAAACAGAAAATACTAGTTTCTTTTTTTTTTTCAGACATTGTGAAAATAGCCGATCTACATGCTCACAACGCCTCGCAGCGCGAGGCGTTGTGAGCATGTAGATCTGCTATTTTCACAATAGAACCGTGTTGTACAAAATGTAATGCCTCTTTTCCATGAGGACTCCCATCTTTGCCATACCCTAGCTTTTGCTGAACTGACGCCACTGCACCACAGGGCAGGAATTCATGCTACTTTATGAATGGCAAGGCTGCTAATCAAGTGTTTCCCAAACGTGGGCCCACGTGGGGGTTCCCAGATGACACAGCAGTAAACAAACCAACATACTGTGTATGTGTAAACATACACATTTACAATTGTAATGACATTTAAAACCTTTTAAAGGACCAGGTCACCTCTGGGACAACCAGATCTTATTTTATTGTTGTGTGGGACACGATCAACACAATCCTGAGTTATGTTTTGTGTTCAATTTAGATATTTTAGTATTTCAGCCGATTTCAGCATGCTACAACTGGTCATATGATGCAAAATGCATCATATGACCAGTTGTAGCATGCTGAAATACTAACATATCTAAAAACACAGATTGAACACAAAAACGAATTCAGGATTGTGTTGATCGTGTCCCACACAACAATAAAATAAGATCCCGTTGTCCCAGAGGTGACCTGGTCCTTTAAATACCACATTGGCCAAATTGTCAAATATTACATAAGGAAGAGGCAAATGTATTTATCTGTAGAACCGAGTCAAACTAAATGTGATGCCTTCCTTGACTACTACTATTCCAAATGCTTGTCCGGATTGGGGGGGTCCCAAGTTCAAATAGGATCATTCCGGGGGGGTCCCCAGTTCAAATATGATTATTTTGGAAAAGGTTTGGAAACCTTGCGCTAATAAAGCCTGCAGTTATTGTACCTCATGCATCCGTTTCCTTTTGTCTGCTTGTTTGAACACCATCACTGTTCATTTAGTCATGCTAAAACTATGACGGGAAATGTTTGTTGTCTACCTTTTTTCACTGACAAAAACTACATAAAACTATGACTGGGTATGGGTATGGCAGGGGTAGGCAGCTGCCATACCCTGGGTCCAGGGGGGGAAATAAAAGTTACTTTTAAAAATAAAGCCATGAATGTCTCTTTGACGATCTGTGCTGGTTATGTTGTTAAATTACATCAAAATAACTACAAATGCAAAATGTAACAAAATGGTCACTTTAACAAAGTATTATAATTATATTCTCCACACTTTTATTCTCCGAATCTTGACAAAATGGTATATTACCAGGTTCCGTAGGTCAGCTGCACAGGTGCAATTCACTATTGTTAATTGTGGCACATTTACTATTTTATGCCAAGTTTAGTTGCACTTGAACAAACCGTAGAAACAGGAAAAATAGAATGTACTTCTTAAAATAAATGTATCATGCCTGTTGCTAAGGTATGGCACCATGACTGGTGTCTTGCACGCACACGAGACACCAGTCATGTTGCCATACCTTAGCTTTTTCTGAAGTGACGCCACTGCTTAACATGACAATATCATAAACAAATTAAAACTACAAAACTACAACACAATGTCTTTATTAACATTTCAATCCTATTGTGGATCTTCATACATTTTTTGTACCTACTTTGGTGTGCAGGCTCTATCCTTTTACAAAGTCTTTAGATCCCTTGCGTTACCTATATACCGTTTGGTCGTGTAGAGGTGTCGTGTAACGCTCCGAGAAACAGGCGATCCTGCTCAGTGAGCTTGTAGATCTTCTATTTTTGACCACAACGCTAAGTATAAATCAAGACATTACCCGTCACGGGCGCAGTCAGCTCAAGGCCTGCGTGGCAAAATGAGATTTCAGGATGTGAAAGGTGCTCCGTCTGCCGTATTGATTTGACCTCCTAAATTCTGTTGAACCTGCATGGGCGGCGGGGACGAGACAGCGAGGCTTTTAGTCGAGGATTTTGGAGGCTTTTCAGACGCCGCGGCTGAGCTGGGTGCAAATCGACCCCACAGCCCCACTGCTGTCTGGGAAAGACAAAGCTCTGTATTAAACTCATTCTGTGCCAATGACGTCTCTTTGACGGTTTTTTTCAAAAGCGTTCTGTGCCAATGACGTCTTTGACGTCTTTTGTGTTTTTTGTATAGAAAAAAAAATGTTTTCATTTTTTTTTTTTTTTTTTTTTTAAAGATGTCAAAATGACCTGAGATCAGAGAGATGGGCTGTGTCCGAAATGCGGAACACGTTCCCTACTCCCTAACCCTAAATGAGGGATCCAGATGTAGTGTACTACAGTAGTGAACAAATCAGCGCATTTCGGACACTACCCCGTCGCCAGCTGGTTGCGTCATCGCTGTCGCACAGTTAAAACACTCTAGCGCTGGCTTTTGGAGCAATAAATAATAGCCGATCTACAAGCTCTCAACAGGGGGCGAAGCGACGCGTTGTGAGCTTGTACATCAACTCCCCAATGTGGATTGGAAATAACATACCAACATGTTGCGTTGTTATTATGAGAAATAGGCCAAATATAATTATGTTTTTATTCATCACAATTCAATAAAATAATGTTAAAAAATGTATAGGCCTATATATATTTTTTAAATTGTATTCATTCATTGGTGAATCAATGAATGAATAATGTTTATGCCACATTCATTTGTCTCACATGCAGACATACACCCATGTTTGTGATAAAATAGGTTATTCTTGCTAATTTAAATAACATTATTTTATCATGATTATTATCAGCTGTGGAAGGTTGGGAAGAAAAGATCGAAAAACAAAAGCCTCCAGCGTCTATTCTCGTATATTCTCTTCATAAACAACTTTAGAGCTGTTTTCATCATTAAATGATGAAAAGCAAAATTTGTTCTCCGGTGACAATGCTGTGGACAGTTGTTTTCTTTAGCCGGTGGTTCTGCTACGAGCTTCTTATTATAACTCTATGGCTACGAGCGGTTCTGTTGCGTTTGCTCAGCAACAGGTGGCTACTCCTCCTGCCATGCAGAGACGAACCTGCAGTGTGCGTGTGCGCGTGCACACCGCATGTGCGTGCTCAAAGCGCGAGACAGCGGCCGCAGCGCAGTGCATTGTGGGGCGGCAGGGCTTGAATAGCGCTTGAATAGTGACCATCGAATGCTCACTACAAATCCAAATGCATTGTGGGATACTTCAGTACACTATATTAGGGTACAAAAATGCTCACTATACATTCGGACACTAGTTCAAAATGGCGGAGCCCCCTTTTAGTACACTACATTAGAGAATAGGGTGGATTTCGGACGCAGCCATGGTTTTCTCTGTTTGTGTGTTGGCTCCCTCGTTTAGCTGATTGAGAAAATGTGTGTCCATTCTAGTCGATGGACACTTTTTTTCATTCAAACAGCTCTATCTCTGGAACCATTTGTCTGATTGACAAAATTCTTTTTGCCACTGAATCACAACAACTGTGTCTGTTTCTGTGGGGAAAAATAAATTATAAAAAAAAAACATTTTTTTTCATTGCATAGCAAAGAAAAACATACAAAATCAGGGCACAGCTACCTTGGAGCCATTTTGGGCATTTGGCACAGAATGATTCTTGTGAGGACATCAACATTTTAGGACAGGGATTGTATGAACACTCAGCTTGGTCCTAATCCTAACCCTAATCCTTACAACAAGGATTCATATTTTAGATTTTGATTAGAGAAAATAAAAGATGAGTGTTAAAAGGTTTTCATTTAATGTTTTCTATCGTTTTAGCGATTTTGATTTCAGTGGGTGCGTATAAAGTGGCTAAATATGTCTTTTTAGACACAATAATCTGGTGATTTCTTTATTACTATTTACAGTAACACTACCAGCCCCCATAAGTCACATCTGCCCACGAAAGATTGCGGTGCATCTTGGGAATGGGCTTATTGTGTCTAAAAAGACACATTTAGCCACTTGTACACCTGCCAACCTCTAAATGTGTCCCAATCTCACTGAGAGCCAGTCATTGCAATTTTTTTCATTTTCATTTTTTCATTTCATTTGAAAGCTGGGGATCATAGCTACAAAATTATATATTGGTTGTGGAGATTGACCCAACAGTTTTGAAGATATGGCTTATAGAATGATGCCTTGCTGAAATAGGACTTTTGAGATATTCAAGTTTTAAATAAATTTCTAACCTGCAATGACCTGACTCTGCCACATGGGGAGCAATCTTCAATTCAATCTTCAATTCAAAGAAGCTTTATTGGCATGAGAACACAAACGTTTACACAGTGGTGGAAAAAGTACCTACGTTTTATAATTAAGTAAAAGTATCAATTCTGCAATGTAGAATCACTCTGTTACAAGTAAAAGTCCAGAATTAAAAATGTACTTGAGTAAAAGTACAAAAGTATTGGTATCCAAATGTACTTAAAGTACCAAAAGTAAAAGTACAAAATGTTTGAAAATAGCAGATCTACAAGCTCACAACGCGTCGCACCGCAATGCGCTGTGAGCTTGTAGATCGGCTATTTTTAAATAGCCTTGGTATAACATAGGGCTAAAGTGGTTTATGTATGTTTTAAATTTTAGTTATTGCTTTGTAGATTTTTATTTTAATAGTCCAAATTGTAGCCTATACACATTTTGGCCATTTGAAAATAGCTCACATTGTGAGCTTGTAGATCTGCTATTTTAAAATATATATTTATTTAATACCGGACTTCTACTTGTAACAGAGTATAAATTGCAGTAGGCTTCCAATAGAGGCACAAAGTTCTATGGGGCACAGTTTTTGTCTACTCTACGTTGCTCTACGGGAATGCACGTGCGCAACACCAGAACTCGTGCCCTATCGAAATTGGGGTCGGCTAACTGCTAACTGTGCTTTATGTAACATCGTCGAGTGTTTGTGTAACTTCAGTCAGATTGAAGGATCATCTGACTCTGATAATAAACCACAATCTACAGGCTACGCTTAACCGCCTCGCGTTGTGAGCTTGTAGAAGAGCAAAAATAGAGTTTGGTCGCGTTGTATACAACAGATGACTACGTCAGCCTGCAGCTAGCGCTAGCTAACGTTAGCGTTAGCCGTTAGCCACTCATCAGCTAGTCATATAGAATAGTCTACTAAGTCAATTTTCCGACTGCGAGTGAACGATTGCATTCCGTGTCCTTCATGGATTTTTTTCCCCTGGCTGTCAATGTTTTTATTGTCCAAAAAGAAAACGCTCTGAACGTTAAAACTAGATAGTTTACGATGACACACTGTTCTAAGTCAAAGCTAAGCTAACTCAGTGAGAAAGGACACTCCTCGCCATCCGGTCCAGGCAGGAAACTGATCATTTTTCCCCCAAAAGTCGAGAAGAAGAACAGTCAACGGCTGAATAATAAATAAATAAATACTAGATTAAATCATTATAACAACGTAACGTGGTTCATTTGGAACATACGTGGCACTACATGAACGGGATAAATACTGTGATTTGCAACGCTAGGTAATGGAGCGCCGATATTACCGCATTTGGCTACAAATGGCTAACACAGGGTGGTGAAAACTAGCATGTTAGCTGTATTCTGGGAGGACCAACAGAATTATGTCCCGATCTCTCACATTAATTAAAAAAAGTCTTATTTATATGCAGAGTTAAGCTCTGGCGTTTAAGTGAAATGTAGCCTAGATATTATGAGATGCTGTTGTGGCATTATCTTTTTAGAGAGAAAAAAAAAAAAAAAAAACGTCATATAGGCTGTAGGGAATAATGACAATTCCCGAGATGACTGGCTCTCAGCCAAATTGAGACACAAATGGCTATAAAATCCCAACCTTATAAATAAACCTTTAAAGGAGTAGTTCACCCCCAAATTGACTTTTTTTCTATTGATTAGTCATGCCATGGAGAGTAGAGTTCAATAATATGTTTTGGCTTTTGTCACATTCCTAAGACAAAAATTTGATTCGAGTAAATTTACCCCCATTGATTCCGGATGGGGACCCTTTTCGAAACGGGTCCCCATCCGGAACGAATGGGGGTACATACATTTATTGTTATCACATTTTTGTCTTAGGAATGCGACAAATAACTAAAATATTATTGAACTCTTGTCTCCATGGCGTGACTAATCAATAGAAAAAAAGTCAATTTGGGGGTGAACTACTCCTTTAAATGTGTAATCCCATCCCTAATCAGAATCTTTCTTCCTACAGGCTAATCACAAACAAAACTCAAAACCACAATGTCTTGTTGTGTGTGATATTCATGTTTGATACGATACAATGCAACGATGGAAAGTATACAGTATTAAAGTAAATTTACTGGGTTTACGTTTCGCCTCACTGGATGCATGCACGGACACACAGAGGGAGGCAGAGCTAAACGGACACGGACACACATTCACAAGGATTCACTTCAATTATTGTGTGCTTTAACTGATAGCAGATATACAAGCTCACAGCGCGGCACCGAGTGACGCGCTGCGAGCTTGTAGATCTGCTATTTCTTTTTTAAATCGTGAAAGTCTTTGAATATTTCAAATCCTTCTAATGTTTTTTTTTGAAAAAAACTATCTTTCTATGTCAGTGGTGCTCAAACCTTTTCATGTGAAGGACCCCCAAAATGATATGTATTTGGCCACGGATACCCATCTCAAAATATTTAGTTCCAGGGACCCCCCAGAAGCAAAACTTTAGTTACAAATGTTCGCTTAAAAATACATATATTCAAAGATTTGCACACATTTTCATGACTTTTCAAAAAATAGTAGATCTACAAGCTCACAGCGTGGCACTCAGTGCCGTGCTGTGAGCTTGTATATCTGCTATGTTTCAATAGTTAAAGGCGCTATAGTCAACTCTTTCTTGAAAAACGGATGCTAAAATAAAGATTGTTTCAAAAATATTTTATAAAAAAAATAAGCTTCATAGCCTATATGTTTCTATTCAAAAATTACCACAAAAAGCATATAATAATGATAAAATAATCATTTTGGCCATTGTCAGACCGACACTTTGTTTACATTCCAGTCTATAGACTAGGATGTAAACAAAGTGTCGGCCCTACAATGAAAATGTTGACTATAGTTCCTTTAAAGCAACAAATTATGAAGAACATTCATAGTGAATCCTTGTACCATGCAGGGCCCAGAATTTGTTGCGACACCCCTGGGCAAAGCTGAGCGGACACACAGAGGAAGGCAGGGATGATGAGACAAATAGATTTACAGCGGGATAGAGAAGACGTATGGGCTCCGTGGCTACGGTGGCTTTATCTGTAAAGATCGCATTTTCACTCAGAGCGCGCGCGCGCGTGTGTGTGTGTGTGTGTGTGTGTGTGTGTGTGTGTGTGTGTGTGTGTGTGTGTGCGTGTGCGTGTGCGTGTGTGTGCGTGTGTGATATAGAGGCTGTTTGTTTTTGTGGGTGGGAGTGGGGAAGTTAATGACCCGACCGCAGGAGTGTGATGGTGCGTGGGGACCTCATTTCTCACACTTATTTGACTAGACCGTCACACGCACGCACGCACACGCGCACACACACACACAGGTCATCTTATACTAAATTAGTTTGAGTTTGTGTGTGTGTGCGTGTGTGCGTGTGTGTGTGCGTAGATGGTAAATTGTGCATTTATATACCACCTTTATCCAAGGCGCTTGACAATGATTGTGCATTACATTCACCCATTCACACACACATTCATACACCGATGGCAGAGGAAACCATGCAAGGTCTTGCTCAAGGACTCTTTGACACTAACTCTGGGCCAGCCCGGGATCGAACTGGGAACCTGCCGCCCCTATACAAAACAAACTAGGCTCTAATGAATGTGCAGTCTAGGGGATGTGCTCACCGCGACTCAAAAAGTATGAGTCGAAAAATCTTTTTTTTTTTTTTTTCCCAAAAAATGTTTTAATCGCTTGTTCAAAAACGTTATAAGCGTTAATGTTTTCCAAATGTGAGAGGATTGGTGTGTGTGTGTGTCTGTGTCGGAGAAGAGTGCATATCTGTGTTGCGCAGATTGGCATGCATGCGGCGCTACGCGCTAGCCAGGTCCGCGGACTACTGTTTGAGAAACACTGCTGGACTGGTCTGATGCACGCGTCATAGCAGTGCGCGCTGACAGGATGAGTTTTGTTTACCTCCTGCCTTTGCATGCATGCTTGACATGAAAGCTCGCTTGTTAATGGCAGCGTCGCCGTCGTGTGCGGTGATTTTGTGAAGATTGACAATAAAACACAACACAAAATACACTACTCGTGGACGCGGTCGGGTAGGGAGAGCGAGGCAGACCAAAGCTCCACATTTGATACACTAGCCTGGGGTGCCAGCCAGAGCACTCCCACTACTTTCCATGGACTTTGTGACTCCGCTTGGTCTCTAGAGAACAGCCTCCATGCTAACGCAAGGAAGAGCAATTATTTATTATAATTATTATTAGGGCTTTGATGCGAGTTCTGATGGGTGCAGCTGCATAAGTTGTGTTGATTAAAGTAAAGTGCCGTTGTGCTCTCCTCTCAGCTGCTGCTTAGCGGAAAAAAGTGACGTGTCGGAAATTTCGGCCTTGACGCGCCGATTCGCAAATAATGCGTCGTTTAACATCCCTAGTGCAGTCAATATATTTTACATATATTAACCTATAAATGTGCAGTCAATGCAATAATTATTTGAACCTACTGTACAATGTTCAAATGCAACCATTCCAATAGCAACTATACAATGAAACAGTGTTTCAAATTAAACCATTCCAATAGCAACTATACAATAAAACAGTGGTTCAAATTAAACCATTCCAATAGCAACTATACAATGAAACAGTGGTTCAAATTAAACCATTCCAATAGCAACTATACAATGAAACAGTGGTTCAAATTAAACCATTCCAATAGCAACTATACAATAAAACGTGGTTCAAATGAAACCGTTCTGAATGAAGGTTGTGGTCTGAGTTCTGTCATTTCATTTAGCAACTAAAAAGTCCAGGCAACAGACAGTGACGTCTGGGCTGCTGCCATCAGGGTGGTTTCTGTGCACAAAGGAAACAGGCTGTGTGTTAAAACCACATGATGTCACTCACACATACTGTAGTGTACGTACATCCTCCATTACACCGCAGCTTCACTGGTTGATGTCATCTTGTAATAAATTAGTTTGAGTTTGCATATGTGTGTGTGTGTGTGTGTGTGTGTGTGTGTGTGTGTGTGTGTGTGTGTGTGTGTGTGTGTGTGTGTGTGTGTGTGTGTGTGTGTGTGTGTGTGTGTGTAAATGGCGCATTTACCGTGTATAGCGCCTTTATCCAAGGCGCTTTACAATGATCTGTGAATGTGTGGGTCAATACCCATTCTCACACACACACACACACACACACACACACACACACACACACACACACACACACACACACACACACACACACACACACACACACACACACACACACACACACACACACACACACACACACACACACACACACACACACACACACACACACACACACACACACATTCTAACACCGATGGCAGAGGAAAGTTATAGGAAACCATGCAAGGCACCAACTTGCTCACCGGGAGCAACTAGGGGTTCAGAGTCTTGCTCAAGGACTCTTCCACACTAACTCTGGGGGAGCCCGGGATCGAACTGGGAACCTTCAGGTTCGGTTCCCAAGTGGCCGCTCTACCTCCTGAGCCACTGCCGCCTCTATACAAAACAAACCAGACTAATGAATGTGCGGTCAATACAATTTCCATATATTAACCTATAAATGTGCAGTCAATGCAATTTTGCATACTTTAACCTATAATGTGCAGTCGATGCACATTTACATGATTATTTTAACCTATAAATGGACTAAATGTGGGTCAAAACGTAATATTTAAGATATGGAAACCAACACAACTACCTAGACCAGGGGTCTTCAAAGTTTTGAGAGAGAGATGAAGCAGGGACCCCCACAACCTCCATATAGTTTCATTGTTTGACAGCACGATCATCAGTGTATTCTGGATTTCAATGTGTTTTTTTCAGATGTTGAACAACTGAGCATCATTACCTAATAAACTTGACCTTTTACCCTGTACTTAGTTTGCTCTTTTTCCCCTCTATACCAAATTTCTTTGCCAAAAATAGCTGATTCCGAGTAGAACCGGTTCCTATAACGGTTCCGGAAGTGTATTTATTTATATATAAAATATATATAGGCCTATAGATATACAATAGATATATTCTTCTTTCATTATTATTATAATAAAGTGATTCCCTGATTACTACAGCAAAATAATTATACAACTTGTATAACTACTTTTTCAACTTAACCACAATAACGTATATGCAATGCATGGTTAAGGGTGGACGTTCAAACAGTGGAGAATACGTGGTTATTTAACGGCACGATGAATAGCCGATCTACAAGCTCACAATGCGTTGCACGCGACGAGCTGTGAGCTTGTAGATTGGCTAGTCCTTCGTCGTCATCCTCCCAGCTGCTACCAGCGTGAAAGCTGAAAGGAATAAAATCTCAGACAAACGTTGCGTCCGTCATATGGAACACCATGAATGAACTGCAGTACAAGCCAAGTGAAATGGACTTTGCGCTCCGTGGTTGGCAGCTAGCTGCTAGGCTACTGAAGAAAGTGAAGTGGCAGGCGTCAGCTGCAGTGCAGTCACTGGTACAGATTTTAGGAGACTGCACATTTGCACGAAAGGATTGCACTGCATTTCGTGCACTTTGCATGATCGTTTCCTCTCTTGTAAAGTGCAACCACACTCGTGAGTCGTGAGGAGTTTTGTCTGTTCGATATGCTGCTGCGCTAACGTTAGCTGAGCTCCGTCTGTCTCGAAGGACGCTGGCATTCTGTTTCTAAATCAGCGGACGCAGAGCCTGCTCTGACTGAGTGGGCGTATCCATCTCACTTACACATGTACTGACTGAGACGTCACCACAGTCGCTGGCCCAAATGAACGCTTATGAGAAATTCCAGGAACCGTTATAGGAACCGGTCATAAAAATATGATGGAACCACTCTGGCATTCTGATTCTAAATCAGCGGGCGCAGAGCCTGCTCTGACTGAGTGGGCGTATCCATCTCACTCACACATGTACTGACCAGAGATTCCGTTAGCCGGTATTTACCGGCCATTGGCCGGTTAAATGTTTCATTGGCCGGTAATTACAAAGTCCACCGGCCACCGTGGCCGGCTGGGAAAATGCCTCTTAGGCTATTTTATAATTTAATCTTATTATTCACATAATTATTTGTCTAAAGTAGTAAAGCTACAACCATTAAAACCTATCATAATTTTAAATTTGTATCATGTTCTGTCTTCTGTGAGTCTGACGACAGCGGAGCTGCTTCATGCTGCGCTGTTAGAGGTGGGACTTTCGCGAACGAATCAAGTCTTTTGAACGGCTCTTTGAAATGAACGGTTCACAGTAGGGAGCCGTTCCTGAACAGTGGTGGGAAAAGCACGCTAGTCTTTTGAACGGCTCTTTGAAAGGAACGGATCCCAGAGATCCGGCTCACTTCAAATAGCCATAAATCCCATCTCTATGTTACGTGCATGAGCTTCAAGCTCACAACAAGTCGAAACGCGCATCGCTGTGAGTTTGTATGTCTGCTATTTTAGACACGCACACGGCCTTACGGAGAAGCACACATCACGTTTCACAGCTCCGTCAAGTTGGTAGCCTTACATTAATCTGCTCCTGCAGGACTTCTGCATTGTGACGGGGAATGTCTGCAGGGAGCCCTTCAGACATCCCCCCGTCACAATGCAGAAGTCCTGCAAGAGCGAATTAATGTAAGGCTATCAAGTTGGCACCTCACGGAGGTCTACAGCGTGGTTTTAGTGTTATAATCAGAACAGAACTGGGGTTCTAGACCAAGCTGGACCCAGAGTAGACGATAATGAAAAAGGGACCCGAACTCTGTGGAATCGTGGATATTATGACTTTCTGATCGCATGGATGTGATCCCATCGTGGTCAAAGCAACAGAGGCAAGTTAGTAACCTTCCTAGTGTTGTCACGATACTGGATTTTCAACTTCGATACGATATTTTGAAAAATTTCGATACTCGATACCATTTTCGATACCACGCAACCACGGAGAATTTAGTGCAAAAAAATATTTTTATTTAAAGAAAAATACACAAATAGAAAAATTAAGTTGTCCCCTGTGTGATCCGAGTGCATCGCAGCACAGCCCAAACACCAGCTCTTCATGTTCCAGGACTCAGGAGTCAGTTATAAACTGTAGAGTTAGTGCCATGAAACAGGATAAGGCCCTGCTGGTCCATAGGTCAGTGGTGCATGAAAAGAAGGGACTGCCCATAAGACTGTCTAGGATTTCTGTTTTTATTTCATTGTAGAGGGCAGGGATTTCTGTGTCCATGAAATAATTGTGAGGGAAGGGGATATCTGTGATTTAACTGTTTGAGAAGCTGTCGGAATCCAGGTTTCTCAACAGTATAAATAGGGTCCTGATCCATGCAAATGTAGGTTGCTACAGCTCTGTTCAGCCTTGTTGGTCTGGCTCCAGCATGTTGAGCTTCAGTCTGCTCAGCTTCTCTCTGGTGCTAAAAGAGAGAATATATTTTTTAGACTTTTTATATAAAAAAAATTCTCTTTGAATTAGGCCTTTAAAATTACTATTATCTTATCAATTAATCGAGAAATTAAGAAATAAACCAAAGTATACATAAAAGTAAAGTAGTGAAGCACAACAGCATTAATTTCTGACCATAGTCAACTGTATAATACAGTTTGTTTAATTTGTCATTTTAGTATTAAAGTATTCCTCAAATTGTCACTTTAAACAAAACTTTGTTGGTTTGTTTACTGTTGAGAGGAGACCCCCTGGGGGTCCCAACCCACAGGTTGATAACCACTTGGTTACAGCGTTAGAGGTCCGTAGTACCAGAGCCACAACGGCATCAGCTTGGTTTCTAATCACATATTAACCCATGCATCCGGTCTAAAGCCCGCCTACTCAAACTAGTTCCACTCCCTCCCAAACACATGCAAACTAAGAATCTTTTCCGTATCCTCTCCAGACCGGATATGCCTAATGCAACAGCTATTGTTGGTTAGCTTAAAGCGATAGCTATTGCTAACAGGACAACAACGCACTCGTCAACAGGTTTACTGGGCTCGCGGGCCGAGTTTAATGACAAGTTATACTGTTACCAACCTCTCTTAATTCTTTGTATAGATCAGGGTATCTGTCCTTGCTCGTGTTGGCTCCTTTGCACGGAACGTTTCTGTAGCATCTCCTGCAGATTGGCTTATGCTGTCCTTTGCCCTTCCGTGATCATCCGATTCAAAACCAAAGTATTTCCACACTTCACTCCTGGCGTTTTGTTTTTCGACCAACGTGGGTCGTTGTGGTTGTTGCACACATGCCATCTTGTGCTTTTAGCAGCGAGTAGTAGCGACGATACGCTGCAGTATGTCCCGCGGCGGCAACATTACACGTGAAACAGTGCAATGTGTACTAGTAGAGGGGAGGGGCCGAGGGGCTGCCTGCAGCACGTTGTGTGTGTGTACTGGGCTGGCGCATGTGTGACCAACGAGAGCCGTACCGAACTGTAAAACGTAATATCGATACTACCGGTACTACGGAAAAGCCGTATTGTACCGAATGGATTTTTTTAGTATCGATATTTATCGATATACCGATATTTTTGACAACACTAAACCTTCCTTGCACCAACATAACATTAACAAAACAAAACAAATGTTGTGTGTTTGCATATTAAGGTTTAATGAGACGGTGAAGCCAAAATCATATACAATTAACTTATTAATTTGTGGCAGGGCGCGCAAACGGTTCGCTTGTGTTGCGCGCCCACTTTAACCTATTCACTTCTTTATACTACTACATAACATAAGTAGTAAGTTAGGATATTATTTTGTTAACTCAGGAACAGATTGCAATTGCATCTGTGATAAAGAGCAATTAAGGAAGCCCAGCGCTAACATAAAATGGGGTAATTATTATGTGCACCATGCACATACAGTATCTCATCTGCAAACACGTGTGACGTTCAATATAATATGGCCGATAAATTAATTGATTGGCCGGTAAAATATAATCCTGCCGGCCACGGTGGCCGGCCCCAAAAATGCCTAGCGGAAACCCTGGTACTGACTGAGACGTCACCACAGTCGCTGGCCCAAATGAACGCTTATGAGAAATTCCAGGAACCGTTATAGGAACCGGTCATAAAAATATGATGGAACCGGCTCTGGTTCTTCAATTTCGGAACCGGGTACCCGAAAGAACCGGTTCCGGGTCCCAACCCTTACACGGCATGTACAAATGTAACGTGGTCTAACCAGCATTGAAATGTCGCCTGTACTGTAATGTCATGATGACATTAAAATATGACCTATTAAATGCTGAGCTTTTAGATAACCATTTTGGGGGGGAAATTGTAGATATCTTCCACAGCTTTTCTCAAAGTGGCTGCCACCCAGGGGTGCCTCAGCTTTGCTTAGAGCCCCAGACATGCTAAATAAGTGGTTTTCCTGTGGTTCATTCATTTTGCGAACAAGTGACGCATTTTCTGACTAAACTCGCTTGTAATAATAAACAAAATGCAACTTCCCCATTTGACATGGTGGTTATTGTTTACCACTAAGGTTGGCTGTCACGCATATGACACCCATAAGGTGCTATAAGTTGCTATGAGCTCCTCCAGTGTTCACAGCACCACAGTTTGAACAAGATCGACACTTATCTGACTGACGCCTCTTCAACACTTTGAAACAGGTATATTTTAATTAACTTTTATTATTATATAGACATGATTACTATATGGAATATACAATGCTTATGTGTGAAATGTCATCAGCTGTATTTTGTAACGGTAGGCCTATCTATAAAGGTACAGATGTGCCATTTCAAAACGCGTGTGCCATTTTCACGCGTCCTTCCATTGGCAAGACAGTAGATTTTCAGGGGATTGGCAGAACTTGTAGATCTTGTAGATCAGCTACTTTTTCCTGTTTTTATGATCTTCTCTGACATCAAGGTTTAAATCTAACAATGAAGGTGGATTCTGCTTTTCAATGGGAATGGAGTGGTTCCTTAAAATTTGCGAGTTTCTACAAAAATACGTTGCATTCTCCATAAAAATTTGAAAGGCAAAACAGGGAAAGAAACCTGTGGAAAGAATTTGTTAGCAGGACATTTTCAGGAAAAGTGCAAGTCAATGCGGAAGATTGAAATGGCACATCGGTATTACATGTATTTGTTTGATTTAGTAAGGGAGCTATAAGTGTCTTGGTGGTGGTGATCATGAGTGCACTTGATCGAGTATTCATTGATCTTTAGAACATTTTATCAATAAAACAAATCCCTGGCACCAAATATTTTTCATGTTTAATTATAATACATGACGTGTTAACACAATGTGTGTACCTTTGTTTTGTTTTGTTATCTTAGGTTCTAGGACAACGATGGAGATCATGACCACAACTGTGGTTCATCACAATAAAGAGATGGATCCATCGGGTGGAAACGTCTCTTTCTGGGAAGACATCGAAGACGAACAACACATCGAACTCAACAAGTCCCTGAAGATGGTGTCCCTGGTCATTCATGGCCTTGTCTTCGTGCTCGGCGTGTTGGGGAACGGGGTGGTCATCTGGGTGACGGGCTTCAGAATGAAGAAAACCGCCAACGCCGTTTGGTACCTCAACCTCGCCGCGGCCGACTTCCTGGTCACGGCGTTCCTGCCCCTAGGCATCACGTACACAGCTCTGGACGGCCACTGGCCTTTTGGAACATTAGTGTGCAAACTGAACAGCACCGTTCTCTTCACGAGCATGTATGCTAGCATCTACGTCCTGGCGGGCATCAGCATTGACAGATGCGTGTGCGTGGTGCGGCCGGTGTGGGCCCGGAACCACCGCAGCGTCAGGAAGGCGTCTTGGGTGAGCCTGGGTGTCTGGGCTCTGTCCTTGGCTCTCAGCTCCCCTTACTTCATCTTTAGGGAGACGCGGCCCTCCATCCGCGATAAGGACATCGTCTGGTGCTACGACAACTTTGCGCTCACCAACGACTACGGCCCGCCCGAAGTCATTCAGCTGTGGAAATTTCGTTTCGGGGTCATGGTCATCACTCGCTTCCTGGTGGGATTCGCGGCCCCTTTCACCGTCATCGTCTCCTGCTATTCCGTCGTCGTCTGCCGACTCAAGAACAATCGCTCGCTGGCCGGCCAGTCGGGTCGTCCCTTCAAAATCATAGCGGCTGTTGTCGCTGCGTGTTTCCTGTGCTGGGCCCCCTATCACGTCATGTATCAGATTGACATGGTGAATTTCCTGGCGACAGACTACAGCCAAACGGTGCATCACGTGGTCACGATCGGGTTTCCCATAACCACCGGCCTGGCGAGTCTCAACAGCTGCCTGAACCCGCTGCTGTACGTGTTCATGGTCCAGGGTTTCAAGGATGTGTTGTACGGCAGGTCTGTCCTGAAGGCGCTGGAGAAAGCCTTCACTGAAGAGCTACCTCAGGGACAGGCCAACACTTCCACAAACCCGGGGAGCAGCCATCAAGAGACTGCCGTGTCCGAGACACAGGTTTAAGGTTGCGTCTTTGAATGCACTTTAAAGACCCAGTGAAATGGCTATTTTGGGCATTTTATTTTGAAGTTTCAGTCTGAAACATAAGCCTGTGTGTTTCTGAACCAATCAGAAGGGACCAGCCCTTCAGGCATTGGAACGTAAAATCGGAGTCATGTGATGCCTAATGTTTTGTTTGTAGCCATCATTAGCAAGGCAGAGGTACACGACCAGGCTGCCTCTTGTTCAGAATGTTTTGTTACCAAGTTGCTTATTATTCTAACCTATAATGTTTACAGATACATATTCTATTGTGCTTGTTAGGTTTACAATGAGTAATACATAGTTTGGAAGTCATCTTGAATGAGATTCAAAACGGAGTAGCTCTGTAATTATTAAAAATAGCTGTGTTTGGAGGAATGCGCAGCAATGGGAATCAAACAGGTGAATGTAATCAAGGTTCATTTATATTCAAGAGGACCTGTCTATGTCATCACACAGCATGTTTCTGTTCACAGGAAATAATCAACAATGGGCTATTTAGGGACTTTTGATATAAACATAAACAATTATGTATTTTCAGTTTTTTTGGGGGGGGATCTAGTGTTAGGAATGCCCATACCACGGATAAGCTCTAAAAGTGTGAAAAATGTATTTTTCATTTCACTGTGTCTGTAATTCATGTAGAACTGTAAATGACATTCCTTCTCGTTCTCCAAGATTGAAATGAGGATGAAAAATATCGCTAGCAATAATGTTGAACAGTAAAAAGAAAAAATGTTCTCTTTGACATGCACATTATATATTTTTGTTTATTTTCCCTCTTTATTTCTGCTGCTCCCTCCTTTTATTTCCTCTCCCTTACTGAAAAAACTATTAAAATGAGCTTGTGCAAAATATAATATGTCACCGATTGCTTTACACACTGTAAACCAGTGATAATAATAAAGTTATTCTTCATTCATGTTTCAGAGTTCGTAATTGGATGCAGTCATAAAACACTTTTTAATGTTTTGTGTGTCTGTTTGTTTTGGCCATTGGATTAGCATTTAGCAGGACAATGATCACTGCAGAGGTGGAAAAAGTACTCACATTGTTTTACTTACTAAAAGTATCAATACAGCAAATGTAGAAATACAGTAAAAGTCCGATATCTAAAAAGAGGACTTGAGAAAGTACAAAAGTATTGGTATCAAAATGTACTTAAAGTTCCAAAAGTTGAAAGAACTAATTATGCAGAATACTACTACACATCTAGGATCAAAATATTGTACTTTTACTCCACTACATTTATTTGTTACTAGTTATTTTGTAGATTGATTATCAAACATATAATTTTCCGAATGTCTGTCTGTCTGTCTGTCTGTCTGTCTGTCTGTCTGTCTGTCTGTCTGTCTGTCTGTCTGTCTGTCTGTCTGTCTGTCTGTCTGTCTGTCTGTCTGTCTGTCTGTCTGTCTGTCTGTCTGTCTGTCTGTCTGTCTGTCTGTCTGTCTGTCTGTCTGTCTGTCTGTCTGTCTGTCTGTCTGTCTGTCTGTCTGTCTGTCTGTCTGTCTGTCTGTCTGTCTGTCTGTCTGTCTGTCTGTCTGTCTGTCTGTCTGTCTGTCTGTCTGTCTGTCTGTCTGTCTGTCTGTCTGTCTGTCTGTCTGTCTGTCTGTCTGTCTGTCTGTCTGTCTGTCTGTCTGTCTGTCTGTCTGTCTGTCTGTCTGTCTGTCTGTCTGTCTGTCTGTCTGTCTGTCTGTCTGTCTGTCTGTCTGTCTGTCTGTCTGTCTGTCTGTCTGTCTGTCTGTCTGTCTGTCTGTCTGTCTGTCTGTCTGTCTGTCTGTCTGTCTGTCTGTCTGTCTGTCTGTCTGTCTGTCTGTCTGTCTGTCTGTCTGTCTGTCTGTCTGTCTGTCTGTCTGTCTGTCTGTCTGTCTGTCTGTCTGTCTGTCTGTCTGTCTGTCTGTCTGTCTGTCTGTCTGTCTGTCTGTCTGTCTGTCTGTCTGTCTGTCTGTCTGTCTGTCTGTCTGTCTGTCTGTCTGTCTGTCTGTCTGTCTGTCTGTCTGTCACAGCGTTTCTCCTCAGTGGCTGGAGCAATTTATCTGAAATCGCATCACCATTAGCATATGAACACACCTGACATAACTGTGAAGCCCGTTTGTCACTTTCACAAATCATATGCTGTATCTTAGCATTTTTGTGGTGTATCTTTATCTATTCTGCATCTAGCATGAGGCATATCTATTCTGCATCTAGCATGAGGCAACATGTTTAACCAGCTCTGTGTGTGGTTGTCTGGCCATGTTACAGATGTTGTCCAAAAATCATGCAGATCGGTACACAGTATCTCTATAGCCATTAAACAAAACGGGTATTTCTTACATTGATGCTCCTACATATTATCATGCAAGCACCAGTTAAAGTTACTTTCCATCCCTCATATACTGTGTGCACACTGCACATAATTTCGGAGCTCATATCTTTGAACGGGTAAGGGCTAGTTATTACCAAACATGCATTAAACCCATTCCCAGCCAACTTAAGATATGGATGTGCGCTAATAAAGCCCGGAAATAGCTATATTTTATCATCATGATAGGGTATAATTTCATTGTTTTCAAAGCCATGATGATAAACCACCACAAAAAGACCACTAGAGTGCGCCATCGTAACACTAAAACCTTCAGAAGAAACCATGTTTAAACCATGATTAAAGGATGGGAAAGTGACGTCACTCCATTGACTCACAATGGGAGATCGGCGGCCCGCCATCTGTGCTCAATCCTGTTCAATTTGTGCTTGATCGTCTAAAACCACCATCGGTCTGGGAAACGGATCGTATACAGACGCCACACAGAAAATTTCCGAATCAAAATCCGACCTAGTGAAGCTGTGTAAGGGTTGGATGGTTTGCATTGAGCCTAACGGCTAGCAGATGCTATTGTAAACAGGAAGGCCTGGTTTAGCGGTGACGTCATAATCGTATCCTTTTTTTTTTCAAGGTCTCGTGTTATTACCAGCTGAAGGTAAGGAAACCGATTTGCTCTGTCTATTAACCCAAATAAAAGCTTAAACAATGTTTTTATATAAAAGTCGATTAAAGTCGATCGGCAGGGACGTCCATAATGACATAGTCGATCTAGGAGTCGACCGGCGCTAAGTGAGTTAACCACTTCAGCCCTGTATACATTTCGACATTTGAAAATGTACAATTACAATTTAGGCACTTTGCAGACACTCTTATCCAGGGCGACTTACAATAAGCATGGTCATACATACATCAACATCATTACATCAAATGCATAGCAATATCAATCTTGAAAAATGTCAATGTATGTAGACCAAGCATCTAATCAGTAAAAGAAAAAAAAACTTTATAAAAACCTAAAAATGCTGCTCACAATGTGTCGCGCTGTGGCGCATTGTGAGCTTGTAGATTGTCTATTTTCGAAAGATTTCTTGACATTTGAAAACTTGAAATGGGACAATCTGCATAATGAGTACTCTATACTTTTGGTACTTTAAGTACATTTTGACGCTTTTGTACTTTTGTATTTCTACTCAAATTAAATTTAGAATTCTGGACTTTTAATTGCAACAGAGTATTTCTACATAGCAGAGAATGTTAGAGAGGCAGGGGCTGACATTTCTAAAAGGGCCTTATGGTGAAAATATAAAAAATAGACGACTTCCAAGCAAACGCGTCGCAGTGTAGGTCGGCTATTTTCGCTTGCTTGACTTCTACACAGAGAGGGCAATTCTTTCAACATAAGACGCTGCATTCAATTTCAGGAGAGTTAGGACGAGGCAATTCTCTTGAATGCTGCCTTCAGGTATGGCATGGAAAGAGGGCATTTGCATTTATTTCACCATAGTAAAAATAAACTAAGGGGCAGGGGCTCAAGCCCCCTCTGATGTCTATGTGTGCACGTGCCTGGTCCACGACGACTAAGTGGAGACTAATTACTGCTGCCCTCGTATTGTGTGTAACGCATTCTGTCCATTCACTTCAAAGTGCTGCGAGGGCACTTTCTACTGTGCAGCATCTCTCTCTCTCTGTGTGTGTGTGTGTGTGTGCAGATGGCGGTGGAAGCTGGAAGCTGCTAATTGGTTATAATTAGTGCTCTTGACGAGCTTCTATAGGCTTCTGTAAGTGCCGGGGTCGCATGTGGCGGCAGCGCCGTTTAGTTTTACAACTACTGTTATACCACTGAGTGTGTGTGTGCATGTGTGCGTGTGTGTGTGTGTGTGTGTGTGTGTGTGTGTGTGTGTGTGTGTGTGTGTGTGTGTGTGTGTGTGTGTGTGTGTGTGTTAGAGACAAAACCCCAACATTCACTCACTATCAATAACATCCCACTCAGAGTGTATGAACGCCACGAAACATACAACTACCTCGGCCACACATTTAACATCGCCAGCGAGTGGAGTGCGCAAGTGGACGAGATTGTGAGCGAATACACAACCAGGCTCGACCTTATCCACTCATCCCCCCTGCTCCTCGTTATGAAACTGGAGGCTATTGGACAGGTGGCAATGTCCAAAATACAACATCTTTTTGCCAATGTTCATATCCCCAGGAAGGTCCTGTTTGAACTGAATAACAAGACAGTGCAGCGAGTGAGAGAGTGGTTCGGCCTGAATACACACACAACACGAGACATCATATTCCACAGTCAGCGTGAGGGAGGGCTAGGGGTTCCCGATATTGAATGGACATATATTTCCACACGTCTCTCCCACCTACTCAACATGCTTAACAGTGATGACCGGAAAGTCAGAGAGCTTGCCAGAGCCTCTCTCCTCCTCGACATGGAGCGGCGCAAAGAGACCTGCCCTCCAGCTTCCTCGGTTTCAAAAAGAAACAAAGTGGAAAGCTGGACACCAACGCAGCTGGATTTGGCGTAAATTCTGACTGGCCGGACTTAAATGACTTGTGCAATTGGAGCGACGTCTCCATTCATTGGAGACGAGACGACGCGGAGCCTGTGCGCGCAACGGAGGCTGTCATTAGTGACCAAGCCGTCTCTGTGTGCGCAACAGTCCGCCGGGACGACGGCACGTTGTGCGCTCTGCCTATATTAAGCGCCCGCACGCATCTCCTTGCGCTACGGGAACAAAAGCGGAGACAGCGCTGGACGGGACTTAGGCTGCAGGGGAAGGTTGCCTGCCTTCAATCAGCTGACCACTCAGTGTCCCATTCAATCCTCAAACACGCAGCTATTGATGAGGAGATCCTCATCTTCATTGTGAAAGCACGTCTACAGGTACTGCCCACCAAACTCAACCTCTCAATCTGGTATCCCAATAAACATGACTCTTTCTGCCTACACCATGGACAGCAGCACATGATAGAGTCTATGTCTCACATCTTCAATGGTTGTCACTTTTAGGACTTTACACATAGCCAGAGATGACAGAATTGTCATAATGAAATCAGTTTGTTCCTCTTCTTCTGCTGTGTTCCACCGTAACATCCCAGTGAAACCACACATGTTTGAAAACAATAATCCTTATGCTTTTGTAAATATTTCTGCAAATACACCCGATATAATTAAAATTGATGAGGAACGCAGGGAAGTTGTCCTACTGGAAGTAGGCTGTACTTTTGTACTTTAGCCTGGAGGAAGCCTTCCTCACTAAGCAGCTGAAGTATCAGCCACTAGTACAGGCCATTACTCAGATGGGTTACAGTTGTCAGCTTGTTGTCTTTATATTTGGCAGCTTAGGCCATGTCCATAGGCTAGTGGTCAGGGGCCTGAGGATAATGGGGTTGTCCAAGTGCAGAGCAAAGCAGCTGGCTAAGTACTGCTCAGTCTCCTCCATTATAGGCAGTCGCTGCATTTGGAGGAGGAGGTGCTTTTTGTACCCATAAAAGTGATGTTCTTTTTTTTTTTTTTCAGTAATTGCATGCTAAATATCCTGCTTGATTGTAAATAGTGATGCATGATCATATTCATCTGGCAACTGAAAATATTTGAGACCTTGTTATGTACTTTGTAAAATGTGGACTCAAATAAATAATTAAAATGTGTGTGTGTGTGTGTGTGTGTGTGTGTGTGTGTGTGTGTGTGTGTGTGTGTGTGTGTGTGTGTGTGTGTGTGTGTGTGTGTGTGTTACTACTAAGCCCATAAAAGCTTAAGACATGCTACAGTACAACCAGCTATCCAGAGTTTCTACTGAAATCTTTAACATGTCCCTGTCATTGTGTGTGTGTGTGTGTGTGTGTGTGTGTGTGTGTGTGTGTGTGTGTGTGTGTGTGTGTGTGTGTGTGGTACCCATTATGTTTCAAGGAGACCATGCTTGTACCCATTGCTAAGATAAAGACCTGTCAACCGTTTCTTAACGATTACCGCCCGTTGCCTTGACCTCTGTTCTCATGAAGTTCCTGGAAAAACCTGGTTATGTCATACATAAAACATATTACTACTGCTGCCACCGATCCATTACAGTTTGCTGTTGTAAGGAAAATAAATCACACCCAATGTGAAGTGAGCGGTGGTCATAACGTCGTCAGACTAGGATTTGAGTCTAGGAGGTACAGGCTATGCTACACACACACACACATTTTACTATGGCAAAACGCTGAGGAAGAAGGCTACAGACACACGCACAGTCCTGGGGACTGATTTCAGTCTTGAGGATTCCATGGGGTCTATTTCTGAGATCAGTAAACAAAAAAAGCAGTTATTATTTCAGGACATGAGTATTTGAATTGGCCAGACTAGTAATAGAATACAACAGAACTTCAGAAGATACTTCTATAAAATGAAGCATGGATTGGCACACACACATTCAGGGAAGGCAGTTCAGGGAAACACCTAGCCTGGTTTCAGGCGCTGAATCTCCAGCCACGGCCCTTTAAAAATATGTTTCGGTGATTCAGGGTTCTGGTGACTCTCTCAAAGAAGAGGTTTTCCTCGGTTGAAAACCCGTACGGCGAATCAGTGTCGCTTCAACTCGATGACGTCGGGGCTTGTGAGCAGCGGGGGTAGGGTTTTCCCAGAACTCATGTGCGATTCCAAATAACCCAGCGCCGCACCGTACATTCCCAAACATAAACATCGCGTAGGTTGTATCAATCTCGCTATGAAACATAGCAGACATGTTTTGTTGTGTTTGATTACTAGTTTGTAGCGCTCCTATTCTGCCTGTTTCTTTGGTTAGCAAGTAGGATGCAACAGGCTAGCCAGCCACATAACACCAATAACAACTACGTCATCTGCTTTGCTACTGTTGTGATTGGTCAGGCAGTGAACCAATAATAATAATAATAATAATAGCTGGAATTTATATAGCGCTTTTCTAAATACTCAAAGTCGCTTTACAGTATGTGTAAGTGTGTGTGTGTGGCAGATAAAAAACAACAACTTTATTAGAAAAAGAAAAACTATGAGATACAATAAGAGCTAAGCAACAATAAAAACAATAAAAACAAGAGTACATCCAAGATCAGCTGGGGTAGGCAATGCTAAATAGGTGCGTTTTCAGGGCGGTTTTAACACATGGGTGACTAACAGGTCATTTTGGCCGATTTTGAGATTGCAAAGTGCAATAACTCTCCCCGTGAAGGTCTCAGAAATTTCCCCTTCCATGACTTTTCCTAAATACTCAAGATATATGTTCTTGTTTTTTCCCCCTTCTGAAACATTTCCCCCTTCTGAAACATTTCCTAAGTATGAAATAATTTTTTTTGCCCAGGAGAGCAACACCTCTTCCCTTGCTGCCAGCAGGGGTTCTATTGTCAATAGAACAACAGACAATAGAACCCCCGCTGGCAGCAGGGGAGGAGGTGTTGCTCTCCTGGGCAAAAAGGGAGAGAATTTACCTGTCAATTTGACCTATAAATGCAGTCAGAGTGGTAGTTTTTTATTTTCAGTCACCCGAGTGTTAAAGGTGGGGATGGTGGGGGCATCTCTGATATGTTTGGGGAGTTCGTTCCAGAGGGTGGGGGCGGCCACAGAGAAGGCCCTGTCACCCCAGGTTCGGCGCTTAGGCTTGGGGACCTCGAGGAGGCCAGCCTCACTGGACCTGAGTGAGCGAGTCGGGACGTATGGCGTGAGGAGGTCAGTGAGGTAAGGGGGGGCCAGGTTGTGCTGTGTTTTGTAGGTGGTGAGGAGTATTTTGAAGTGGATCCGTTGTTTGACAGGGAGCCAGTGGAGGTCATGGAGGACTGGTGTGATGTGGTCTCTGGAGCGTGTGCTGGTGAGTAGGCGGGCGGCTGAGTTTTGTACATATTGGAGTTTATTGAGGGTTTTGGAGGTGATGCCATATAGAATGCTGTTGCAGTAGTCCAACCGGGATGAGATGAAGGTGTGAATGAGGGTTTCGGCAGCAGAGAAAGTCAGGGAGGGGCGGAGGCGGGCGATGTTGCGGAGGTGGAAGAATGCGATTTTTGTTATGTTATTTACGTGGGGGAGGAATGAGAGGGTGGGGTCGAAGATTACTCCTAGGTTGCGGATGTGGGTGGAGGATTTGACAGGGGTTCCGTCGATGTTCAGTGAGAAATCTTGAGTTGAGCGGGTGAGAGTGTCGGGGCCGATGATAATGATTTCTGACTTATTGCAGTTGAGTTTTAAAAAGTTCTTTTGCATCCAGGTTTTTATGTCCGTAAGGCAGTTGGTGAGAGTGGAGTGGGTGGCTGCGGTGATGGATGTGGTGGAGAGGTAGAGTTGTGTGTCGTCGGCGTAACAATGAAACTGAAGACCATGATGGCGGAGGATTTGTCCAAGGGGTAGGATGTAGATGGTGAAAAGTAGGGGACCGAGCACTGAGCCCTGGGGGACTCCGTGGGTGACTGGGGCAGTGGAGGAGGTGCAGTTATTGATGGAGATGAAGTGATGGCGGTCGGAGAGATATGACTTCATCCAGGAGAGTGCTGTGCCAGATAAACCGAGGGAGGAGTGGAGGCGTGAGATGAGGATGGAATGCTGGATTGTGTCGAAGGCTGCACTGAGGTCGAGGAGGATGAGGATGGAGAGGGAACCAGTGTCGGCAGAACGGAGGATGTCATTGGTGACCCTGAGTAGAGCAGTTTCGGTACTGTGGTGTGAGCGGAATCCGGACTGGAAGGTTTCGTACAGGTTATTGGAATGTAGGTGAGTTTTGATTTGTGACGCAACTGCTCGTTCCAATATTTTTGAGAGGAAGGGGAGGTTTGAGATGGGACGGTAGTTGTTGGGGGTGTTGGGGTCAAGGCTGGGTTTCTTGAGGATGGGGGTGATGGCCGCCAATTTGAGGGCAGGGGGGACAGAGCCAGTAGACAGGGAGGAATTAATTATGCTGGTGATCAGTGGTGTGAGTGAGGGGAGGCAGGCAATGACGAGGGAGGACGGGATGGGATCAAGGATGCAGGTGGAAGCTTTCATACCTGAGGTTATGGAGAGTAGGTCAGGTGTAGTGATTTCTGCAAAGGCGGTGAGTGGGTGGTTGGAGAGATGAGGAGGGTCGTCAAATTCAGGGGGAGGGGGGGTGGTAGGAGAGGAGGTGGCCAGTTCAGCGTGGATGGTGTCGATTTTTGTTTGAAAAAATGATAAAAAAGATTCGCATTTACTGGTGGTGAATGAGGTGGTGGTGGTGTCAATGGGTTTAAGAAGCTTGTTTATTGTGGAGAAGAGTGTTTTGGGATTGTTGCTGCCGGATTGTATAACGGAGGAGTAGTGGGTGGTGCGTGCATTGTTTAGGGCATCTCTGTATTGTTGTTGGTGTGATTTGTAAATGTCGGAGTGGATGGTGAGACCGGTTTTCTTTGCAAGCCTTTCAAGCTGCCGGCCCTTAGCTTTGAGTTGGCGGAGGTGGTCAGTGTACCAGGGGGAAGAGTGAGTGTAGGAGACAGATTTGGTTTTTATTGGGGCGAGCTGGTTGAGGCAGGAGGTGAGTGTGTGGTTGTAGCTGTTAACTAGTTCAATGGGAGAGGGGTTCTGGGTGGGAGTATGAGTGGGGATGGTGTCAGTCAGTATGGTGGATAGAGAAGAAGGTTGGATAGATTTCATATTCCGGAATTTTATGGAGCGCTGTTGCTTGATGAGGGGGGTGGGGATGTCAATGTCCAGAGTGAGGGCCAGGTGGTCAGAAATGGCGTCGGAGAGGTTGGAGCTGGTGAGGTTGCTGATGGTGATTCCGGTGGTGCAAATCAGGTCCAGGGTGTGTCCTTTTTTATGGGTAGGGAAGTTGACGTGTTGAGTGATGTTGAAGGAGTTAAGGACGTCAAGGAATTCAGTGGCAGTTTTGCAGGAGGAGGAGTCTACATGAATATTGAAGTCTCCAAGTAATATTACAGATGGTGATATGGCAGAGAGTTGGGTGAGAAATTCTGAGAGGTCTGAGAGGAATGCAGGGTTGGGTTTGGGGGGGCGGTAAATGACTGCAGTAACCAGGGGTTTGGGGCCAGGGAGTTTGAATGATTGGTGCTCGAATGAGGAGGGGGTAGAGATGGTTACAGGAGTGGTTTTGAGGTGCTGGCGGTATATTGTAGCTATGCCACCAGCATGACCAGTGCGTGGTGTGTCCATGTAGATGTATCCGGGGGGTGTAGCTTTGTTGAGTAAAATGTATTCTTGTGGTTTTTGCCAAGTTTCGGTTATGCAGAGAAAATCTATGTTATTGTCCGTTATGAATTCACTGAGTGTTGCTCCTTTTTTATTGAGTGATCGGGTATTGAAAAGAGCAAATTTGAGAGTTGGGTGAAATTGGATGGGAGGGGGGGCTTTGGTGAGTGGTCGCAGATAGGCAGAGCGCACGTGTGGATTGTTGTTGTTGTGATGACGTATGACGTTGGTGGGGGCGGAGCGGTAGTTTGTCCAGAGTGAAGGGATGCAGTGGTCAGTGCGGGAATGGATAAACTTTCTTCGTGAGCTCCGGTGGATGTATCTGGGTCGTCGGAGTAAACCGTGTGTTTTGATAGCTGCTGTGATGTGGGATGGAGTGGTGATGTTTTTGTTTAATGCCAGGAGAAGAGGAGCGGAGAATTTGAGTGGCATGCTGGAGGCGATGGATGTTGTTAGCCTGAGGTCGCTTGCCGATGGCCGCACACTTGTTGGCCAGAGATGGTAAAATAGGCACAGCGCGATGATCCGCAGCATGACAGAGGAGGAGTGAGGAGTTGGCGAAGAGACTGATCCGTGGAAAAAGTAAGAGGACTGCAGCGTGTTGTTGTTGTTAGTAGCTGTTTGCGGAAGCTGCCGCCTGCCGAGGCTCTGCTGCCTGGCAGTGGCTAGCTAGCAGAGCCAGCTATGAAGTTATCGATCCCTGGGGGGGACTGTGACTGGCTGCCGGCTAGCCCTGAAGCCGCCAGCTAACCAGCACGAAGAGCCGCCCGGGAGGGTCCCGGGTGCCGTGTCCCCAACTGACGGCAGGGAGAGAGCTGCACTACAAGGCGGGTTGCCGGCTAGCCCTGAAGCCGCCAACTAACCACGCCAGGACCGATGGAAAGAAGTCCACAGGTGTATCCTCACAGTCAGTGGCAGTAACGTTGCAGGGCACCGGTGGATCGGTAGACCGGTAGCCAGGTGAATCGGTGGAGCCAACGGGTAAGTGAAGCAGAACGTCTGTCGGGTTTCGTGGGGTGGCGAGGTAAAAAAACTACTAAACTAACTAAACTAAAGTAGACACTAAAGTAGACACTGGCATAGAGGATTAAAAAGACTAGAGCAAAACAAACAGGCTAAAACACGTGAAAAAGCATGAAACTAACATTTAGGAAGGAGAAGCGGCGACCAAGCGAGACGCCAGCGTCCTCTCACTTCCTCTGAGAGGAGGAATCAAAGAAGACTGCCTCTTTGGCAACGTCCATCCCAGAAACTGCTGCAGATGGAAGTGATTTCAGACTGAATCATGGAGTTAAACGAAATGTCAATTCAGGCTGAGTGTCAGGCTAGGAAACACCCCAAATATTGGTCTAAAATCACATATTGGGACATAATTTGAAAATAAATTTCAGTCTTGGGAATTTTTCTTTTGGCTTTCACCCCTGAAAAAACTCAGAACATCATTACAGACAGCAGCCATCCCGCCCATACCCTGTTCTCACTCCTCCCATCAAAAAATAAATGTTTTTGGACTAGATTAGTTAGAGTGACAGTTGTGACAAATGCTCACCCCCAAACAGATTGCCCATTGGAAATCCGAAATCCGCAAATACGTTTTTCAGGCCAAGGAGAGAGAGAGGAGAGAGAGAGAGAGAGAGAGAGAGAGAGAGCAAGGGACCCAGTGGCGACAGTTGCGAAAATTGGAAAAAAATCAACCCTGGTCCGAAATTAAATACAAAACGGGCGGCAGTGTACAAAAGGGATTAACATAACGTGAGGTAGATTTTTTTTTATTGACGTGCTCCAAAATTCGCTCTGATAGTGGGCCGAGAAAACGCAGCAATGTGCAAACAGTATGTTCCACTATCACGTGTTGCTCATTTGTGCACTAGCCTGTCCAAAGCAGGGTTTTCTCGGGTTGAAAATCAAACCCAATATGAACCAATCGCCAAAGAGCCCCGCTTTGGCCATGCCTAGCCTCGCGCAGCCAGGCTTACTCATCTGCGAAGAGAACAGCTTGGTTACGATATCGGGGAAATCGCGCTCTTTCGAATAACCATCATTTCGACCAGAGGGTTAGCGACTCACTCCACGGAGGTTAGGGTTAGAGTCGGGTGTCGAAAAGCATGTAGTAAGCATGTAGTAACAGCGACACGCTCCCACGATATCAGGCTCAGGCGGCATAGAACGGTGCGACTTCTGCCGTGAGAATTATACCGGATGTTGTTGTTTTTTCACAATGCGGTGTTCCCTCAAACGTATTCCCCGCTGGGGAAAAAAAAAAAAATGTTATACTTTGGTTGTGCTCATAATAAACAATATCCAAACAAAAGTATGGATTCTGACAAAGTTACACTTATTAAAAACTCACTGGACGCCATAAACGTTTATTACGTCTTTGATCCTTAGTGCCATAAACGTCTTTTACGTCTTTTTAATTAATCAAAAGTTTTATAATTTTTTCATAATTGTAATTTCAAAAAAATCGCTCTAGAAGTTAGCCATGAGCCTCCGTGACCGGAGCGATACGGCCGATTTGACTGTAGCACCAGTGTAACACAGTCCGACGGGAAATCGGTATAACCAAACATTGGTTGGTTATTTAGGTCAGGGGTCTTCAACGTTTTCAGACCAGGGACCCCTTAGCTGAGAGAGAGATGAAGCAGGGACCCCCACTATAAATGTGTGATGCAGATTTTCATCGATTAATAGATAGATTCATAGACTTGTTTGACAGCACTGTCATCAGTCTATGTTGGATTTGCGTTAATGTGTTTTTACAGACATTTAAAATCGTTGATACTTAGTAAACTTGACCCTTCACTCTGTACTTGGTCTGCTCTTTTTTTTACCTCTACACCAAACCTATTTGCCAAAAATAGCCGATCTACAAGCTCTCAACGCCTCGCTGTGCGAGGCGTTGAGAGCTTGTAGATCGGCTGTTTTTGGTTAAAGTTTTCCTCAGAATATGAAAGGATTCAAGTTGTTAATTTAAAATAATTATCCTACTGTATCACACAAAGATTTGGTGGCCCCCCTGTAGTAACTCTGAGGACCCCCTGTTTTCGCTGGGGGATGTAAACAGACCCGCACCGCGTGACGTAATTCCCCTTAACCGCAGCACTTCCGCCACTTCCGTTGTGAAAATACAAATAAAAACGGCTGCACTGCAGAAAGGGAACGAAAACGCTATAATATCACACAACTCAGTATCTTAACCAAAGTGGTGTTTATAGCAGTTTAAAACTGCATTTAATGCAATTAGCCAGAAGTTTATTCACAGGCTGCATGACTCACGCTGCTATATGTGTAAACTCTACTTAGCCGCGCGTCGCTGCCCGCCTGTTTGTGTGCGTGGGTAATTCATGCCCACAGGTGTATAGCTCGTCCCTGGCACAGCGGAAAGGGGTGAGAGATATAGGTGGTGAGAGAGAGAGAGAGAGAGAGAGAGAGAGAGAGAGAGAGAGAGAGTCAAGGGACTGGGTGGGGGGGGGGTGTGTGTGCGTCCCCCCACACCCCATCCCCTCTTCTTCTCTGCAAAGGATTCTCTGTGTAATTAAGCCAATTACGCTAATTAATTAGCTCACCGGAACAACACAGCGGTACCGCAGGGACGCGCTGAGTCACAGCGAGGTTATTTTAAAAACACTACTAACCACGCGTTAACACACACACACGCGCACACGCACGCACACGCACACAGTGTGCCTGTGCCCGCGCGGCACTGTCTCCCAGGGACAGGCTCACAGATGGCGCAGGTGTTTTTATTATGGACATAAAGCCGCCGTCTCGATGGCCTAAAGACGTTGGAGCTAATTAGTAGCTATTGAGTGACTCGTTCCTCAGCTAAGCGGACACACACACACACACACACACACACACACACACACACACACACAGACACACAGACACACACACACACACACACACACACGGGTGTCACACCAAATTCTGGGACCCATGGGTACAAAGATTCACTGCGGGCCCCCCATGAATGTTCTTCATAGGGGGAGGGTGTTTAACGCATTATTACACATTATTTTGTGCTTTAACTATTGAAAAATAGCAGATATACAAGCTCACAGCAAGCTTGTAGATCTGCTATTTTTGAAAAATCGTGAAAATTTGTGCAAGTCTTTGAATATTTCAAATCCACCTTAGGTTTTTTTTTTTGAAAAACCTATGTTTCTATGTCAGTGGTGCTCAAACTTTTTCGTGTGAAGGACCCCCAAAATTATATGTATTTGGCCACGGACCCCCATCTCAAAAATATTTAGTTCCAGGGACCCCACCAGAAGCAACATTATAGTAACAAATGTCCGCTTAAAAAATACATATATTAAAAGATTTGCACACATTTTTCAAAAAGAGCAGATCTACGAGCTCGCTATTTTTCAATAGTTAAAGCATAAAATAGGCCCCTCCACCTTGGGCCCTGGTAACTCAGTCCCACTCCCCCACCCCCCCCCCCCCCTTGTGACGCCCCTGCACGCGTGCGGGCGCGCACGCACGCACGCACGCACGCACGCACGCACACACAAACACACACACACACACACAGCCCTGCGTCGTGCACGCCCCGGCCGTGCGCCGCGCACGTGAGCAGGGGTTCGGCTGAGGAGACAACTTGTCAGCTGGTTTCCATGGCATCTGTCCTCCTCTCTCCTCTCGCCAGCTCAATATCCAGCAAATTGTTTTTGATCCGAACGACGGATGATAGACGCACGCACATAACCCTGACAGCTGCTTGGCTCACTTACTGTAGCATCGTGAACGGGGGGGAAAACTATTTAACCCAGGGGTCTTCAACGTTTTCAGGCCAAGGACCCCTTAGCTGAGAGAGAGATGAAGCAGGGACCCCCACAACCTTTCCACAGATTCCATATGGTTTCATCGCTTGACAGCACGATCATCAGTGTATTTTGGATTCATGTCAATGTGTGTTTTCGGATCTTTAACCACTTGAACAGTCAATACTTAATAAACTTGACCTTTCACTATACTTAGTCCTGACCCCCTGTTGAAGACCCCTGATTTAACCCATGTAGGCCTGAAAAAAAAAGGAGAGAAAAAAAAAAAAAAAACGTTTTTGGAAGACAATTATGTGTCTATGATCAGTGTATTTTCACCATGAACAAAGATTTGCAAACATTTTCACGATTATTATTATTTTTTTTAATTAGCAGATCTACAAGCTTGCAGTGTGGCACTCGGTGCCGCGCTGTGAGCTTGTACCGGTATATCTTCTGTTTGTCAATAGTTAAAGCATACAATAATTCCAGAACTAAATCGGTTGAAAGCAAAAATAAATAAATAAATGTAAAAATACTAAAAGAACAGAAAAACTAAGTGATTTGAGAAATTCAGTCGTTGACAAGTTTGCTTCCGCTCCTCCAAACAGGCTTTGTTGACAGCAGATGATTATTAATATTTGTTTCCTAATAATGTCGAAAACATAATTAGTGCCTACTGATTTGTACAGCTGCAATTGCAAATAAATAAATACAATCAAGACATTAATTATCTCTGCTAGGCCTATAAAGCAAAGGGGGAAATTACTATTATTTGTTGTATCAATGCATTTCATTATTATAAGCCTAATAATAATATTTGATGTTGTTGTTATTATAATATTTTTGTGTTTTATTAACACATGGGCTGCTCAGGTTTATAACATTTCTAGCTGTTGCTGGTGCCGCCGTTCACTCACGCTTTATTTTGAAGAGCCTCGGAAGCTTTGTGCGTGTGCATGTGGGTGTCCACTGACGATTGAGGAAGATAATCCATTTGTTTACAAACGCTCACGAAACTAAAATCCAAAACGCGGCCGACCATCGCGGTGAAGTGTCGCCGTGAAAACAATCAGATCTCTGCTTCTCTGGCGTTCTTTTCACCTCATTCATAGATAAAGCCCTTTCTATGTTTCAGAGTAGAATGGAAATCAATGCAACCAGCTCGTGCCATTCTCTCTCTCTCTCTCTCTCTCTCTCTCTCTCTCAGCTACAGGGTGACGTATGGACTCGGGTCATTCAGAGGGCAGGCAGCTGCACGTACAGTTAACCCTTCGTTGTCTCGTTCAGGAACGAGACAACTCCTTTTGGCAGGTTGACCCCTAGTGGCCTTAACTCGTTACTGAACGAGTTTGGCACCCAAGTTGTTAAACAGTTTTTTGAGCGGTGCTCCTGGAAGGAGCTAAGCTCCAACATTGTGCCGGCTTTGTCCGGCACAATAAGTATGGCCTACATCTGGCCTACATCTGGCCTACATCTGGGCTATATCTGGCCTACATATGGCCTACATCTGGTCTACATCTGGTCTACATCTGGCCTATATCTGACCTACATCTGACCTACATCTGGCCTACATCTGGCCTACATCTGGCCTACATCTGGTCTACATCTGGCCTACATCTGACCTACATCTGGCCTACATATGGCCTACTCTGGTCTACATCTGGTCTACATCTGGCCTACACCTGGCCTGTATCTGGTCTACGTATGGCCTACATCTTTGCAGGGCATACAGTACACGTTTTTGTACGCTCAGGACCGCTTAATGAAATTAACTCACAAATAGCACCGCTCACTTAGGTGTTATTTTGTTCAACATTACTAGATGTTTGGGCAGCGACACTCACATATAGAGTTCACCAAACCGCCCGTCCGACTGATATGCCCATGTAGATCTCTGTGATCTCTATGTTTGGGCAAAGACCAAGTGGTGCCTGCCCGCCAGACAGCCAGCTAGCATGCCAGTCAGCCAGACAGCCAGGCAGCCAGACAGCCATCCAACCAGCCAGCTTGCATGCCAGCCCGCCAGCCTGTGCGCCAGTCAGACAGCTAGCATGCCAGTCAGCCAGACAGCCGGTCAGCCAGCCAGACAAACACTTAAATTGATGTCCAGTAAGTATACAGTATCTACTACAGGCATTGACACTAAGGCTTGCCCACCTGCCCCCGGCAGGTAAATAAAACCTTCGGGCAAGTGAAGTTTGCTTTCAGGTTGCCCGACCAGGCAAGTCCTTATTTGAGAGTGGACTTAACTGTCTATAAACACACAAAAAGATATCTGTTTAAACACCTGAACATGGCCAGCGCGCTCTGTTTGCTGGTCTGCTGAATGTAAAATAAGAGCAAAGATTACCTATAATGTGCTGTTTTTACTGTTGCTACACTTAAAAATGTAAAACGGCAAGTGTGAAACCATAGACATATTCAATCATAGCTATGTAGGTATTTGGATTTGGAAGTATTGAGTTTCAGTAGCCTGTGACATTGCACAGCCCCAGAAAGTTAAGAAATACGATAAATTGAGCCGTAATTAAAATCTTACCTATCACTTTATAATGGACTTTTCGGGCAAGCGGGCATGACCTTTGGGCAAGTAGAACATGACCTGTACTTGCCCGACGGGCAAGTGCCTCTGAGACCTTAGTGTCAACCCCTGTACTACTATGGGGTACATGTGGTATTGGACTTTGATTTCCAGGCTCTACTTTGTGCTGTAACTCCAGTCCAGGCTGGCTGAGGGGCCTGGGGCAGTAGTTGAGCAGAGTGAGCAGTACGACCGGGAATGTAAAAACAAACAGAGCCGTCTCACACTGTTCATGCGGAGCTCTGTGTAATGTTCTGTCTGGTACAAAATACAAATAAATATTTACAGTGTTATGTTTGCCGAAGAGGGAACACAATCATATGATGCAGTGGCGAAATTAGACCTTATTCCCCGTGGGTTTTCAGATCAAGGGGGCCCTGATCAAAGGGGCCCGGGTCTGTTGTCTTTGCGCGATTTAAGCGCAAACTACAATGATTAATCCACAGTGGCAATCATAAGCTAATAACTGTGGTGATTTGGCCAAATGAAAAACTACAGGGCAGAGCTCTGTGCATGAATCTATGTAGATATGGGCGCATTTTTTTATTTAGGCATATTAAAAACACATTTTATTTTCGCCACTAGGGGGGGGCCCTTGGGTTTTTAAAACCCAAAAACCCTATCAAATTACGCCTGTGATATGATGGCGTTAGACAATGAATAATATAACATTTTATCAGGAGAGTGAGAGTTATGGACAGTAGGAAAAAGAGGGAGTCAGCGCAGGAGAGACAGATAGTAGGGAAGGCTGAGAGGGAGACAGTGTCGGAGAGACAGACAGTAGGACAGATGAGAGGGAGACAGTGTAGGAGAGACAGACATTAGGACAGCTGAGAGGGAGACAGTGTAGGAGAGACAGCCAGTAAGACAGCTGAGAGGGAGACAGTGTAGGAGAGACAGCCAGTAAGACAGCTGAGAGGGAGACAGTGTAGGAGAGACAGACAGTAGGACAGCTGAGGGGGAGACAGTGTAGGAGAGACAGACGGTATAGCTGAGTGAGAGACAGTGTAGGAGAGACAGACAGTAGGACAGCTGAGAGAGACAGTGTAGGAGAGACAGACAGTAGGACAGATGAGAGGGAGACAGTGTAGGAGAGACAGACAGTAGGACAGATGAGAGGGAGACAGTGTAGGAGAGACAGACAGTAGGACAGCTGAGAGGGAGACAGTGTAGGAGAGACAGACAGTAGGACAGCTGAGAGGGAGACAGTGTAGGAGAGACAGACAGTAGGACAGCTGAGAGGGATATAGTGTAGGAGAGACAGACAGTAGGACAGCTGAGGGAGACAGTGTAGGAGAGACAGACAGTAGGACAGCTGAGGGAGACAGTGTAGGAGAGACAGACAGTAGGACAGCTGAGGGGGAGACAGTGTAGGAGAGACAGACGGTATAGCTGAGTGAGAGACAGTGTAGGAGAGACAGACAGTAGGAACGCTGAGAGGGAGACAGCGTAGGAGAGACAGACAGTAGGACAGCTGAGGGGGAGACAGTGTAGGAGAGACAGACAGTAGGAAAGCCTAGAGGGAGACAGCGTAGGAGAGACAGACAGTAGGACAGCTGAGAGGGAGACAGCGTAGGAGAGACAGATAATAGGAAAGCTGAGAGGGAGACAGTGTAGAAGAGACAGACACTAGGACAGCTGAGAGAGAGACAGTGTAGGAGAGACAGACAGTAGGAAAGCTGAGAGGGAGACAGTGTAGGAGAGACAGACACTAGGACAGCTGAGAGGGAGACAGTGTAGGAGAGACAGACACTAGGACAGCTGAGAGAGAGACAGTGTAGGAGAGACAGACACTAGGAAAGCTGAGAGGGAGACAGTGTAGGAGAGACAGACACTAGGACAGCTGAGAGAGAGACAGTGTAGGAGAGACAGACACTAGGACAGCTGAGAGGGAGACAGTGTAGGAGAGACAGACAGTAGGAAAGCTGAGAGGGAGACAGCGTAGGAGAGACAGACAGTAGGAAAGCTGAGAGGGAGACAGCGTAGGAGAGACAGACACTAGGACAGCTGAGAGAGAGACAGCATAGGAGAGACAGACAGTAGGAAAGCTGAGAGGGAGACAGTGTAGGAGAGACAGACAGTAGGAAAGCTGAGAGGGAGACAGCATAGGCGAGACAGACGGTACAGACAGGAGGAAGGCCTTTAGGCCAGTGAAGGTACTGTTGTTCCGGAGTGGAGTGTCATAAATAAAGCGCTTTTAAGACTTAGTACCAGCCAGCCGTGCCAGCTGTCTGCTAGCTATAGGGGACGGCAACACAGCTGGCCCGCTTTAGTGCTCGCTATATAGCAGATATTATGCAAAGTATTTGCAAACTTTGAAAGTGATCAACAAAAAGGTGAAAGCATTTATGTGTTTGGTATAGTAATAGTAGCATTGCCACAATCTAACAACACCACCAACACCTACTGGATTAAATCACATTGTTGATTAAATCATGTGTTGTTGCCAGCGATAGGAAATACACCTACCCATGCCTTTCCTCACCTTTCATATTGGCACAGGCCCGGTGGCACAGGGTGGAAGAGGGTGCTGGGCCCCCTAACGCGGACCACCTGGCCCCTCCTCTGCACACCCGTGAAACCGGCTTTACCGGGCTTGCATTGGCATAGTGTTTTTATAACTGCGATATTATTGAATGTTTTCTTTGCTTGCTATTTATTATGTCCATGAATTAAATACTGAGGGCTTCCAACATAAAAAGACCGTAAAAGGTCTTATTTGGGATGTTCCTTTTAGGCAGGGTGTTTAACTGTACTTGTACTGTACTACATTTCAACTGTATTGACTATACTTATACTGTTCTCCATGATTTTTGTCTAATACAATAATCTATTAATCAATCAGTCAATCAGGCAGACACCTACTGTAGTATCTCCATAAACTTCTTTAATCATACAAGTGTCCCGCACAAAGGCAGTGGAAATAGTAGATCTGCAAGCTCACAAGTAAGATGTCTTTCTGTCTGTCTGTCTGTCTGTCTGTCTGTCTGTCTGTCTGTCTGTCTGTCTGTCTGTCTGTCTGTCTGTCTGTCTGTCTGTCTGTCTGTCTGTCCGTCTGTCCTGATGAAGGATTGCAACAGAGAGAGGTCCTCTGTTATGGCAAATAACCCTTGTTTATTTGCACAGCATGGACACTTTGCATGTGTGCACAGCACATTGGCACTTTAATTGTAAATGCAATGTTGAGTGTAATGTTTAGTGACAGAAGTGCAATAGTATGTTGTTTTATTGTTGAGTCCGATAGAATGCTTAAAACTACCTGGTGTGTTTCAGTAGATTGGGCTGGACCATAATCGGCGATGTGCTTATTACTGTTTCTAATATGTATGTTGCGTTATAGTGTGAAGAAGGATAACTGATTGTTGTATTTTTTAAGAGTTCTGTAATATGTGTATGTTTTTAAATTATAGGTGTTAATTTATTCATAATGTGTTACACCACACCCCTTTGATTGGAATCGAACAGTCCGGGCTCATTAGCTCAGCTGGGTATAAAAGGCTGCCTGCTGCCTGTGAACAACAGGAGAAAGAGAGCTGAGGGGTGGAAAGCCAATATTTGTAACAATAATTGAACATTATAATTGTTGGTTTCAGACACGTGCACACATAGACATCAAAGGAGGCTTGAGCCCCTGCCCTTTTATTCGTCTGAAAAAAGTGACCTCTCCAGACCACGAATGCAGTTTTTTACTATGGTGAAAGAACTGCAAATGCCCCCCCCCCTTTCTATGCCATATACCTGAAGGCAGCATTCAAGAGAATTGCCTTGTCCAAACTCTCCTGAACTTGCAGGATCTTATGTTGAAAGAATTGCCCTCTCTGGGTAGGAGTCAAGCATCGAAAATAGCCGACCTCCAAGCTCACAACGCGTTGTCGACGCGTGACACATTGTGTGCTTGGAGGTCGGCTATTTTCGATATTTTCACCAAAAGGCCCCTGCCTCTCTAACATGCACTGCACGTCCCTGGTTGGTTTTGTGAATAAATATTAGGGATGGTCCGATCAGGTTTTTTGGACCCGATCACCAAGCACCGATCACAAAAGTTTGATCACCGGATACCGATCAATCACCGATCCGATCAAGTTATTATTTATATTTTCTAAATGTTAATGTTTTAACTTTAATTAATTAATTCACTCATGAATTAATTTATATATTTGCCTTATAGTTATTTACCAGCATCACTATGTATTTATTATCATAGCAGTAACTAATTATTCCTTCAGCACTGTGGAAATCAATACCCCAAAATGGCCTCAAGTGGGCATACAGAACGGCTGGTTGATCGGATGCACCGATCGGATCGGATCGGTGAATTTACCTTTTGATCTAAACCACAGATTATCGCCGATCACGCTTTGATCGGCCCGATCCATTGCCGATTGATCGGTAACATCTCTAATATTCCTTCGGGTTTATACCTATACACAAGGCCTCTGTACTGTACTCCAGCCAACTCAAGTCGGGCATTCTCGCAAGGTCTAACGACCGTAACGCAAGTTCCTCGACAGACAGACAGCGTGCAGGACCTTTTCATTTGATACCTTACAACTGCTATCAAAGCTCTTTTTGTCAACGTTTGGACCTCCCATTGTCCTTTACGCACCTGTCATCAACATCTAAGTGGTGCGTCGGCCTTCTTTACAACACCATTGTATTAAAAGGCAAGGTTTCCACCCGGCCAGCCCAACGATATCCAAACAGGGCGAGTTGTCACTCTCTTTGTGTGTGTGTGAAACCTGCGTCTATAGCCGTCATGGCCGCCGTCGCCACAACGAGATGCTCGGACAATGGCTCCATTGTCGGGCTGCTGGCAGCCTAGTGGAGAGGAGAGAGAGAGAGGAGAGGAGCTGGTGGCAAACGGAGCAGATTTGCAGGGCTATAACGACGTGCCGAACAAAGTGGCCGACAATTATGTGCTGCCTCCGACCACCGCGTAGTCAATAGAAGAAGAGGAGATGACGCCGTGCCAAGGCAAGCTCATTTTCCAGCCTAATTGCAGATTCAATATTACAATGGAGAGAGAGAGAGAGAGAGATAGAGAGAGAGAGAGAGAGATGTGGCAGACAGAGAATGGAGAGAGGGAGAGAGGGATGGACGGAGGGAAACGAGGGAGAGATAAAGGAAACAGAAGTGTCTGCCCAGAGAAGACAGACGGTGCGTTTGGCCCTCAAAGGGAGGTTGGAGACAGAGCCGGTGTGTATCCTAGCGAAACCTCTTATCTCCATTGTTGAAAATTAAAATGGCCTCCTGCCTAGCCTGGGGTGGGAGGAGCCAGACTTGTAATGAGCACACCTGCATTGAGTTAAGTGAGTGACACAGCTGAACTGATTCCAGATTAGCCTGGCCAGCCAGCCTCATGCTGTGCATTCACTCACTCGTTCCTTCCCACAATATAAGTCTGGACTTTGGGCTATAGGCAGCTTGAAAAATGGGCGGGAGTACTTGCCTTGATAGACAGACTCCTCTAACCAATCAGTGTAGCAAAACATCTCTCAGCCAGCTGGAAGAACGGCAAACAAACACGTCTTTTCGTGCGATGAACTCCGCTAGCACATACTCCTGTTCCTTTTTAATTGTTGTAATTGATTCCAACTCTGAAATAACTTCCACTTATTGCTTGTTTTATTGTTTCAGCGTTATGCTGCAGCAAGCATCTACGTCACCATCTACACAAGGATCAATCAGGGGAAGCTTTTCACTTGTTGTGCGGACAGCAGTTGAAACGCAGTCACTGATTGGCCCCGATCAGAAAATGACCGGGGCCAACTTCTCATACTCGGTGCCTATCTGCTGAAGTCCAGAACTCATACTGTGAGGAGGAATGAGTGAACGCAGTATGAGGGATGGCCCGCCAGGCTAATTCCAGATAGCCTTTAAAAGGCCCAGTATGCTTGTCTTTTGTTTGGTTCCCTGTTTATGGTAAGTTTCAGTTCCTTATGTTCCTTAATTTTCCTTCGTTTCGTTGATGCATTATTTGATTAAGATCGTCATGCATCATCACCAGTTTACCACCATCATTGTCATCCATTATCCACCTGCCATAATAAATCTCCAAAAATGTTATCCATCTGGTCCTGGTCATATACACTCTTATTGGTATACTGATGCCTGAATATTTGCGACCGTAGGTTTTTTACTACCAAAACCTCCCCGGGCTGTCTGTCAGTGAGTCAGTGAGTCACACTTTTGCCCTGCTCATATCTCCACAACCGTTGCCTCCATCCATGCCAAATTTTGCACACACACTCCTTGACTGCCAAACTACAACCTCCAAGGACCCCCGGAGCCCCAGGGACCCCCAGGTCCCTGGGGGACCCCCAGATTGAAAAAATGACCAAATGTGCTCACACGTCACACGTCACACTTTTTCCCTGCTTATATCTCCGCACCCGTTGACCCCATCCATGCCAGATTTTACACACACACTCCTTGCCTGCCAAACTACAACCTCCAAGGACCCCCGGAGCCCCAGGGACCCCCAGGTCCCTGGGGGACCCCCAGATGTAAAAAATGACCAAATGTGCAAAAATGACCAAATGACCACCCCAACGGGGCTGCTCACGGGGAATTCCCGGGGACCACCGTCTCCTGGTGCTCCAGAACGGATGCAAAAGTGGTGGCGCCCCCAGTGGAGGACCCCCTGCCACTGCAGCGCACATAAAATGACGTACCTCGGGCTAGGAGCGTCCGGGAGAGCCGGGGCCGGTACCTATTCGTCCGCCAAGGCAGCGCGGAGACCTCACCCCTCATTTCTCACATGGCCCTATTCTAGCGCCACCTTCAGGCCGATTTTTAAAACACATTTTTGGACACTGCTCCTACAGTTTTTGCCCTAAAATCACGAATATCACTACACAGCATGTCTACACTCATGTCATCAACATGGATCAGGAAGATTTGGGAAAAACACATTTTTGCCCTATTTGTGGAGATAAGCCACCTACGGTCGCTTATCTCCCGATTAGGGAGTCTTACTGGTATATTACCCAGCAAAGTTAACATCTGCTATTGAGCTATTTAACATACATGTTCTTCTAACTAACTGTGTTTTTTGGGGGGGTTATTCCTTGCGCAAATTAAACTTCCCTTATCTACAGAGTCACACAAAAAAAAGCATCAAATGTAGCAGATCCACATAATGCGGTTTCCACCCGACATAGAAAACGACCAGAAAAGTGATCCCACCGCCATTGTTGTTTATGTGCGGTCAAGATTTGAGACTAGCATTACTGAAGCGTTACTGGAGCGCCACCACTCATCTGCTCAGACAGGCTCTGACAGGGAAAGAACAAATGCTGGGTATGGTAGCGTTGCCGCCATGAAAAAAGAAACAAGCGTTCGTTCAGCTGCAAAATAGTTAATAAGTCATCCCGTCAATACATCCCAGGAGAGAAAGGCCTAAAACTGCAGCTTTTTGGTTGAGCATCATGTGTTGAGTTGTCATCAACTGAGAGACAGGAGAAGAGCCAAGTACATCTGGTTAAACATAACTCTCATTGTTTGTTTCCCACTGTTAGGATGCTGTTATCCACTGTAAAAGTAATATTGTGACTCATTTTATGTTATAATTATGTATAATGAGGAGAGGGATTTGGTTGTGTGACTTTTGTGTTTGGCGATTTGTTTGGAAAGCATTGCAGCGCAGTGGTGTTAGAAGTTATGTATGCGATTGTTTTCAGCATGCTACAAAGCATCATTATGATGCATCATATGATGCTCTGTAGCATGCTGAAATACTAAAATATCTAAAAACACAGATTTAACAAAAAAACAAACAAACTCAGGATTGTGTTGACCGTGTAAAAAAACAAAAATAAAATATGATCTGGTTATCCCAGAAGTGAAATGGTCCTTTAAGTAAATGTAGAAAAACACAATATGAAGAATGCCCAAATGATTTACTGGAGTAAAAAATATTGGCACTCAGTATTGGCATAGGAGTGGTGGAGAAAAATGTACAACATTTGCCTCAGATTATGCAGTGAAGAAGAATTAAAAAGCATTGAACATGTACTCAAGTAAAGTAAATGTACTTGAGCAAATACACTTACAGTATAGTTACTTTTCACCATGCATGTCCAAGAGACAACATGGTTAAAGGAACGAGAGTGTGTGAGAATACACGCACGCGCACACACACACACACACACACACACACACACACACACACACACACACACACACACACACACACACACACACACACACACACACACACACACACACACACACACACACAACACACACACACACACACACACACACTCTCTTGGCGTATACTCCAGAGCCATGCTGCGACAAAAATGTAATTTTGCTCCCATTTCACGCTACTATATCAATTGCACAGCGATGGTCCATCAATTTACGCCCTGCACATGCTCACACACACGCACGCACACACAAACGACCACACACAACACGCACGCACACACACATTTGCCACTCAGACAGCCAGTGGAAGTGGAACGGACTCATATGGTAGAGACAACTCAATCTGTCTAAACGCAGGGAACATGAGACACTGCTGAATACATTGAGAGACAGACGGGCGAACAGACATGATCCCGGGCTCCCCCAGAGTTAGTGCAGAAGTGTCCTTGAGCAAGACTCTGAACCCCTAATTGGTCCACACCAACCTGCTCATCAGGAGCAGGGGGTGTAGTCAGACGCCAGAGACAGTACAGCAGTAACTAAGTTACAGACATGGGGTACAGAAACCGTCATTGGAACACAGAGGGTTCCCGAAGGGTTCCCGGTTCGATCTTGGGCTCCCCCATAGAGTTATTTGTCGAAGAGTCCTTGAGCAAGACTCTGAACCCCTAGTTGCTCCCGATGAGCAGGTTGCTGCCAGTGCTCTATTTAGACATTGACATCTAATTGTCTGAGTGGCAACACTTTCATAGAGGTTAGGGTTAGTGTCTGAATGGGGTGATGTCTGAATGGCAGCATGTAACCGCTATATAAATGCACCATTTACCATTTTCACAGGAAAAAGACATACAATAGGTAGGCTACTGAAGAATAGTCACACCACAGTAAATGGTGCATTTGTATAGCGCCTTTATCCAAGGCGCTTTACAGAGATTGTGCATTACATTCACCCCCATTCACACACACATTCATACACCGATGGCAGAGGAAACCATGCAAGGCACCAACCTAGCTGGTTACTGAAGAATAGTCAGTCACACCACAATAAAGACATGTACCCTCAAACACACATGAATATATAGTATACAGATGTAAAGCCTATACAATCATCCCCTCCCATGGTGCGGAACAAGAGACACGGCCAATGAACAATTAAGTGTAGCCTACAGATGTATTTAACTCTGCCATAACTAAACTCCGCTCGGAGGCAGGATTAAAGGGCGTGAGCGGAGGAAGTGAGGTTCAGTTTGTCCAGACAAAGAAAGCAGCAGTGGATTAATCCTTCCAAGCCGGGCCATCCCCACCCAGGACCCATTAAAACAACATGTGAGACGCCCTGAGGGTTTAACCCATCTAGGCCTAGAGTTATTGAATGCTTTAACTATTGAAAAATAGCATATATACACCCACGGGAGGCAAAAGCACGCTGGTATGGTGTGACTCAGCATGGTGAACCTGTTGCGTACATTCTCAACAGCACTCCGCACAGGCATCCTGAGGTGAGCTATTGTATGTATCCGCTCCGAAGATACTTTCTTCAGATGACAGTGTCCGTCCACCACTGCACACATCAGCCCTACACTCTTTTTGATGTTAAATCCACGATCCGCCAACAAGCTCACAGCGAAAATGTGTGCACATGTGTGCACATTTTTCAATATATTTTCCAAGCAAACTTTTGTAACTCAAATCTCTGCTTCTGGGGGGTCCCTGGAACAACATATTTTGAGATGGGGGTCTGCGGCCAAATAAATGTAATTTTGGGGGTCTTTGACATGAAAAGGTTTGAGAACTCACTGATTTAGAGGAAGGATTTAGAAGTCGGGTCAAAGATATTCAGACTTGCACACATTTTCACAATTTTTCAAAAATAGCAGATCTACAAGCTTGCAGCGCGGCACCAAGCTTGTAAATCTGCTATTTTTCAATAGTTAAAGCATAAAATTATGGTTAAAGTGGTTAAAATCTATCGCGACTCGGGCACGTTCCAGGTCTTTGAGGGTTTAATCTTTAAACTCACACACTGTGCATGTTCATCTTCCCTTACTGGCCAGAATGACAAAACAAATGTGGTAAATGGTGCTTTTATACAGTGCCTTTATCCAAGGCGCTTCACAATGAATGTGCATTACATTCAACCCACACACACATTCATACAGCGATGGCAGAGGAAAAATGGTAGAAAGGTAAATGGTGCATTTATATAGCGCTTTATTCCAAAGCACTTTGCATACAGAATGTGCCATTTCCTGTACTTTTCCAGCATTTGTTTCCTGGAAATAGGATATACTTGTTTTCCAAGGTTATTTTAGTTTTCCAAGGTTAGCCTTGCTAAATCTTATCTTTTGTTACAGCAAACTAAAGGCACTTTTCATCACTTCTTTTCATGGGAAATAAGAAACTGAACAGCATTTACATAATAACACCTTTACAAATGCCCTCCTTTCTTAGCCTGGCCAGCCAGCCTCATACTGTGCATTCACTCACTCGTTCCTTCCCACAATATAAGTCTGGACTTTGGGCTATAGGCAGCTTGAAAAGTGGGCTGGAGTAGCCTACTTGCCTTGACAGACAGACTCCTCTAACCAATCAGCATAGCAAAACATCTCTCAGCCAGTCGGAAGAACGGCAAACAAACACGTCTTTTCGGCCGATGAACTCCGCTAGTGCATACTCCTGTTCCTTTTTAATTGTTGTAAATAATTCCAACTCTGAAATAACTTCACTTATTGCTTGCTTTATTGTTTCAGCGTTAACGGTTACACTTGTTGCATCGAGGGCAGCCATGTTGTTTTGAAAATGCTGCGGCAAGCATCTACGTCACCATCTACACATGGGCCAATCAGGGGAAGCTTTTCATTTGTTTTGCGGACAGCAGTTGAAACACAGTCACTGATTGGCCCCGATCAGAAAATGATCAGGGCCAACTTCTCATACTCGGTGCCTATCTGCTGAAGTCCAGCCTCATACTGTGAGGAGGAATGAGTGAACGCAGTATGAGGGATGGCCCGCCAGGCTACTCCTTTCCCACTGTCAATGTTCTGACAATTTACTGACAATCCACTGTCTTGCCGATGGCGTGAAGTTCTCAAGGGGCACAACTGTAGATTACATTCACATTCACACACTGATGGCAGAGGAAACCATAGGCCACACGTAACCTGCTCATCAGGAGCAACTAGGGGTTCAGAGTCTTGCTCAAGGACTCTTCGACACTAACTCTGGGGGAGCCCGGGATCAAACAGGGAAACTTCCGGCTTCCAAGTGGCCGCACTGCCCCTGAGCCACTGCCACCCCTAAGTGAGCCAAAGAGCGCAATAATTAAATAAAGTGTTTATTATATATGCAAAAAAAAAAGAAAGGAAACTTGACTTCGGTCCATTATATATCCCCTTTAATAATACCAATTTGTATTGTGTTTTATATAATATTTATTGTTGTTTTGTGACCTTTACAACGAGGTACAGATTGTAAGGATCTGGTATTCGTGGAATGAGCAACACAGCCAAATGTGTGGGTAGTGCCCCTCGAAAAATGGTCACAATGGCCTGGCATGCCTGCAATACTGTTCTTTTGGTGTTCATCTTTGTTGCTTGGTTCATTGAATGATTGCACTCTCCCACAGTAATAAGGAAAAGAAAGAACAACACATATTGGACATTTTTACACTTTGTTCATTTTAAGCTTGGTGTCATGTAAGCCCAAAACGAGAGTAAATGCCAGGAGAACAGTATTGCAAGCCATTTTGGCAAAATGTGGGTCGGCGCTACCCACACGTTTGGCTGTGGAGCTCATGCCTCCAATGCCCGATGCTTACAAGCTGTACCTCATTGTAAAGGTGACGAATCAACGATAAACATGATATAAAACACAATACAAATTGGTATTATTAAAGGGGAGATATAATTGACCGAAGTCAAGTTTTGCACATAAACACGGCCCAGTTCGAAAAGTGAGAGTGAACTAAAAAGCCTCCTTGCAGGCTTAATGAAGAGCTCAAAGCAGAGATGAAGTGGGGGGAGTTTAGCTGTATTGTAGCGGTGACAAAAGGGAAGACGGGGTGCGAGTACTGCTGACTCAGACACCATTCCAGCACCATGAATAGGACCAATGCACTCCCACAATGAGCTTATGCATAAATACATAACAACACTCACAACCAGGGGCGTCACAAGGGGAGTGGGACTGAGTTACCAGGGCCCAAGGTGAAGGGGCCTTAATTATTTCGTACTTTAGCTATTGATAAATAGCAGATATACAAGCTCACAGCGTGGCACCGAGTGCCGCGCTGCAAGCTTGTAGATCTGCTATTTTTGAAAAGTTGTGAAAATGTGTGCACATCTTTAAATATATGTATTTTTTTAAGCGATTTTTAAGTGAATATTTGTCAAAAGATTTTGCTTCTGGGGGGTCCCTGGAACTAAATATTTTGAGATGGGGGTCCGTAGCCAAATACATGTCATTTTGGGGGTCCTTCACATGAATGTTTGAGCACCACTGACATAGAAACATAGTTTTTTCAAAAAACCTTACAAGTATTTGAAATATTCAAAAACTTGCACAGATTTTCACAAAATTTCAAAAAATAGCAGATCTACAAGCTCGCAATGCGGCACTGAGCTTGTATATCTGCTATTTTTCAATAGTTAAAGCACAAAATAATGCGTAATAATGCGTTCCCTGCCTAAATGGGATAAACCCCTTCCCCCTATGAAGAACATTCATGGGGGGCCCGCAGTGAATCCTTGTACCCAGGGCCCAGAATTTGGTGTGACACCCCTGCTCACAGCTAGAATAATCAAAGCTATCCGGGCGGAAACCTGCACAAAAAAACAGGAAATCTAATGTAGTTATTATTTCGACACAAAGCTCTTGTTAATGCTTGTCTTTGTTTGAGTATTTATAAAAACCCAGTAAGAATTAACCATTTTATTGGGGTTGGCAACAGGTCCGTTCTGTGTGGAGTTTGCATGTTCTCCCCGTGTCTCCTAGGGTTGATACCCTCACAAAACAACATGCAGTAATCCTGGTCTCTATACTGCCTCCCCATGGCCAGCCGGGGCGCCTGATGGAGGGGAAAGGAACTGGTTGGAATAACGTGTTCCTTCAACGTCCAACAGGGGAAGCTCCCCCCTGTCAGGTGAAAAGAAGCAACTTGAACTCCTCAGAAGGAAGCATGAAGTCAGTCCGTTGTCTCCCCAGGTTGGCAGAGGGAGTGTAGCGCCCAGGATTACATTAGATAATTGGCACTGGGTGTAACATGGGTTACAAAATTGAGGGATATATATTTTCTTTATTATTATTAACCATTTTCAATTCACCCTTTGTTAGCCTTCCGGTTGGTCCCTGACTGACCAACCAGCAGGCTGTATCTACCTTGTCCCACCCTGGTTCCACCTTTTTTTATCTCGAATTTGCTAAAACATAATCTTTGGAGAAATAAAAACATTTAAAAACATGCTGAGTCACTATACTGCACCTGAGCAGCTCCATTTTACTGAAACCAAGTTTAAAATTAGAATTGAACACACAGAATAACAATACGAAGCAACTGAATTACAATGGTGGTGGATGGAGTGTCCCACCAAGTGTCCCACCAAGACACAGCAACCAAGAGGGTGTGAAGAGGGGCGGGACAACGGGCGGGATTTGACAAAGGGTGAATTGGTCTGTTGCTGTTTTTGGGCATTTTATAACTGTCAAAAATAGCTAATCTACAAGCCCAACACGTCCCGAAGGGGCTTGTAGATTGGGGATGTTCACAGCTTTGCCGTGACACTGTCATTCTAGGCTAGACCAGAAAATGGAAGAAAAACTCTTGAAAATGCCATATCTGCAAGCACACATACAACACACACAAAAGGATGACAAGGTTGCATAACTGTTTTCTGTTCGGCAGCGATAACGTCAATTATTTTGCTGAGTCGTACAATATGTTGCAGTGTTTGCAGTATACAAAGAAACAAAGACATTATTTTGTTAATTATATTAATAAGTCATGTATTTACCAAGGTTGAACCTTTTGAGATATGAGACCTCGTTCCTCAGAGGCTGGACAGCATCTGCGGCATTAATTAAAGTTTTATTATCAGTGATAAAAATGGTAATTTCTGAATTCCACCCCCGCAGACGATAGAGAAACTCCTCCTTGCACTTATCCCATTTAGGCAAAGAATAATTTAACGCTCTAACTATTGAAAAATAGCTGATATACAAGCTCAAAGCACGGCACCGAGTGCCGTGCAGTGAGCTTGTAGATCTGCTTTTTTTTTTCATCGTCTTTGAATAATATATATATATTTTTTTTTAAGCGATTATCTGCAACTCAAATATTTGCTTCTGCGTGGTCCCTGGAACAACATATTTTGAGATGGGGGTCCGCGGCCAAATACATGTAATTTTGGGGGTCCTTGACATGAAAAAAGGTTTGGGAACCACTGAATTTAGAAGAAGGATTTAGAAGACATGTAATAGAATTGTTATGTATAGAATTTGTAATGTTCACAATTCTTCAAAAATAGCAGATCTACAAGCTCGCAGCGTGGCACTCGGTGCCACGCTGTGAGCTTGTATATCTGCTATTTTCAAAATCTAAAGTGACACAGATTTGCGTTGTGGTCTAAATGGGTTATAAAAGAAAAGACGCGCTAAGGATTTAGATCATTTGCATGGGAAAATGATTGGAATAAATGACTTCTGGGTTTTATTACATCAGCCATGACTTATATCGCCGCGTTGTAAATTCCAGTCGCTGTCGGGTGGAAACCTTTTAAGTAAGATTAATACCTTTCAGGAAATGGAATGATACAAAATGAAATATGAAATAAAATGAAATAATAATGTTGTGTTTGTTCCAATAACGTAGTCATTATTTAGTCAGAATATTTCTTTAACCTGGGGGTGCCCGCTGGCCTACTGGTCCAGGCGCATACCACATAGTCCAGGCAGGGGTCTTCATCGTTTTCAGGCCAAGGACCCCTTAGTCGAGAGAGAGATGAAGCAGGGACCCCCACAACCTGTTCATAGATCCCATATAGTTTCATCGTTTGACAGCACAATCGCCAGTGAATTTTGGATTCATGTCAATTTGTGTTTTCAGATATTTAAAGTGATCCCTGACTAATACGACAAATATGTCTTAATACATTATAATTGTCCTCTATAACTACAATGTAAAATTAAAAACACCTTAAATATTTTATTTCTTCTAGAAATAGCTAATCTTTCACTCAGTAGGGTAAATGCCTGTCGCAAGTTGATGATGTCATAAATGTCATGTGTCATTTTTATGGCATGCATGTGCAAAGAAAATTGAAATATTGATTTGATGCTCATATTAACCATAGGAAGTATTACGTTTGTTTTTATTTTCACATGCATGCCATAAATTCCATAGGGATAGATCACACTTGACATTTATGACATCATCAACTTGCGACGGGCATTTCCCCTATAGAGCATCGCAGTTGAAGCCCCACCCCGTCCTAAATCTGGTGTCGGAAGCGTTTTCCGCATTCATTTCTTCCATAGACATTTCATAAAGTATTTATTTAAACGTTTTTAAGCCTTGGACAAAGCCACCTCGGCTGGAGAGGGATCGTGTCAATATTCACATTTTTTTTAATGCAAAGATTAATTAGAAAGCTGAAAAAAAGGGCAGGGTACAAGACTGTGTACATCATTATTTTAAAAATTGCGGAAACTACACTCCCAGAATGCATAGCGAATGTTGTTGTTGTTTCCTGAAATAAAGCCCTTAAATCACGCTCAGTTTAGTTATCCAGGCCAGCATACGGCCTGAAATGTAGTGATTGTCATCTCTGTGGACGCTCTTATCGTCATCCTTAACATAGTGGATCATATTTGTAAAAGAAAGACGATCGCTCATGGAGTTTTGCTGACGTGCAATCCGCCGGGAAGACAGGGGGCAGTAGCTACTTCCGCGGTAACCGCAAGATACATGAAAGAAGAAGAAGCTAGACCAATCACAGACGTCGATTTCACCGGATGTACATGTTTAGCAGTATGGGAAATGCAGTTCTTCTCCGTGCGATCTTGATTAAAACGTGTTTTTACTAAAACTAGAGTGATTGCATACATACTCGGGGGTTCTACAGGAGCATATAGAACCATTTTACAACCACCAGCCTAGTGGTAAGTGTACATTGAATTGCTCCGACTTTGTGGCTGATAATGAAAAACGCTATGGTGAAAATGAATGGGTTGTTTACTTCCGACACCGCACTGCGATGCTCTATTGAGTGAAAGATTAGCTGATCGAAAAAAAAACTAATAAAAAAAAAAGGCCTGTTCACTCCTAATTATAATGGATTTGGAAAAAAAATTCTCAGCTTCGTTCCACATTCAACTCCCCAACACTAATGGAATGGATTATCGCGACAGCACAATTTGTTTTCTGCGATTCTCCGAGACTCCAGAGCTGAAATTTCAGGGTTAAACATTTCATTGTAGATTTCAAGTCCCAAAGTATAATTCTAACACCTTCATATTTAAATTGGGTTCAGAGCTGGAGTTATTTAAAAGAGTTGATCATGTCAGTATTACCCAACTCCCAAAAGTGTAATTTCTAACACTTTCTGGTGCAATGGTGAAGTGTTTGGAGTCATTTTACCCAACTCCGCCTGGGGTGTGTTAAAATACTTTCTGGTTTAAAGCTATACTGTGTAAGTTGCTCAACTAGTGGTCTGTAGCAGTATAGCAAACCGCGGTCGCGTCTGCTTTTTTCGGCCGTTTTTCGCCGTGGACCGGGCCGTCAGACCACCGCGTCCGCCTCGCCTCGCCGAGACACTTTCAATGAGATCTCCCGTGTCCCTCTACGAGCAGCGGTTGGGGAGCTACACACTAGACTTCTAGACCAGCGTAAACAAAGCTGTTGAAGCAAGCTATTTCCTGAAAAGACGCAAGATGCACTGTAATTGGCCGGTAGTGTATCATGTGTGTATGATCTGCGATGTGATTGGCCAACGTATACACAACGTATACAGATGATGCAGATTACGTCATTTTGCCGCGAAATTCTCCCCCCCTCACGGCTCATAGAAAACATATAAAGAGAAGGCTTCAGAAGCTGAAAATAGTGGGTGTTCTAAAACTTTAGCGATTTAACAGTTGGGACAATTTTTAGATTTGTTTTATAAAAAAGTTACATGGTATAACTTTAAATGGTGTTCACATCAGTGATAACCCATCTCATCAGAGTGTGGACCTACAGTATATAAACCCACAACGAGAGTTGAAATTGACTCTGTGGGAATCAATTCAACACCAGACGGTGTGAGCTTCCCTCCCTCCAGGGAATATATGACAAGCGATGCGTGGCCAAGGCTATAAGGATTGTCGGGGACATCCACCATCCCGGCCACGGCCTGTTCAGGCCAGTAACCCGGCCGCGGCCAGGCAAGCGGTACCTTTGCCTTGCCAGCCGCACCCAAAGACTTTGGAGTACCTTCTTTCTGGCCGCCATTAGACAAATGAACAAACACTGAACATTACCTGGCCCGGACTATATGGCCATATGTCTGTGGCTATGTATTGGCATTTTGCACAAGTTTGCACTTTGCACAATTATGCACTTTGCACTTGAGCTTTTGCACTTTTAGGTAACTTAAATCTTAGACTATTAATTAAGCAGTGTAGTTTTTAACAACTTAACACTGATTTTAATGTGGTATTTTAAGACTGTATAGCTGCTGCCTTGGTGAATTTCAGTTGCCTTTTTACATGTAACTGGTATTGTTGACAATAAAGTTGAACCTGAACCTGAACCTGACGTTTTGCCATGTACAGCAGACATGCAGCGGCAGCATTCTCCTATTGTGAAGCCATGACCCAGGCATTCTGCCCTGAAACATATAGGCTATTGTGACACAATCTGTCACGCCTCCCAAATCCATACAGTTGTAGCATTTCAGCGGGTGTTCAAAGTTTCAATTATAAAACGTGTGGCCTCGCTTTTTTTAAAGACAGCATGACCCTGGAGATAAATGCCGCCCACCCCTGCCTTAGCTACACTTTTGTATGGATGTTGTTGCCAGGCTTTTAAAAAAAAAAAGTCTTTTCAAAAGCTTTTTCCAAAGTCCTTGGCGGTGAATGGTTGGCATGGATCGAGACAGCGCTTCTTTAACAAAGTGTAACATTTGCTCTTTGAGGCTCTTGTTCCCAGAAGGATAATCAGCCAGGCAAACGCCGTGGTTTCATGGACAGTGATAGATATTTAACCCGCTAACACCGGGGAACGTATTGTTTATTACGCATTGTTACTTTATAACCTTTAACTATTGAAAAAGTCTCTGAATATATTAGACCCAATTCTATACATGTCTTCTAAATCCTTCTAAGGCGTAAAAAAGAAAAAAGAAAAAACGTATGTTTCTATGTCAGTGGTTCTCAAACTTTTTCATGTCAAGGACCCCCTATGTATTTGTATTTGGCCGTGGACCCCCATCTCAAAATAATATGTATCATAGACCCCCCATAAGCAAATATTTGAGGTACATGTTCGATTACAAAAAAAAAGATACATTCAAAGATTTGCCCAAAAAAAAGCATCTACAAGCTCACAGCGCGTCATTCAGAGCTGTGCTGTGAGCATGTATATCTGCAATTTTTTTCCACTATTTACAGCATAAACCGGTCTAAGTGGGTTAAGGCGAGAGCAGTCGGAGCACAAGTCCAAAGGTAGTCCGTCCAAAGTACTCCCACGCGCGCCCAGCGCCTCTCTCATGGCATCCGGCGCCAAACGAGCGGCGGCTCGTCATCTCTTTCATCTGCTGACAGTTTCATTGCCATCTCCTTTTATCAGCGACCTCCAGATCCCAGTGGCCAAATTAATTTCCCTTTTTATGTGGGAGATGCCAGCCAATCCGCGACACTTAACCCACCGAGACCGGGAAACCTATCCGTGTCACCCTAGATTTTAACTAATTATTTTATGCTTTGTCTTATTAAAAAAATAGCAGATCTACAAGCTCACAGCGTGGCACCGGGTAGATCAGCTGTTTTTGAAAAAAGAACTTGAAAATGTGTCTAAGTCTTCGAATATTTTGACCCGATTCTATAGATGTCTTCTTCTAAATCCTTCCAAGGTTTTTTCAAAAACCTTTATTCGTTCCTACGTCAGTGGTTCTCAAACTTGTTCATGTCAAGGACCCCTAGAATTATATGTAATTGGCCGCCGACCCCTGTCTCGAAATGTTACATATCAGGGACCCCCCATCAGAAGCAAATATTTGAGTTACAAATGTTGGCTTTAAAAAATATATATATTTAAAGCTTTGCAAAAAAAATCTCTATTTTTCAAAAATAGCAGATCTACAAGCTCGCAGCGCGGCACTCGGTGCCGCGCTGTGAGCTTGTATATCTGCTATTTTTCAATGGTTAGAGCATAAAATAATGGTTGAAAGGGGTTTCAGGTCTCACGGTGTTAACTGTGACATCTAGGACAGGCTGTAGTGTAGAGCATGGCTGCCAGTGGTAGACTCTCTCATCAAAGCCCTATAAAACACTTTCAACACAGAGTCGCCTATTTCTGGCACTGATATGATAGGTAAATAAAATGTAATGATATTTTCCAAAATAAAATTTACAAAACTTCGAATAAATGTCTGCTACTTTAGTTATAATAAATCCTTGGAGTTGAACTTACTGCCCGCTAGTCTGCTTTTGGGTCCTGCCCGGGAGTGCATCTCTCCATTCCGACATGTCTCCTTTCCGACATGTCTCCATTCCGACACTAACCCTGTCTCTTACCCTAACCCTAACCGTAACCTCTATGGAAGAGTAGCCACTCCGACAATAAGAAGTCACTGTCGGAGTGGCGACATGTCGGAATGGAGAGCCCCCCCCCCCCCCCCCCCCCCCCCCCCCCTGCCCGGTACTCATTCCTGACACTGTGACACAGTTTAAGACTTTAACGCACACGTTGTAGTCTTGTAGATTGGATATTTCCGCTAATTTACCAATGAACACATTAAATTTATACCATGTAACTTTTTTTATAAAACAAATCTTAAAATTGTCCTAACTGTTAAATCGCTAAAGTTTTAGAACCCCCACTCCGTTAATTTCAGCTTCTAAAGCCTTCTCTTTATATGTTTTCTATGAGCCGTGAGGGGGGGAGAATTTTGCGGCAAAATGACGCCATCTGCATCATGTGTATACGTTGGCCAATCATATCGCCGATCATAAACACATGGTACACTACCGGCCAATCACAGGCGCATCTTGCTGACTTCTCAGGAAGTAGCTTGCCTCAACATAACAACAACATATTCTCGGTGAAGGAGTCCATTTCTCCGAATGCCTGAACGCACAGGAACCAGGGACCCCTATAAAGATAGATCTCGGCGAGCTGCAGGCGGACGCGGTGGCGAACGGCCGAAAGACGCGGACGCGACCGCGGTTTGCTATACAGCTCTGACCACTAGTTGAGCAACTTACACAGTATAGCTTTAACTTGCCATCTGTCTAAATGGCGTGCTATACAAATTACATTGTAGCATTTGCACATAATAAGCCTGTATGGTCGTCAAGGCTGGGGCATGTGCTGCTGCATGTGCTAATTATAATGAAACCATTACCTACATAAAGCAACCCACTTCACTGCTGACTTTCTAATTAGCCTACCATAGTTTATTATATCTTGCCACTTGTCTGATATGCAACCACTCCATAGGCCACTGCGGAAACACAATGCACTATAGGTTTTATAAATATGACACAAGCTACTATTTCAGAATTATAAACATTGGACTGCATTTAAATGGTAAACGGACTGCATTTATAGTGCTTTTCTCCAAGGCACTGTACTGCACGCACGCACACGCACACACACACACACACACACACACACACACACACACACACACACACACACACACACACACACACACACACACACACACACACACACACACACACACACACACACACACACACACACACACACACACACACACACACACACACACACACACACACAAACCCAATTGTTAAGGAATAAATACATAAAATATATTTGAATATATGAAAGACAATTGACTGACTTACTGTATTATGTAAACCATACTATAAAATCATACTTTTTATGCTGGAAAGCATTTTCAGCCTCATAAAAACCCTATCCGATCACCTACAGTCCTCAGATTTGGAGCTGGAAACTGCCAATGATCTGATCTGTTCAGTTATCCACACCCCAAGTGAGTGAATCTTGTTTGTCATATTAGTACTATATTCATTGTTTGATGATTAGCCCCTTCTCTAAAAAAGCCAGCTCCCCCATAGCCCCCCAGTCACAATTTCCTGGAGCCGCCACTGCATGTACACACACACACACACACATGTATGCACGCACACACACACAAACATTCATACACAGATGGCAGAGGAAACCATGCAAGGCACCAATCTACTCATCGAGAGCAGTCAAGGGTTCAGTGTCTTGCTCAAGGACACTTGAGCCTGGAGGAGCCGGGAATCGAACATAGAACCTTCTGATTCCAAGACGCTCTACCTCTTGAGCCACAAATGTGTCTTTAAAACAACGATTAAACGACTATATTATCAGCACAAAAGCTGATAAAATGTTATGTCTCCCCAGAACAACAAACTACTGAGAATAGCCAATCTGCAAGCTCACAACGTGTCGCAGCGCGATGCATTGTGAGCTGTGTAGGTCTGCTATCCATCCATCCATCCATCTTCAACCGCTTATTCGGAATCGGGTCACGGGGGTACAGTTCCAACTGAGACCTCCAGATTTCCTTATCCCGAGCAACTTCCTCCACTCCCTCAGGGAGTATACCAAGGCGTTCCCAAGCCAGTTTGGAGATATAATCCTTCCATCTGGTCTTTGGTCTGCCAAGGGGTCTCCTCCCAGTGGGACGCGCATCGAGGACCTTCCTAGGAAGGCGCTCGGGGGGCATCCGTACCAGATGCCCAAACCACCTAAGCTGACTCCTTTCCAAGTGCAGGAGCAGCGGTTCTGGTCTGCTAGTAGGATTGAATAGCCAGTAGCCTATAACGTGGGGCATTTGACAATAAATGCACATATCCAGTCCCACTCTGGAAACCCCCAGCAATAAGTGTCCCAATCAGAGAAAACACAACTCATCTCACTCCGTACTCATAAAATAAACGCTGGACATATCGGTACTCTTTAGTGCCAAATTGTCCTCAGACACTTTCCCTAACAATGTGCGACGGTTCTGTCTGAAATGTGGGACGTCGTACACAGCAGAATTAAGTGGAAGGGTTTTATTAAATTGCTGTGAATATTTGAATGTCTGGTGTTGTTTGAAATTCATTCCTATCTTTTAACCGCAGACATTTACCCCCAACATTATGCCTGACTTCAAATAGGCAGGGGTTTGTGGCACGCACGCACGCACACTCATGCGCACATGCAGGGGCGTCACAAGGGGTAGGAAAGTGGGACTGAGTTACTAGGGCCCAAGGTGGAGGGGCCCTAGTAACTTTAGCTATTGAAAAATAGCAGATATACAAGCTCACAGCGCGGCACCGAGTGCCGTGCTGCGAGCTTGTAGATCTGCTATTTTGAAAAGTCATGAAAATGTGTGCAAATCTTTGAATATGCATTTTTTAAGCGAACCTTTGTAACTCAAATTTTGCTTCCGGGGTAGTCCCTGGAACTAAATATTTTGAGATGGGGGGTCCGTGGCCAAATTCATATCATTTTGGGGGTCCTTCACATGAAAAAGTTTGAGCACCACTGACATAGAAACATAAGTTTCTTGCACATATATTCACGATTTCTCAAAAATAGCAGATCTACAAGGTCGCAGCGCGGCACTCGGTGCCGCGCTGTGAGCTTGTATATCTGCTATTTTTCAATAGTTAACATTCATGGGGGGCCCACAGTGAATCCTTGTACCCAGGGCCCAGAATTTGGTGTGACGCCCCTGCGCACACACACTCATGCGCACATGCACGCAGTGCACACTTGGCACACACAAACACACACACACACACACACACACACACACAAGCCTGACACACCATTTTAGCCAAAATGCCGTCACCCCAATTACTGAGTCTAATTGAGGGTGGAATGGAACTCTTGCTACTGTCCCACATTGGGCAAATCATGCTGTCCCACTTTTCAGAACTACGATCCCCTAAAGCGGGACAATGATGGAACATTTGATTCCAATAACCAATAGATTTATAAACATTTTTGACAAGCAGGTTACATGCAGGACATGCAGGTAATAAAAAAGTAAAGTAGGACTAAAATAAAATAGCAGGATTGTTTGTTTTTCGATGATAAGAAATGCCCTTTAAGAAGTTTGTCTGACAACGATGTAAGTGGTTTTCAAACTTTTTTTATGTCAAGGAACCCCAAATTGTATGTATATTCCTATGTGTAAATATCCTGAAAATGTTTGGAAAATGTTTAATAATCTTGCTTTCTCTTCTGGGGGGGTCCCTGGCAAAAATAAACTTTCAGATGGGGGTCCGCGGCCAAATACAAGTGTTCCAGTGGAAACCTTATACTGTACAGCAGGGGTCTTCAACGATTTCAGGCCAAGGACCCCTTAGTTGAGAGAGAGATGAAGCAAGGACCACCCACAACCCATAGATACAATATGGTTTCATTGTTTGACAGCACAATCATCAGTGTACGTTGGGTTCATGTAAATATGTGATTCCAGATATTTAACCACTTGAACCATCGATACTTAATAAACTTGACCTTTCACTCTGTACTTAGTCTGCTCTTTTTTCCCTCTACACCAAACCTCTTAGCCAAAAATAGCCGATCTACAAGCTCACAACGCCTTGCAGCACAAGGCGTTGTGAGCTTGTAGATCTGCTATGTTTGGCTATAAAGTTCTCAGAATATGGACGCTAGTGTTCAAGAGGAAAAAGGTTTCTATCACACAAAGATTTGGAGGACCCCCTGTAGTAACTCTGAGGACCCCCTAGGGGTCCCGGACCCCCTGTTGAAGACCCATGCTTTAGAGATTTAGTTTTATCCTGAAATGGTTGAGAACCACTGACTGTTCTGCTGTGTCTGTGATGCTGCGACACAAATGTGTGCAAAGCATGATGACTTGACTCTGACTGGGCCTTGAGCTCTCAACCCTAAAGACACATTAAATAAACATGGCCTTTGGTTTAATGGCTCACATAGTTTCATGAGGTAATAACAATAAACAGGAGAAACAAAAAGTTAACGACTGTCACGTCACGGCAGAGCCTCCAACGACCAAAGGTCTGCCACCAAACTACTGTATGTAATTATCTCCTTACGCTATTTAAACTTGATGGGGTCGCCAAAAGTGTTTGCTAATAATATGGGGTTGTGACATAAAAAAGTTTGAGAACCCATCTGGTCTACCGCATTGTAACGGGGATAGACTCCCACGTGTTACCGGCTGATACCGACAATAAGCCACCTATTTACTTTGCGTGTATGTGTGTATATATGGAGTTCCCTGATGTCGTCAATATTAAGCCCATATCTGGGAAAGCCCATATATGGGCATACTGTGTCAGCCTCATGTGTGGTCTATGATGTCAGACATCCATGATGTCAGTCATCTCCATATTTACTATATGTAACGTATCTCTTATAGCGAAATGCAAGGTATCGATTCCTGTTTAAGCCGTTCCATTTGACATGTGGGAGGATGGAATAAAGTCGGACAAGTAGTATAACCCAACCACACTATACTACTTGTCCGACACTGTCCACACTATACTAATGCAACATGGCTTGTGCTGTCAAACGAGTCTATAAGCCCTATTCACGGCCGGCCGCCCACTCAGCAAATTTCTCAGCAACTTCCTGGTGCTGACGTCAGCTTTGAAGGGTAAAATAACACAGAAATTGCTGGACTTAAAGCCAACAAATCATTATTTCGAACGGTAAAGTAAATTATAATGCTTTGTGCCTTTTACAACCTTGTGTTCTTGATCATGCTAGCCGTATTTTATACTTTACTATTTGGAAATTGCATTAAATTTGCGATTTCCGTGTCAACTCTATGGGCTTTTAGCAGGGTTATACCCTTCAAAACGTGACTTCAGCACCAGGAAGTTGCTGAGTGGCCGGGCCGTGAATAGGGCTAATTATGAAGCTATCTCTGAAATCCATGAAAAAGTATCAGTTGTATTGCAGGCGACGGTCCACATTCTTTAGTCTGGTGCCCACGCAGCAATCATTGAAGCTTCGTTTCTGGTGTGTGTGTGTGTGTGCGTGTGCGTGTGCGTGTGCGTGTGCGTGTGTGTGCGTGTGTACTGGCAGCGTGGCAACACCGGCAGGTTGCATCCTTTAATTGCTTCTATTCATCATCAAGGCGGCGAAGTCTTTCTGCCATCATCTGGCCATCGCCCGATGATGGCAGAAGGGTGTCGCAAACACAATTCCCTTGTGAGCTTGTAGATCGGCTGTCTGGAACACACACACACACACACACACACACACACACACACACACACACACACACACACACACACACACACACACACACACACACACACACAGTGTTGTACAGCTTGTAGATCTGCTATTTTCAAATAGCCTATATGTATGAAATAGGGCTAAAGTGTTTAATGTATGTTTTATAATATTACAATTTACATCTGCAAAGTAACTAGTGACTTAACGTTTTCAAATAAATGTAGTGGAGTAAAAGTACAATATTTGGATCCGAGATGTAGTGGAGTAGAATTAAAAGTATTGGACATTGGAAATACTCAAGCAAAGTATAAGTTCAGTGCTAAAAGTAAATGTACTTAGCACTGCACGCACGCACGCGCGCGCACGCACGCACGCACGCACGCGCACACACACACACACACACACACACACACACACACACACACACACACACACACACACACACACACACACACACACACACACACACACACACACACACACACACACACACACACACACACACACACACACACACACACACACACACACACACCCTCCTCCGTCGCTCGACAAATCCACCTCTTCTTCCATGCAACCAGACCTCGACTATGCTCCATGCATCCCTACCATCCACCCCAGTGATGTGCAGAGAATGTTCTAAAAGGGCCTTTTGGTGAAAATATCGAAAATAGCAGACCTCCAAGTTCACGTGAACTTGGAGGTCGGCTATTTTCGGTGCTTGATACCGGTTACATGTCTCCATTCCGACATGTCTCCTTTCCGACACTAACCCTATCTCTTACCCTAACCCTAAACCTAACCTCTATGGAAGTGTTGCCAGTCCGACAATAAGAAGTCAATGTCGGAGTGGCGACATATCGGAATGGAGACATGTCCCACTTGATACCACACTGAACTAAGCATAATCAAGTCAATACTGGAGGTGTGGCGTAACGGCATGGATTTCTACACTGAGGGCAATTCTCTCAACATAAGGTGCTGCATTCAAGTTCAGGAGAGTTTGGACAAGGCGATTCTCTTGAATGCTGCCTTCAGGTATGGCATGGAAAGCGGGGGCATTTGCAATTCTTTCACTATAGTTAACACTGCATTCATGGTCTTGAGAGGGCACTTTCTACAGACGGATAAAAGCGCAGGGGCTCAAGCTCTTTGATGTCTATGTGTGCACGTGCCTGCATGCACCCGGACCTCCCCTATATGCTCCATCCCTGCTTCCATCCATCCACCCACTCCTGTGTGTGTTTCATCTCCTCCTACCCTGCCCTGCCCACATCTTTCACTGCCTCTCTCCTCTGTTTCTTGACTCTATCTCTCATTCCCATCTTTCCTCTTGGGGGGGAAAGCAATAAAAAAAAAGCAAGACAGGGATACAATAAATCCACACTCACACGCTACGGTACAAGATGCAAGGGATAACCTGATGGAGCCCGCCTGCCTGCCTCCCAGCCAGGGGTGTCGCACAAAATTCTGGGCCCTGGGTACAAGGATTCACTGCGGGGCCCCCCATGAATGTTCTTCATATAGGGGGAGGAGGGGGTTTAACCTATTTAGACTGGGAGCGCATTATTACGCGTTATTTTGTGCTTTAACTATTGAAAAATAGCAGATATACAAGCTATGTATAGCAGATATACAAGCTCGCAGCGCGGAACCCTGCTATTTTGAAAAATCGTGAAAATGTTTCTGTGTCAGTGGGACTCAAACTTTTTCATGTCAAGGACCCCCCAAAATCATATGTATTTGGCCACGGACCCCCATCTCAAAATATTTAGTTCCAGGGACCCCCCCAGAAGCAGAATTGAGTACAAATGTTCGCCTAAAAAATACATAAAGATTTGCACAAATTTTCACAACTTTTCAAAAATAGCAGATCTACAAGCTTGCAGTGTGGCACCGAGTGCCACACTGCAAGCTTGTAGATCTGCTATTTTTCAATAGCTAAAGTATAAAATAATTAAACTTTGTTTTTTTTACAACAAGGGTTCATATTTTAGATTGTAATTAGAGAAAAGAAAAAGTGAGTGTTAAAATGTTTTCATTTGCTTCGTTCTATTGTTTTATTGCGTTTACCGTGCTAAAATGTGGGGCATGCGTACGCATGGGGGCATGTATGTGTACAAGTGGCTAAATATGTCTTTTTAGACACAATATGCCAGCAGTTTCTTTATTGCTATTTATAGTAACACTTCTAGCCCCATAAGTCACATCCAACCATGAAAGGTTGCGTTGTATCTTGGGAATGGGCTTATTCTGTTTAAAATGACACATTTAGCCACTTGTTCGCATGCCCCCAACCACTGTAATAAGACGCTCTAAAACAATAGAAAGAAGTAAATTAAATAATTTCAACACTCATCTTTTATATTCTTTAATTGCAATCTAAAATATGAACCCTTGTTGGAAAAAAAACTAAAGTTGTCCTTTAAGGCCCCTCCACCTTGGGCCCTGGTAACTCAGTCCCACTGTTCCCCCCCTTGTGACGCCCCTGCTCCCAGCTGAGAAGCAGTTCTACTGCTCATGTTATCCTGCTGTCTCACGCTTGGTTTGCCTAAGGATTTATGCTCCTCTTATCTGATTTTATTTCTAAACCAACTCCAAGCCAAAGGCAACTTTTCCATGTGTGAACGAACAAGCAAACAACCAACCGCGGTCCTAGTCTGTTTGTTGTGCTTTAAGTCTCCTCCACACTGCGCTGTATCACTGCATGCCTGTCAACTCTGAGAGGGGAACACATGCATATTAAGGACCATTAAAGGGTACTTTTGTGTACATTTTTTCAGAGTTAAAATAATAACATTCGGCCTTGTTGCGGTGTTGGAAGTCAGGCTTTGCATGCAGAGGTCTTGGAATATGGCAGGCAGTGGTTCTGATTGCAGGTATTTCTATGTATTTTATATTATTTGTTTATTTAGACAGGACAGTACCAGTTCGTGAACACAGAGATATTGTCATAATGCACAAGAATATAAACCAGTGGGAGTTTGCGAAGGCTAATGTCCATCCGTTGTCCTCAGGATAGTAGCCTATATCCACTATGAAATAATGACACAGTAGGCCTATACGTCCAAAACCGTTCATTTTTTTATCATAAAAAAAACATAGTGAAGATAGATATGTTTTTTTTTCAGACTGAACAGAGAAATGCAATCTAGAGAAATGTGCTCTGTCAAGGATATTTTGAATGTTAATCATCTAAATGAATTAACTTCCTACAGACGACGGATGCGTATTGAAAATCGATTGATCTGTAATATGTGTGACGTGTCTTTCTGTCTTCCTGTTTCCTACTGCTATTGTTGCTAATGTGAAAGGTGTCAGTTCTGACTAAATCAAAGAGCTCGACTGAGAGCAAATCCCTACCACTGTCCTGTATTTAAGCTGCATTTCATTCTGTGCTCTGGGAGCAAGCAAGGCTGCTGGACTTGTCCATGCAGTTCATGTTTGTATGATCTGTAAGCCTCTGTCTCCGTATACTAAACAATACAAGCATTCATTCTTTAAACTCTGGAACCGTTGTTGTCTCATTTTATCACTCATCTGACCAAGTACCTTTTCGGATTGCTTTAAAGGTGATACACCATGCATTTAAAAAGTATTTATGTCATATTGTTTATGTCCCAAAAACATTTTTCAAAAGGTTTGAGGCTAAATTACCACTCCTGAATAGAGAGCCTCTCTCATTTTTGAATGGGTCTCAGAGCATTTCAGCTGCAGTACCACCTTTGGCCTGAACTTTTTTTTTTTTTTTAATGATGACGTCACAATCGGCAGATGACGTCACAATCGGCAGCAAATCTGGATAGCCTGTTTTGAGAACCCGTGGGATACTTTTAACCTTCGCCTTCTCAAAACCAGAGAAAGACACAACGGTCAGAAATGGGACTTTGTGAGGATAGAAGGTGCTAGTGGGACCCCAAAAAAAGGTTTTAAAATAGGAAAAGTGAAATTTCATGGTGTATCACCTTTAACAGCTCCTTGGAGCACAGCTCTCCGCCAGGCCAGGTAGGTTATGGTTGGCCAGCATTGTGTGAATTCAATGCACGGACACGATATGCTGATTTTCAGGAGTGTTGAAAATCTCTACGTGTGGTACAGGTGTTTGGTCTCTGCGTTGTGTTAGGTGGAATATACCAGGGCAGGAAAGATACAGGAAAGATTTACACATGGGTAAAACGTGTTGGATGCACATCCTCTCTCACAAACACACACACACACACCTCCATTCGCAGCCTATCGCAGCCAGTCAGCATCCCAAGCACACAGACCGCAGCATTAAGCAGCTGCAGCATTCAGCGAAGGTCAAGGAAATATTAGGGCTTGTCACAATTCTCCCCTTTGCAAATCCCGCCCCATTCTGCCCTGTTACTATGGTGGTACAGATTGTGGGCAGATTGTTTTTATAGTGGCAGTGAATGGGGGGAGAGGGTATTTTCATTGCCTCATTATTGCAATTTAAAGTACCAAAGGAAAAACATCTAGGTGATATTAATAAAAAGGGAAGACAAAGGTACAGTAGTTACATTGCAAAACAGGGGGTTTCCCCGAAAATATATGTTTTAATTTGTTTAATCCCAGTGGGACAGAATCACCATTGCAGATTCTTTTATAGTGGAAGTGGATGGGATTTTTCTTTTTTTCATAGCCTCATTACAGCTATATAAAGTACCCAAAAAAACACATCTACGTGATATTAATTAAAAGGGAAGAAAAAGGTACAGTAATTAAATAGCAAAACAGTAGTTTTTCCCTGAAAATATATGTTTTAATTAGTTTAATCCTCTGGATCAGAGAGAGAATAGAAATAGAAAGAGAAAGCGCAGTGCATCTTGGGTAGGAAGATGACAGCCAGATTATAGTTCTCCTCACATAATAGGCTGGCTTTCGTAATTCTGCCCATTTAAAACATGTACCCAATCGTAACTCTTAGTTATATTGATAAGGTCCATGTGAACTAGTTTGTTGAAGCTTATTCATTATATTGAGCGAAATCGCGATCACCTCGCGTGGCCGTACTAGACGCACGCCGTGTCGCGCAGTGCGGACAGTTGTTGAAAGCCTGAAGCAACATTCTCCACTGCACAAACTCCACCCCCGATAGCAAAAAGTGAATGTTTTTTTCTGGTTGGCCAGTCAGGGAGTCTCAGGGACCAATCAGAAGGCTGACAAACGGTGGATTATTAAACAATCGCCTAATCGCAAGTATTTTAGATAATCGCAATAGAGGGTATGCGCATGCATAAAGTGAATGGCAAATCCAGTGCCAAAGTGAGTTTAACGTTGTTTAATGTCGTTCAATGCAATCAGATAGGACTTTTCTGTTTGGATGTCAAGGCCAGAATTCAGTGTTTTTGCCACTCAGCAGGAGTTCCTGCATAACTTCCGGGTATGAGGATGATGACACGCATACCCTTCTATACTAGCTCGTATTGCAAGCTAATCAAATAACATAACTATTCATGTTATTTTGTTTCCAAGTATAAAGTTCTGCATCATATCTGCTCTGTGCAGCTTTTGTTTACGAAGCAAATACATCCTTATTAAATTATTAAATTATTTGAGTAACAATTAATAGCCAAGTTAAACGTGGTAATGTTGACAGCCCTAAAGGGGGTTTCCTACCTTGAGCAGCAGGGGCCGACACTGTCACTGACAGGGTTGTGACGCCCCCGGTGGGACCGGGGTCTTCGGCGGAGACCACCGATAGGCCCCGGCCATCGGTGCCGAGGAATCCCCCACGCAGACGAATAATCCTAGGATAGAGAGAGATCTCCAGATCTCCATCTCTAAGGGCATCCTCCGCCATCTCTCTGTAGTGTAGTGGCACATCCTCTTCACCATCTCCAACGCTCCGAGCAGCAACATCTCTTCAGCAGAGTTCCCGAACCATGCAGATGTCTTCTTCTTCTTGTCAACTTGATGTTCTGTAAATAAGAAAAAAGAAAAACAATGTTGGTCCGTTGAGCCATAACCTGGTCTCTGACACTGCTGTGTCACCATTATCTAACACAACACGTGACTCATGTAATAAACAAGCTGTGTAATGTTCTAAATGGTAAACTCAGACTTTGATAGATTATTCTAGTTTTCAGTGGCACAGTGCAGAATCGCTCCTTACCTTTTGGAAAGGAAAAACTAAAGCCTTTGGTGGCTGCAGAGGGACTGTGTGTGCATGTGTGCATTTGTGTGTGTGTGTGTGTGTGTGTGTGTGTGTGTGTGTGTGTGTGTGTGTGTGTGTGTGTGTGTGTGTGTGTGTGCGCGCGCAATTTCACGTTGATCGGATATTAGCTGTTCACAGACGGACAAACGGACGGACGGACGGACGGACGGACGGACGGACGGACGGACGGATGTGTCAATACATAGTCATGGCCATGGCTTTGGGCTGCTGGGGACCAAAAAAAGTTGTATTTTATTTTTATTTTTTTAGAAAGTTGATTGTCAGACGATTACACGCCTGAAAATCCTCGGGGAGGAAATATTAATGCAAATATCCAGCTTATAGCTTAATGACATAAGACACAAAACCGCTTCACTGGCACATTCTGGCTGGAGGAGATTAGATTTCCTCCCCCCCCAAAAAATAGATTTTATTGTCAACAACACGAGGCGCTGACATTCAGGAAGAGATGTGTCTCTGCCATTCCGGAGGTGCTTACTCATTTCCAATGGCCCTGGGACGGACGCTATGCAAATGAGGAGGATTTTAAAACCCATTTAGGCCTAGAATTATTGAACGCTTTAACCAGTGAAAAAATAGCAGATATACAAGCTCACAGCGCGGCACCGAGTGCCGCGCTGCGAGCTTGTAGATCTGCTATTTTTGAAAAAGTCGTGAAAATGTGTGCAAATCTTTGAATGTATGCATTTTCAAAGCGAACGTTTGTAACAGAAAATCTGCTTCTGGGTGGTCCCTGGAACTAGATATTTTGAGATGGGGGTCCGTGGCCAAATAACTATCATTTTGGGGGTCCTTCACATGAAAAGGTTTGAGAACCACTGACATAGTAGTCTCTCAAGAACAGACTAACTGAGCTCCAGTCATGTGAAAAGGACCTTTTCCTTGACGATGGCTAGCCAGACTGCTGACATAGAAACTTAGGTTTTTCAAAAAATCTTAGGATTCAAAAGACACTATAGAATCGGGTCAAAATTCTAATTTTCACGATCTTTCAAAAATAGCAGATCTACAAGCTCGCAGCGCGGCACTCGGTGCCGCGCTGTGAGCTTGTATATCTGCTATTTTTCAATAGTTAAAGCATAAAATAATGATACACACAATGTGTACCCGTTCTAAATGGGTTAACAGCGACTATGTGGACCTCTTTGCACCGGAGATAATGGATCCAAACACAGACTCTATAACTTTGTCACCTTGTTAAAAAATAATGGCCTGTGTCATTTCTTTCTTTTGGAAAACGGAAACGATATTTCTTCATCATTTCACCCAAAAAGTTTATAACAAAACAGTATATGACTATTGGCATCCACATAATACAGAAAAAAAGAGTTGAGCTCTCTGTCTACCGAGCAGTGGTGTAAAGTAATTAAGTACATTTACTTAAGTACTGTACTTAAGTACACCTTTGAGGTATTTGTACTTTACTTGAGTATTTCCAATTTCCAATACTTTTACCTCTACTCCTTACATCTTGGATTCAAATATTGTACTTTTACTCCACTACATTTATTTGAATTGAAAACTTTAGTTTTGAGTTACTTTGCAGATATAAATTACTATATATTATAAAACCTACGTTAAAGCTATACTGTGTAAGTTGCTCAACTAGTGGTCAGAGCTGTATAGCAAACCGCGGTCGCGTCCGCGTCTTTCGGCCGTTTTTCGCCGCGGACCGGGCCTCTCGCCACCGCGTCTGCCTCCACCTCGCCGAGATCTATCTTTAGAGGGGTCCCTGGTTCCTGTGCGTTCAGGCATTCCGGAGAAACACACTCCTTCACCCGAGTATGTTGTTGTTATGTTGAGACAAGCTACTTCCTGAGAAGTCAGCAAGATGCGCCTGTGATTGGCCGGTGTTTATGATCGGCGATATGATTGGCCAACGTATACACATGATGCAGATGACGTCATTTTGCCGCGAAATTCTCCCCCACTCACGGCTCATAGAAAACATATAAAGAGAAGGCTTTAGAAGCTGAAATTAACGGAGTGGGGGTTCTAAAACTTTAGCGATTTAACAGTTAGGACAATTTTAAGATTTGTTTTATAAAAAAAGTTACATGGTATAACTTTAAGGACTTTAGTCCTATTTTTATACCTTGGTTATTTGAAAATAGCCGATGTACAAGCTCACAACGCGATGCGATGTGTTGTGAGCTTGAAGATCTGCTATTTTCAAAAAATTTTGTACTTTTACTTTTTGCACTTTAAGTATATTTTGATGCCAATACTTTTGCATTTTTACAGTAAGTACATTCTGGACTTTTACTCGTAAGGGTGTCCTCACACCAAAATACCTAGAGTGGAATCCGCCAATGCATTTCAAAGAGAATGGAGCGTTTTTTGCAGAAATCCTCTACTGGCAAAAAAACGCTCCATTCTCATTGAAATGCATTGGCGGATTCCACTCTAGGTATTTTGGTGTGAGGGCACCCAAACAGAGTATTCCTACTCCACCACTTTTCAACCTATGTTCATATAATTGGTCCTCACTCAAAAATAGCTTTTTTCTTTTTTTTTTTTTTTTTTCTCAGAGGAGGGCTGTGGGCAGGTCAGAAACCCATAGTCTTGTGACATCATCGATTGTCAATCCAGCTTATAGAAACTGCAGGCTTTCTATTCCTGAAAAGTTGCAATTTTAAAGTGGAAGCCATTGTTCTCGCGATAATAAAAATCTAAATATTTTTTTCAAAAATATTGATTAAATTTTTTTTGGGGAAAATGATGATGTCACAAGACTATGGATTCTGAACTTCCCACAGCTCTCCTAGGAGACTTGGACTGAGTAGAAAAAAATTGTGATATTTTATCATGAACATTAGTGAGGACCTATTATATGAAGACAGGTTGAAAAGTGGTGAACTACTCCTTTAAGTAAAACATTTCAGTACTTTTTTCCACCACTGACTATTGCCTGTTCAAAACCATCTGACATCATCACTTGGGGAATAATACGTTGAAAAGAATAAGGATTAGCATTGTTTAAATTCACTCAAACACAATAACCTCTATAAGCAGGAGTGTCGCACCAAATTCTGGGCCCTGGGTACAGTGCGGGCCCCCCATGAATGTTCTTCACAGGGGAAGGGGGTTTAACCCATTTAGACTGGGAACACATTTTTACGCATTATTGTGTGCTTTAACTATTGAAAAATAGAAGATCTACAAGCTCGCAGCGAGCTTGTAGATCTGCTATTTTTGAAAAATCGTGACATTTTGTGCAAGTCTTTAAATATTTCAAATCCTTCAAAGGTTTTTTTGAAAAGCCTATGTTTCTAGGTCAGTGGTTCTCAAACCTTTTCATGTGAAGGACCCCCAAAATGATATGTATTTGGCCACAGACCTCCATCTCAAAATATTTAATTCCAGGGACCACCCAGAGGTAACATTTTAGTTACAAATGTTTGCACACATTTTCATGACTTTTCAAAAATAGCAGATAATATACAAGCTTGCAGTGTGGCACTTGGCGCCACGCTGTGAGCTTGTATATCTGCTATTTTTCAATAGCTAAAGTACAAAATAATTAGGGCCCCCTCCACCTTGGGCCAATAACCTTTATCCACGACTTTCCAACGCCCCATAGTGCATTGCACAGACGCTGTACCGAGCTTCCGGCACCACAGCCGAGTGTGATTTACAAGCTCAAAACGTTTGCATCTGCGTCGCTCTGCTGTTAAACCAGAAGTGTGGTCCAAACAGGTCCAAATAACCTCCAGTAAACTCCCATGGAAACAGGTGGATAAATGCACTTTTGACATAAAGCCATTAATCAACACTAAAGATAACTGAAGCACCCATACTCATAAAATAGGAATATAAAGTATACTAGGCCTACAAACATATCACCAATGCAAATATCCAGGGGTGTAGCACCAAATTCTGTTTTTCATGTTTATGTCAGTAGAGCTCATACTTTTTTCTTGTGACGGACCCCCAAAATGACATGTATTTGGCCACCGACCCCCATCTCAAAATATTTAGTTCCAGGGACCCCTGCCAGAAGCAACATTTGAGTAACAAATGTTAGCTTAAAAAGATTTGCACACATTTTCACAACCTTTCAAAAATAGCAGATCTACAAGCTCGCAGCACGCGGCACTCGGCGCCGCGCTGTGAGCTTGTATATCTGCTATTTTTCAATAGCTAAAAATTAAGGCCCTCCACCTTGGGCCCTGGTAACTCAGTCCCACTTTCTCCCTTGTGACGCACCTGCAAATATCTGCTCCTCATCTCAGCAGCAAGTGATGAAATAAAGCGAATTTAGCTGCATGTAAATTCTTACCAAAACCCTTCGCCAATAATAGCTCTGTCCAGTGTTCAAGTGAGCGACATAAAGTACATACATGTACAGTAGAATAAAACAAACGTGTAAACGTGTACAAAGTAGCCTACACAACGAGCCAGGGCGGCACCCCCGGCACATCAAAGGCTTTGCAACCGGGCCTTGGCGGTCTTTTTACTGACTTTTAAACTCGACATTAAACACTCAAAATCTTCATCAAAACCCAGCCCAGTCTCTTCACATAAACACTAGGCCTACATGTTAGGAGTTCAGTTGGTGAGGCTTTCACGTCGTACTAACCTGGAAAACCAGAGGAAACGAACGATGCACAGCAGGAATGAGGAGAAGTCACTAATTCAATCAATCAACACACTGGAACCGAACCATCACGTAGTCGTAGTGTAAAGAGGTGGGACGTTCACGAACGAATCGAGTCTTTTGAACGGCTCTTTGAAATGAACGATAGGATCCGGTTTGCAGTAGGGAGCCGTTCCTTTTGTAAATGAATAGTTGTGGAAAAAGTACAAACATTCTTTACTTATGTAAAAGTAGGCCTATCAATACTGCAACGTGGAAATACTCTGCCAAAAGTAGAAGTTTGGAATTAAAATATACTTGAGAAGTAGGCCTACAAAAATATCAAAATGCACTTAAAATACCAATAGTAGAAAATAGTAATTATGCAGAATGTCCCATTTCACAGTTTTTCCTATGTAGAAAATGTAGAAAATAATTTGAAAATAGCAGATCTACAAGCTCACTTGTAGAAAAATAATTTGAAAATAGCAGATCTACAAGCTCACAATGTGAGATTGTAGATCGGCTATTTTCAAAAGGTGGAAATGTAGCCTATAGACAGTATATGGCTGAAATGTATAGGGTTGAAGTGAATTATAATCAACATTTACAAGTAGACCTAATAGTAACTAGAATGAGCCAGTCTTTTGAACGGTCCTTTGAAAGAAACTGATCCCAGAGATCCGGCTCACTTCAAAGAGACATAAATCCCATCTCTAGAACCATCACGTTGTGTTTCCCAAGTCAAACCTTAAAGGAGTAGTTCACCCCCAAAATGACTTTTTTTCTATTGATTACTCATGCCATGGAGACTAGAGTTTAAAAATATTTTTAGTTTTTTGTCGCATTCCTAAGACAAAAATGTGATAACAATAAATTTACCCCAATTCGTTCCGGATGGGGAACCGTTTCGAAACGGGTCCCCATCCGGAATCAATGGGGATAATTTTACTCAAATAATTTTTTTTGTCTTATGACAAATACAAAAAATTATTATTGAACTCTAGTCTCCATGGGGTGAGTAATCAATAGAAAAAAAAAAAAATAATAATTTTGGGGGTGAACTCCCTTAACTCTCCTACTGCCAGATTATTTATTTATTTATTGGGTCCGGTGCCATCAAAAAGCGGCTTACCTTTGCGACGTTATAGTAGATAGATAGACATTTATTTATTTTATTTATTTATTTATTTTTGATTGTGCAATAGTGCACTTTGGTCTGCCAGGCAGCAGAGGGCGGCGTCATGCGAGAATGAATGTGAATTTGCCTGTTATGTGTTGCCGTGCATTCAGACCAATCACTGGCCACAGAGCCTCACAGCCAGAGAAATCAACAAGGAAGTGAATTGGTCTCCGTTGATGTTAACGCATAATGGATTTTTTACACCATCACCGCGGAAAATGTGTTTACAGTACACGGCGGAGCGACCCCTCATCAGCTTCAACAAGGTAAACGAATGAACGAACGAACGCGAACGAGCGCCATATTGGCGCGGAGGTCTCTTGAGAATTGGGGCGAACAGGAACGTCCAAAGCAGTAGGGGAGTTAAAGGAGCTATTAGTCAACTTGTTCTTGAAAAGCCGTCGCTAAAATAAAAATAATGTTTCGAAAATATTTTATAAAAAAGATTAAGCTTCATATATGTGTTCCTATTCAAAAATGACCACAAAAAGCGTAAAATAATGATAAAATAACCATTTTGGCCATTGTCAGACCGACTTTGTTTATACCCCTCTTCTATTATTGTATATGGATTGATAACGGATGTGATCAAAGTCGGCCTGACAATGGCCAAAATGATCTTCTTTTTTTTTACCCCTCACATGCTACTTAAAACGTATGTATTTGTTGTATTATTTAACTGTATAGTAAAGTCAATGAGACCCCAACTTTGATTGTCTCCCACAAAGTTTCCCAAGACAAATCTGCGATGGCCCTATAGCCAGTGAATATGGTCGCCAGGGACGTGCTGGGCCCCTGATTCAGCCCGGGAAAAAGAGTTGGAGAGGCCCTAATTCTATTTATTTTTTTCGTTATATTTCGTCGTCGGGTGGAAACCTTCTATGTCCAAAACCGTTTGTTTTGTATTTATCATTTTAAAAATGATTTAAACTAGTGAAAACAGCCGATCTACAAGCACACAACGCCTCGCGGTGCGAGGCGTTGTGTGCTTGTAGATCTGCTGTTTTCACTACTTTTGTGCAACGGCCTTGTATGATGAAGCAGGGCCTTGCTTTGCGAAAAAAATGTATACATTTGAAACTTGGATACGAGGTTTCTGCCCGACAGTGACGATTTACTTTGTTGGGCGCACAGCCCCCAAAATGGAACGAAGGCCGACATTTTTTTTTCTTTTTTTTTTCTTTTCTAATGGCCAGCCTTGACTGGCCGGGAATGAACCGGCCGTTCGGGAGTTGTCCCGCTTTTCCCAATGGCCAGCACGTCCCTGATGGTCGCCATTAATGAGTTTTCCTGCAACGTCACAGACTTTCACTTCCACCCCGGAGGATTTCACACATCATATATTTGATGGTATTTAATGAGCGAAATGGAACTTATTTCAATATGGTCCCGTTCTCCTGAGCGCACCGTCATTTGTCTTAATGGTATAGACGTCATGCAAGGAGGGTGAAAAAAATACTGCGTGAGCACACACACACGCACACGCACGCACACACACACACACGCACACACACACACACACACACACGCGTACGCACGCACAGTCCCATAGGAGATATTAGCCGTGCAAGAGTAGGCCAGCTATACAGTAAGTGCTGCAGCAAGCTGGGAGCCTCTTATAGGCTATTATACTGTCGCTGTCAGGCAGAAACCTCTTATCTCGTAAATCAGGGGTCTTCAACGTTTTCAGGCCAAGGACCCCTTAGTCGAGAGAGAGAGAGAGAGATGAAGCAGGGACCCCCACAACCTTTTCATAGATTCCATATAGTTTCATTGTTTGACAGCACAATCATCAGTGTATTTTGGATTCACGTCGATGTGTGTTTTCAGATATTTAACCACTTGAACCGTCAATACTTAATAAACTTGACCTTTCACTCTTTACTTAGTCTGCTCTTTTTCCCCTCTACACCAAAGCTCTTTGCCGAAAATAGCCGATCTACAAGCTCACAACGCCTCGCGCTGCGAGGCGTTGTGAGCTTGTAGATCTGCTATTTTTTGGCTAAAGTTCTCAGAATATGGATGATAGGGTTCAAGTGGTTAATATGAAAAAGGGAGAAAACAAGTTTCTATCACACAAAGATTTGGAGGACCCCCTGTAGTAACTCTGAGGACCCCCTAGGGGTCCCAGACCCCCTGTTGAAGACCTCTGCACTGCAGCATGTCATTTCAAAACTTCACACATCGTCCTGCCATTGGCAAGACAGTAGATTTTCAGTGGATTGGCAGAACATTGAGCTTGTAGATCGGCTATTTATTTCGCTATTTGTATGACCTTCTCTGACTTCGACGCTCCATTCGCCATAAAAACTTGAAAGGCAAAACAGGGAAGTAAAAAAAAAAGCATTTGCAGGAAATGTTCGGGGAAAAGAGCAGGAAATACTGAAGACTTGAAACAGTGCATCTGTAGCAGATCCGTCAACTCAAAAGCGTGGTGCGACCAGACACGTTTTGAAAAGTAACAGCTTTGGACATACTGTACCTCCACACGACAGAGACCATGTAAATGTGTACTTTTTGAATACTTAAAGGAGTAGTTCACCCCCAAAATGACAGTTTTTCTATTGATTAGTCACGCCATGGAGACTTGAGTTTAATTATATATTTTTTGTATTCGTTGCATTCCTAAGACAACACAAACATTATTACAGTAATATTTACCCCCATTGATTCTGGATGGGGACCCAAATGCATGGCACTGGATGGAGCCATGCATCCAGTGCATTTGGGTCAGAATCAAAGGGGGGAAATTTAGGGTAAAGGGTCAAGTAAATTTACAAAAAGATTATTATTGAACTCTCCTTGATTGATTGATTATTTTATTAGACAAAAATGGAGAACAGTACAAGTATAGTCAATACAATTGAAATGTAGTACAGTACAAGTACAGTTAAACACCCTGCCTAAAAGTAACATCCTAAATAAGACCCTTTACTGTCTTTTTTTACATTGGAAGCCCTCTATGGCATGACTAATCAATAGAAACAAAGTCATTTTGGGGGTGAACTACTCCTTTACTCAACTGCAAATTCAACTTTCACTTGTAGTTGAGTAATATAATCACCAGGCGTATATTTACCTCAAGTACTCATGGGGATGAGTACTTCGTCCACCACTAGTTCTCACAAGGAGGACTCGTTATTAACAGTTTGCTAAACAGTACAGGGGTAGCCTACAGTCATGGTCACAGTTATTGCGACCGTAGGTCCCATGTTTAGTATGAAAACCTGCAGATCATGTCCGTCCGCCTGTCCGCCTGTTAGGGCTGCGAATCTTTGGGTACCCCACGATTCGATTCAGAATCGATCTTGGGGGTCACGATTCACGATTTTTTTTTTATTCTTTCAAATCCAAACGATTCGAATTCAGAAACGATTATTTTCCGATTTAAAAACAATTCTCTATTCAAAACGATTTTCTATTCGAAACGATTCTCTATTCAATTCATATATCAGGATCTGGCATGAAAAGAAGAGTACATTTATGTAGCTTTTATAATTGTAAAGGTTTTATCAACTTATTGCAATAATGTAAACAAACAAAGGTAAATCCAAGACAACATGTCTGATTTATTCATGCTTGCACAAAAATCAAGACAAAATCATAATACAAAATCATAAAATAAAAATCATAATGTCTAATAAATAATATCTAATGAAAAAATCATTTTTTGGAAAATTAGAATCGATTCTGAATCTTACCATGTTAGAAACACGATTTGAATTCGAACCGATTTTTTCCTGCACCCCTACCGTCCGTCACATGTCACAAGTCACGCTGAGGTGTGACGCCTCATTAAAAGTCAAATAGGTGTCACATGTTTAGGTGTGATCTGATGTCTCAATACAGCGCAGAAGTTCTCAAACCTAATCATGCCAAGGACCCCCCAATTGATATATATTTGGCCCCGGAGCCCCCACCTAAAAAGGTCATGTGCCGGGGACCCCCCATAAGAGAAGAATTATACAAAACAAGTTAACCCTGCAAGGCCCAGCGTAGCTTTTTGGCAACATTTATATTTTATCAAAAATAGAGTTTAAATAATTTGTTTTCCTGTTCTTTTTTCACCTAAACATCACCATTGGATCTTATTGTTTAGTATTACAATGCCATTGGCCATGGTATTTGCATATAAATACCCCCCACAGAGGCTGACATTCACACAACTTTGGAGTCCAGTGTCTGGACTCCAGAGAACATCTCACTTTTCCACTGAAGCTATTAATCACAAAAACATAAGCAAAAATGTGTCCAGAATGTCCATGATTTATGGCTGTAAAACCTTACAAAAACATGTTTTCAAAAAGACATTACATTTTCCTCTGATTAGGACTCCTACAACACCGTCAGATTTTGTAATTTTTGTTTTGCCAAGTAGAAATCAATACGGTCTTGCAGGGTTAAATTAAATATAGTTGAAACACTTTCAATATTTGCTTAACCCTGTCTAGTAAGTGCAGGGTTTAGAGTGTATATACTATATACAATAGGTATATAAGCTTGGCGTTGATTTCTCCGAGAATTCAGGCGAAAGTTCAGGAGGAACGGCAACAAAGGAGGCGGCGGGAGAAACGCTAGGGCTCAAGGTCCATGAACGTCCATGAATGTCCGCGTCTATTCAATAACTCAGACCATAGAAACCCAGACCGTTCTTCTGTTAACACACTTAGACCATGATCTGTGTCACTTTAGATTTGAACCACTTTAACCATTATTTTATGCTTTAACTACTAAAAAAAAACAGCAAATATACAAGCGCACAGAGCTTGTAGATCTGCTATTTTTTTTATTATTGGTGCAAGTCTTTGAATATTTTGACCCGGTTCTATAAAATGTCTTCCAAATCCTTCTTTTAAACCGGTGGTTCTCAAACCTTTTCATGTCGAGGACCCCCAAAATGACATGTATTTGGCCGCCGACCCCCCATCTCAAAATGTGTTGTTCCAGGGACTCCCTCAAAAGCAAATATTTGAGTTACAAATGTTAGTTTTTATAATATATATATATTGAAATATTTGCACAAATGTTCAAGATTTTTCAAAAAAAATTGCAAATCTACAAGCTTGCAGCGCGGCACTCGGTGCCGTGCTGCAAGCTTGTATATCTGCTATTTTTCAATAGCTAAAGTATAACATAATTCCAGTTCTTATTGGGTTAAAGAAAAATAAAGAAAGAAATACTTTCTTTTCTTGGAATGTGTGTGCGTGTTTGTGTTTGGTCCTCCGCGCACGCACTCCCCTTTCACTGGCATTCAGGTTGAAACGGCGCGGAGAAGCAGTCAGCCTTGAGAAAACCATCAGTGGGCGTTTTATTCTCATTAAACGTTGTACTGTATTATCCACTGTGCCGCCAGGCTGAACCAACGCCAGAGCAAGGACTTTTAATACACCTGAAACGGAAAAATAATAAATAAAAAGGAATAAATAAATAAGTTCCTTTCAAGTGCTGCGTTTAAAAAAAATAAATGTGATCTTGAGGAGGAGATCTTAATGGCGTTGAGTGGGTTCAGCCGACGTTGTGTCAATTTAATTACGTCTCGGTTATGTGAAAGGTGAAAAAAGAATGTTTTTTTGCAACCATGTCGCGTCGTGACACGTTGTGGGCTCTGCTGTTTTCACTGGTGTAGTCAAAAGTGCAATGTCATAACCAGTGGTGGAAAAAGTACTCTCATATTTTACTTAAGTGCTGTTCGGGTCATTTTGACCCGTTTTACATTTTCATTTGGAAAAAAAAAGGTAGAAGTTTTCATTTTTTCCACCTGAAACTCACTGGCATTAAAGATTCTTCTGAGATGAACATGAAAAAGAAATATTTTTGCACTACACCCATGCCACACCCCCCTCATATTTTTTGAACCTTTAGTGCTGTTCGGGTCATTTTGACCCGGAAGCACAGATGCACAGAAATACACAGTATTATGCCAAAACACAGACACACAGTCACCCCCACTTCTAACACCTCCCTTCCGAAGCCCCATTCTGAACTCCCCCCCCCCCCCCCCCCCCTTTATATTAGTGTTGTTTTTTTTAAACCAAATATCCCCCGGGTCAAAATGACCCGAACAGAACGAAGGTGTAGTGAATCTGAACAGAACTTAAGGGTTAAGTAAAAGTATCAATATTGCAATATAGAAATACCCTATTACAAGTGAAAGTCCGGAATTCAAAAATGTACTTGAGTAAAAGTACGAAAGTGTTGGCATGAAAATGTACTTAAAAGTACCAAAAGTAAACATACAAAATGTTTGAAATTAGCAGATCTACAAGCTCACAACGCGTCGCGATGTGACACATTGTGAGCTTGTAGATCGGCTATGTTCAAATAGCCAAGGTATAAAATAGGGCTAAAGTGGTTTATGTACGTTTTATAATATTATAATTTATTTCTGCAAAGTAACTAGTAACTATAGTTTTCAAATAAATGTAGTGGAGTAGAAATACAATATTTGGATCCGAGAAGTAGTGGAGTAGAAGTTTAAGTGTTGGATATTGGAAATACTCCATTAAAGTACAAATACCTCAACATTTTTTGTGTTCGATCTGTGTTTTTAGATATTTTAGTATTTCAGCATGTAACAACTGGCCATATGATGCATTTTGCATCATATGACCAGTTGTTGCATGTTGTTGCATGCTGAAATACTAAAATATCTAAAAACACAGATCGAACAAACAACAATAAAATAAGATCTGGTTGTCCCAGAGGTGAGGTGATCCTTTAAATACCTAGGCAACTAAGTACTAAATGTACTTAGTTGCTTTACAACACTGGTCAAAAGTACAACGTCATAACTATCCAAAACATACAGATCCATCTAAAAAAACATTGAATATTGTGTAAAAAAAGCATTGCCGATGCCACAGTATCAAGTGACTTTGGAAACTTCACACTGGACTTCAAGCTACTCTGACTTCAGAAGGCTGACATTTCTATTATACATCCTTGTTTTGAGTGGTCTTGTGTAATATTGTAACATTTAGAAAAATGGACTTTTGATATTCATGAGCTGCATGCCATGAAAATTCAAAATTGTAACAAAAAAAAAAGGTTTTGAATAATTCACTGAATATGCTATGTATCTACCGGGATTCTAGCCTGACACTCAGCCTGAATTGACATTTCGTTTCACTTCATTATTCAGTCTGAAGTCAGTTCCGCCCACGGCGTTTTCAGGGATGGGCGTTGCCAAAATGAGGCACTGTTCAGCGATTGGTTCACCGACCAACACATGACATAGTGTTGTTATGTGTGCCTGGCTGGCTAGTGGCTAACCTGTTGCTTGCTAGTGCTACTTGCTAACCAAAGAAACAGTCAGAATAGGAGCACTACGAACTAGTAATCAAACACAACATAACATGCCTGCTACTGGTGTTTCATAGCGAGATCGATACGATCGCACTTTACCGCAATTTACCGCATTTTACCGCGACACAATGTGCCGTACGGTACGGCGGCGGCGCTGGTGTACTTGGAAACACACATGAGTTCTGGGAAACCCCCACCCACGCTGATCACAAGACGCTGATTCACGACGCTGATTCGCCCGTTTGGATTTTCAACCGAGGCAGGCCTCCTCATTGAGAGCGATTCTAGACCTGAATCGCCGAAACAAAAAAATTAAAGGGGTGTGGCTAGCGATTCAGGGTCTGGAAATAGGCTACCGGGATTCTAGAATATATGAAAGTTTCAAGACATATGTGAAAGTTCCGAGAATATTTAGACCGCATAGACCATCTTTATATAGCCGCTGACATAATGTCTAATCAACGTCTAGTCTAAGCTTAGGCGTCTAAAAAACATTCATTTCCAGACGTTGATTACCCACTTACCATATAACCACTGCGGAGGACAAGGGAATTAGTCCATGAAATGCTCCTATATATTTTGGCCTTCACAAGCGCACACACACACACGCACGCACGCACGCACGCACGCGCGCGATAAAGAATGCGGCATTGCGTTGCCCCCGGCATTGTCTTATTAACCTTTTAACACAAGGTATTATGTGTCGCTTCAACACTATTACCATACATCTCCTAACCCCTGTGTGTGTGTGTGTGTGTGTGTGCGTGTGTGTGTGTGTGTGTGTGTGTGTGTGTGTGTGTGTGTGTGTGTGTGTGTGTGTGTCACTCCTCTCTCCCACTCATCTCTCAGGGGTCAGAGTCATTTCGACGGTGCGCGCATCTTCAATTTCATCTGTTGACCTGTTGTTATATATCGCTGCTGACGGGCGGAATATACTGTATATCTCCGTATACGTTTCAACTTTTTATGTTTTTTTATTTTTTTTATTTACCCCCGTAAATTAATGCCAGAGTAAATAAAAAGACGCTCCGGAGCCACACTATACAGAATATTCCGTGATTTTTCAAAGGTTAGTGAAAAAGGCTCCTGGCCGTCAAAAAGGTTTCTAAATGAATGTATACAAAGTAGGTTTGTAACGATATAGTAACTGAATTGAAAAATATTTTTTAATTAGCAATAATCTACTATATCAATATGCAAAAGCATATAACGTACCATGTGGCTCTGTATCGTATCGTTTTACAATGCGTTGCGACTCTTGCGAGGCGTTGTGAGCATGTAAATCCGGTATTTTCACAATAGAACCGTGTTATTGTGTTATACAAAATGTAATGCCTCAACTCTTAGTACTCAGAGGGTGGTTGGGGGGGAGGTCCCCAGTTAAAATTTGATTGTTTTGGGGGTCGTGGCCTGAAAAGGTTGAGAACCACTGCCTTATACAGTAACATATTTTGTGTGGACATACAAGGTTTCAACCTGACAGCGCATGGATTAATATCAATGTCTTCCCATCTCCAACAGCTTGACCTTGACGGTTCTATCTTCCACAGATGGCAGTCTGGGATCCATCATTCACATTGAACACTTGATGCATTCTAAACAGATACAAACAGCCATCGCCAAATGGAGCTGCAATATTTGTTTTGTGTTGTCTTGTTTTTTTGTGTCAACTTGACAGTCAGAAGATTAAACAGACATTGTCATTCCATATCGTTGCTGTAAGAAACCTCTTATCGTCGCCATAGTTTAACGTTTTTTTTTTGTGTGTTTTTTTGAGTTCAGCAAGTATCCTTCAGGATTACAACAGTATGAGGTTTCCACCCGATAGAGACAATATGGAGTTCCCATAATGCCCAGTGTCGCTCTGTTGAATGTAAAACATTCCATATTCCATAATGAAGGCAGTCTGATGCATTCATAAGCCACATGAAACGGGTAGAAAGCCCCATTTGGTCGATTACTATACTGTCACCCGCCTACACACATAACCCTTGAAACCTGTATTGTGGGAGCTCTGGTGGCGCAGTGCTATAGTGCCCGCCCACCACCGCGGAGGCCGCGGGTTCAAATCCATTGCGGTGCAACCGGCTTTTGTCGCGTGTCTGTACAAACGCAATTTATTGGCCCGTGTTCGGGAGGGGGGGGAGGGAAGGCGGGCGGGGAGAAGGAGCCTGATAAATGTCACTGCACTTATTCCTACGGGCTTATTCCTACGGAATATCGGGGCGTGAGGAGTACGACGAAGGAGGCTCTACATCCTCCCGGTGTGGGCTCCTCACTGGCAGGTGAGTCAGTAGGATACAACAGTACGTCCTCACTGGCAGGTGAGTCAGTAGGATACAACAGTACGTCCTCAATGGCAGATGAGTCAGTAGGACACAACAGTACGTCCTCAATGGCAGGTGAGTCAGTAGGATACAACAGTACGTCCTCACTGGCAGGTGAGTCAGTAGGATACAACAGTACGTCCTCAATGGCAGATGAGTCAGTAGGACACAACAGCAGTGACAACACAGAGACGTGTGTGGGGAGGAATCACTTTGCAAAACGAATCGGGGAGAAAAAGTTTAAAAAAAAGCTAAAACAAGGCCTGAATTTGTGCTCACTTATTTCCATGGCTGGATTTTTCTTGAGCCCTAGCATCCCTATTCTGGAGGGTATCGTCACTGTCGGGCAGAAACCTTGTATCTCCAAGTTTCAAATGTGTAGGTTTTTTCGTGAAGTAAAGCCCTGCTTCATCTTAGGTCAGGGTACTAAAGTATCGTTAGATTTTCAATAGGAATTCAATTTTAAAAAATCATTTTTCTCTCAATTTTCTAATTTTCTAGCTCCCCATAAAATCAAATATTGGTTCATTTTTCCAATTTTCTAGCTTGCAAAAAAATCAGGAAAATGCTTCAATTTTTTAAATGTGTGATTCATATTTGTCATTATTTGATTTGGAACCGACAAAGGAAAAACATCTTTAAAAAAGTTATTTTTCATTTTTTTACCACATTACGAATATCAAAAAATGGACCAATTTTCCAATTTTCTAGCTTGCAAAAAAATCAGGAAAATGCTTCAATTTTTTAAATGTGTGATTCGTCTTTGTCATTATTTGATTTGGAACCGACAAAGGAAAAACATCTTGAAAAAGGTATTTCTTAATTTCTTACCCCATTACAACAATCAAAAAATGGGCCCATTTTTCCAATTTTCTAGCCCACAAAAAAATCAGGAAAATGCTTAAAATTTGCTCAATTTTTTGAATGTGTGATTCATATTTTGGCATTATTTGATTTGGAACCGACAAACAAAAAATAGGCCCATTATTCAATTTTCAAGTCCAGGAAAGAAATCGTCATCATGAATGTCACGTGACCACGTGTCAAGTCACATGGTACACAACTTCAAAATAAAAGCTGTAGGCTAGTCTAACATCCAACAAGTAATAGGATCAACATGCAGGCAGGCAGGGGGTCCATGAGGGGTTTACAAGGGGGTCCATGGCTGGTTCCCAAAGTGTGGTTTGGGGACCCCCAGGGTTTCTATGGCTGGTTCACAACAGCCTGGTACACGTACAGCCATGGCTGGTTCCCAAAGTGTGGTTCGGGGACCTCTGGAGGTCCATGACGGATTTCCAAGGGGGTCCATGGCTGGTTCTCAAAGTGTGGTTCGGGGACCTCTGGGGGTCCCTGAGGGGTTTCCAAGGGGGTCCATGGCTGGTTAGCAATAAGTGTGTTTAATTGCGACCGTAGTAGGTCGCAGTTACTTTTACACTCTCTACTATCCAAACCTCCACCAGCCGTCAGCCTGTCCTTCCCTCCGTCACGTCACTCGTCACACGTCACACTTTCCCCCTACTCATATCTCCGCCACCGTTGCCCCGATCCATGCCAAAATTTCCATACAAACTCCTTGCCTGCCAAACTACAACCTCGAAGGACCCCCGGAGCTCCAGGGACCCCTAGGTCCCTGGGGGACCCCCAGGTGTAAAAAATGACCAAATGTGCAAAAAAGACCACCCCAACGGGGCTGCTCACGGGGAATTCCCGGGGACCACCGACTCCTGGTGCTCCAGAACGGATGCAAAAGTGGTGGCGCCCCCAGTGGAGGACCCCCTCCACTGCAGCTCACATAAAATGCCTTAACTCGGGCTAGGAGCGACCGGGAGAGCCGGGGCCGGTACCTATTCGTCCGCCTCGGTGGCGCGGAGACCCCACCTCTCATTTCTCATATGGCCCTCTTCTAGCGCCACCATGAGGCCGATTCTGCAAAACACATTTTTGGACACTGCTCCTAAAATTTTTGCCCTAAAATCACACAAATCGGTACACAGTATGTCTACACTCATGTCATCAACTTGGATCTGTCCCATATAGCGCCACCTTCAGGCCGATTTTTTAAAACACATTTTTGGACACTGCTCCTACAGATTTTGCCCTAAAATCACGCAAACAGAGACACTGCTCCTACATATTTTGCAGAGACACTGCTCCTACATATTTTGCCCTAAAATCACGCAAATCGGTACACAGTATGTCTACACTCATCTCATCAACATGGATCTGTCCCATTTAGCGCCACCTTCAGGCCGATTTTTTTAAACACATTTTTGGACACTGCTCCTACAGATTTTGCCCTAAAATCACACAAATCGCACAGCCATGTAATCAAAACGCATCTGTCCCATCCAGCGCCACCATCAGGACGATTTTGGTAAAACAAACTTTTGGCCTTTTTGTGGAGATAAGCGACCAACGGTCGCTTATCTCCCGATTAGGGAGTCTTACTGGTAGTGTAATAGGTGAAATAGTGTAATAGTGCATTCTTATCAAAACCTCCACCAGCTGTCAGTCTGTCAGTCAGTCTGTCAGTCAGACTTTCAGTCACACTTTTGCCCTTCTCATAGTGGTTTTGGCTGCCAAACCACTACCCCATTTCTCCCTCTTCTAGCGCCACCATGAGGCCGCTTCTTGCAAAACACATAATTTTTTGGACACTGCTCCTACAAATTCTGCCCTAAAATCACGTAAAGCGGTACACATTATGTCTACACTCATGTCATCAGCATGGATCTGTCCGAGATAGCGCCACCATCAGGGCATCCTAAAATCACGCTTTGCAGAGTCCAAAAATGTGTTTGAAAAATCGCCCTGATGGTGGCGCTATCTTGGACAGTGTAGACATACTGTGTACCGCTTTGCGTGATTTTAGGGCAAAATTTGTAGGAGCAGTGTCCAAAAATTTGTTTTGCAAGAAGCGGCCTCATGGTGGCGCTAGAAGAGGGAGAAATGGGGGTAGTGGTTTGGCAGCCAAAATCACTATGAGAAGGGAAAAAGTGTGACTGAAAGTCTGACTGACAGACTGACTGACAGACTGACAGCTGGTGGAGGTTTTGATAGTAACTGCTACCTGACGGTCGCAATTACACTATTACACTATTATATTATTACACTTATTACAATATTACACTATTACCCTTATTGCGCTATTACACTACCAGTAAGACTCCCTAATAGGGTGATTTTAGGGCAGTGTCCAAAAATGTGTTTTCAAAAATCGGCCTGAAGGTGGCGCTATATGGGACAGATCCATGTTGATGACATGAGTGTAGACATACTGTGTACCGATTTGCGTGATTTTAGGACAAAAAATTTAGGAGCTGTGTCCAAAAATTTGTTTTGCAAGAATCGGCCTCATGGTGGCGCTAGAAGAGGGTCATGTGTGAATTGATGGGTGGAGGTTGTGGTTTGGCAGGCAAGGAGTATGTGTGCAAAATTTGGCATGGATCTGGGCAACAGTTGCGGAGATATGAGCAGGGCAAAAGTGTGACGTGTGACAGACAGACAGACAGACTGACTGACTGACGGACGGACGGACGGACGGACTCACAGCTGGTCGAGGTTTTGATAGTAACTGCGACCTAACGGTCGCAATAACATTTATGCTATTTCAATATTACAAGTAATGCACTATTACACTATTTCACCTATTACACTACCAGTAAGACTCCCTAATCGGGAGATAAGCGACCGTAGGTCACATGTATACACAAAGAGGGCTGTAACTGCCATTGGTTCCTAGTTGTGTGGGCAATGTGTAGACATACTGTGTACCGATGTGCGTGATTTTAGGGCAAAATCTGTAGGAGCAGTGTCCAAAAATGTGTTTTGCAAGAATCGGCCTCATGGTGGCACTAGAAGAGGGCCATGTGAGAAATGAGGGGTGGGGTCTCCGCGTTGCCTTGGCGGACGAATAGGTACCGGCCCCGGCTCTCCCGGACGCTCCTAGCCCGAGTTACGGCATTTTATGTGAGCTGCAGTGGAGGGGGTCCTCCACTGGGGGCGCCACCACTTTGGCATCCGTTCTGGAGCAGCAGGAGTCGGTGGTCCCCGGGAATTCCCCGTGAGCAGCCCCGTTGGGGTGGTCATTTGGTCATTTTTGCATATTTGGTCATTTTTTACATCTGGGGGTCCCCCAGGGACCCGGAGATATGAGCAGGGCAATAGTGTGACGTGTGAGGTGTGACAGACAGAGGGACAGACAGACAGACAGACAGACGGACAGTTTGTGCAGGCTGTGATAGTAAGTAGCGACCTACGGTCGCAATTACACTTATTGCTAACCAGCCATGGACCCCTTTGGAAACCCCTCAGGGACCCCCAGAGGTCCCCGAACCACATTTATTGCTAACCAGCCATGGACCCCCTTGGAAATCCGTCATGGACCTCAAGAGGTCCCCGAACCACACTTTGGGAACCAGCCATGGCTGTACGTGTACCAGGCTGTTGTGAACCAGCCATAGAAACCCTGGGGGTCCGCAAACCACACTTTGGGAACCAGCCATGGACCCCCTTGTAAACCCCTCATGGACCCCCTGCCTGCCTGCATGTTGATCCTATTACTTGGATGTTAGACTAGCCTACAGCTTTTATTTTGAAGTTGTGTACCATGTGACTTGACACGTGGTCACGTGACATTCATGATGACGATTTCTTTCCTGGACTTGAAAATTGAATAATGGGCCTATTTTTTGTTTGTCGGTTCCAAATCAAATAATGTCAAAATATGAATCACACATTCAAAAAATTGAGCAAATTTTAAGCATTTTCCTGATTTTTTTGTGGGCTAGAAAATTGGAAAAATGGGCCCATTTTTTGATTGTTGTAATGGGGTAAGAAATTAAGAAATACCTTTTTCAAGATGTTTTTCCTTTGTCGGTTCCAAATCAAATAATGACAAAGACGAATCACACATTTAAAAAATTTTAGCATTTTCCTGATTTTTTTGCAAGCTAGAAAATTGGAAAAATTGGTCCATTTTTTGATATTCGTAATGTGGTTAAAAAATGAAAAATACCTTTTTTAAAGATGTTTTTCCTTTGTCGGTTCCAAATCAAATAATGACAAATATGAATCACACATTTAAAAAATTGAAGCATTTTCCTGATTTTTTTGCAAGCTAGAAAATTGGAAAAATGAACCAATATTTGATTTTATGGGGAGCTAGAAAATTTGAAAATTGAGAGAAAAATGATTTTTTAAAATTGAATTCCTATTGAAAATCTAACGATACTTTAGTACCCTGACCATCTTACAAGGCCGTCGCACAAAGGTAGTGAAAACAGCAGATCTACAAGCACACAACGCCTTGCGGTGTGAGGCGTTGTGTGCTTGTAGATCGGCTGTTTTCACTAGTTTAGTTCATTTTTTTAACGGTTTTGGCCATTCAAGGTTTCCACCCGACAACGACGATATATAAAACTGATCTACAAGCTATAAATAAGTCTTGTTATAGTTCAGTTCAAAACCAAGTCTTCCAGCTTGCCAAAAGAAATTACTAAATCAACTTTTACTGCTCCAAGTATTGATGATTTTGGTTAATACACTATTCAACCAATCCAAAGTTCTTGACGGGGTTGCTGTGCTCTTGCAGTTATCTTGCTATGACTATCTGTCTGTGCAGTCCGTTTTCTAAGCATGCAAAGCAGCAAAGATATCACAGAAGAAACATCACATCTAACGAACACGAGGCTTAAATAGGACGTTTAATAAGGCTGGGGTTTAATGAAACACTAAGCAGTTGACGCCATGGAAAGTGATTAAATTCCTTCCCCAAAACCTGTCAGCTCCTGAAATATAATATAACACGTCGGAGGGCACACGGAGTACAAATTAAATGCCAGAGTTAAGACATCTACTCTGCCTTCGCCAGCGATTCCGAGCGTTTTCACGCTTAGAAATCATAGAATAGTATTCTTCACAACCACCCCTTTCGAATGATATCAATACACTGAATGGGAATTTTCCATGTGTATTCAGACTATAGAGGGTATGTGCGTGACATCACTGTTGCTGTGCCTCCTGCATTATGTGACAGTTAGAAACAGGTGGTATGCAGGCCCGTTGAGTGATTTGCAACAAGCACTTCCAAACTCCAATGCTCCAAGCTGCTCAATGTGTTGCCACTCAGTCTAGATTAGGGGGGCGGGTCCCAGTGGACGTGCATACCCTCTATTGGATCGCGCAGTAGCTGAGATACTGTCCTACCTGATATGCTAATCACACCATTGATGCGAGGTACTAACCTACCGACAGGGCTCGTAGGTTGCGCGGTGTAAAGTACAGTTTTGGAACGCGACGCAGTCGGAGGCACGCCATCTCAAGCGGAAGTGGTGTTAATACCTGTGAAAGATTCTCATTCAGTGCATCGATAGCCTTTGAAGCCCTGTCACAACGATCGTAGGCCTACGCACCGATCGCTCTAGAACGCATGGTACAGTCTCAGAATTGGAGAGGGAAAAAAGTGGCGCCACGACAAGTAGTTATTGAATGTAGCTTAATGTTGTTTTTTTTCAAATCCATTGGAATGGGAGAGAATGAGGCTGGTATTTTTTTTTGCAATTACGTAAATTCCTCCTTCACTACAACACTGGTAGGCTGTTACACCAGCTCGGTGGCCTTGTGGTTAGAGTGTCCGCCCTGAGACTGGGAGACCGGGGTTCAAACCCCGGTTGGATCATACCAAAGACTGTACAAATGGGACTCAATGCCTCCCTGCTTAGCACTCAGCATCAAGGGTTGGATTGTGGGGGGGTTAGATCACCATTACTGATTTCCAGAGTGCGGCACAGCTGTGGCTCACCTCTCCAAGAGATGGGTCAAATGCGGAGAATAAATCTTGCATACAGCAATGTGTATGTGACGAATAGTAGGCATCTTAATTAATCAAATGGAGTCTCATAGGTTAGCGAAGAGCGCCATTTAGCATAAAAATTAAATGAAACAATACAAAACTAATGAAAGACGCCATTGGCGGTGTGGGCGTTGGATTTTCATCCATCAAAACAGTGAAAATGTAACATGTAAAAATTCACATCGCGCTTTTTCCACATTGTATACTGTACACTGTCAATTTTGAGTGCAACCTTGCACTGTATAGCCAATACGTCCCTTTTTTAATTATCTAAACAAAAACATTTTAAAATAGTGTAAATAGCCAATCTAGAAGCTCAGAACGTGGCGCATTGCAGCACATTCTGAGCTTAGATTCGCTGTTTTCACTACATTTGTGAGACACTCTTGCATGATGAAGCCGGTCATTAGTGATTTACGAGAAAACATAAAAAAGGAACGTTGAAATATGGAGATCCAAGCTTTCTGCCCTAGACATCAGAGACCATATGCAATCTGTAAAGTGGCATAGAGTGCTCAAAAAGGACAAGTCACAATGTTATGAGCCTTAAGTCTTACGAGGTGTGTTGGGCTGAAATGGCACTGGTCATATATCAACAAAGTCCATTTCAGCAGTTTTATTTTTATTTCTTTTTGCTCTCTCTCTGCTTTTAGTGTGTGTGTGTGTTTTGGCCATCATCAACGCCTATCATTTAGGGCTGATCGACCTCTCAAGATCATTGCCAAAAAAGAGCAGAGGTGTCGCACCAAATTCTGGGCCCTGCATGGGTACTTTAACTATTGAAAACTAGACCAGGTCACCTGGTTGTGCCAGACCCGCAATGAAAACTAGTATGGCACTGAACTAACACATGAACACACAGGATTTTATAGTCTCAGCAACAAAGCGTAGTGAGCTTGTAGATCGGCTGTTTTCACTAGTATGGCACTGAACTAACACATGAACACACAGGATTTTATAGTCTCAGCAACAAAGCGTAGTGAGCTTGTAGATCGGCTGTTTTGACTAGTATGGCACTGAACTAACACATGAACACACAGGATTTTATAGGCTGAGCAGCTGGAAATGTTTGTGAGCTTGTAGATGGGCTGTTTTCACTAGTATGGCTGTGGGGCAAATGTTTTGCAGCACTGAACTAACACATGAACACACAGGAATTTATAGTCTCAGCAGCTCGTCAGCCAACTCAACTCAGCTGGTCCCGTACAGGTGACGGCACTCAAGGCAATCAGCCGAGCAAGGGAAGGGAGGGGCAGATGAGCAGTCAGAGGCAAACACAGGCACAGTGGCACACTGAGGAAAAGAGGGACCGACCGACAGACCGACAAAGCCTTATGTAGGCCGATCCCCTGGGTCTGGCAAAAATAGCAGATATACAAGCTCACAGCTTGTAGATCTACTATTTTTGGAAAAATCGTGAAATCAAAAGTCTTTGAATATTTGAAAAAACTGTGTTTCTAAGTCAGTGGTGCTCAAACCTTTTCATGTGAAGGACTCCCAAAATGATATGTATTTGGCCACGGACCCCCCATCTCAAATTATTTCGTTCCAGGGACCCCCCCCAGAAGCAAAATTCGAGTTACAAATGTTTGCTTAAAAAATACATGTATTCAACGATTTCCACACATTTTCACGACTTTTCAAAAAATATCAGATGTACAAGCTCGCAGCGCGGCACTGCGAGCTTGTAGATCTGATAGTTTTCAATAGATAAAGTATAAAATAATTAAAGGAGTAGTTCACCCCCAAAATGACTTTTGTTCTATAGTCACGCCATGGAGACTAGAGTTCAATAATATTTTTAGTTTTTTGTCGCATTGCGACAAAAATGTGATAACAATACATTTACCCCCATTCGTTCCGGATGGGGGTAAATTTACTCGAATCAAATTTTTGTCTTAGGAATGTGACAAAAAACTAAAAATATTATTGAACTCTACTCTCCATTAGTGACTAATCAATAGGAAAAAAAGTCATTTTGGGGGTGAACTACTCCTTTAACCCATTTAGGCCTGAACACATTATGACGCAATATTTTATGCTTTAACTATTGAAAAATAGCAGATATACAAGCTCACAGCGCGGCACCGAGTGCCGCGCTGCAAGCTTGTAGATCTGCTATTTTTGAAAAATCGTGAAAATTTGATTTTTGACCCGATTACATAAGTGTCTTTTGAATCCTTCTAAGATTTTTTTAAAAACCGATGTTTGTATGTCAACAATCTGGCCAGCCATCGTCAAAGAAAAGGTCCTTTTCATTTAACTGGAGCTCAGTTAGTCTGTTCTTGAGAGACTACTATGTCAGTGGTTCTCAAACCTTTTCATGTGAAGGACCCCCAAACTGATATTTATTTGACCACGGACCCCCATCTCAAAATATCTAGTTCCAGGGACCACCCAGAAGCAAAATTTGAGTTACAACCGTTCGCTTTGAAAATACATATATTCAAAGATTTGCACGACTTTTTCAAAAATAGCAGATCTACAAGCTCGCAGCGCGGCACTCGGTGCCGCGCTGTGAGCTTGTATATCTGCTATTTTTCACTGGTTAAAGCAGTCAATAATTCTAGGCCTAAATGGGTTAAGGCCCCTCCACCTTGGGCCCTAGTAACTCAGTCCCACTTTTCCCCCCCTCTTGTGACGCCCCTGGCCAACTGAACTAAAGTAAGGGCATTCCTTCACCGCAGAGGACAAGCAGGACGGGGCCACTGACTGTAAAACAAAAATAAATAGAGGGTTAAAGCCCACCCGGGCGTGTTTATTAAAACCCATTTAGACCTAGAATTATTGAATGCTTTAACCAGTGGAAAATAGCAGATATACAAGCTCACAGCGCGGCACCGAGTGCCGCGCTGCGAGCTTGTAGATCTGCTATTTTTGAAAAAGTCGTGAAAATGTGTGCAAATCTTTGAATATTATGTATTTTCAAAGCGAACGGTTGTAACTCAGATTTTGCTTCTGGGTGGTCCCTGGAACTAGATATTTTGAAATGGGGATCCGTGGACAAATACATATCATTTTGGGGGTCCTTCACGTGAAAAGGTTTGAGAACCACTGACACAGTGGTCTCTCAAGAACAGACTAACTGAGCTCCAGTTGAAGTGAAAAGGACCTTTTCTTTGACGATGGCTGGCCAGATTGCTGACATAGAAACATGGGTTTTTTTTTTCCAAAAATCTTAGAAGGATTCAAAAGACACTCATAGGATCGGGTCAAAATTCTAATTTTCATGATTTTTCAAAAATAGCAGATCTACAAGCTCGCAGCGCGGCACTCGGTGCCGCGCTGTGAGCTTGTATATCTGCTATTTTTTTTAGATTTAAAGCATAAAATATTGCGTCATAATGTGTTCAGGCCTAAATGGGTTAACAGCAGCTAACACATGGGATGCCTGACACGTTCACAACAAGGACACCAGCACTCGCTTTAGAAAGAGTTTCTTCCATATTTATTGCAGTTTTTTTCCCCCAGCAGTAGCAAACAAACGGACGTTTCGACCACACAGATACACGCTGAGGAAGAACCTGTTTGGTCAAAACGTCAGTTTGTTTGCTGATGTTGGGGGAAAATGCAATAAATATGGAAGTATTCAGTCTAAAGTGAGAGCCGGTGTCCTTGTTGTGAAGTTCGTTGCTTGCCTGAACCGTGCACCCAAGACGATCCACGTTTTGTGGAACTACTTTTTGACGAGTGCTCCTCTTTCCCTTTTGTGAAATGGCTCTCACGTAGCCAGACAACTATTCCACCAGTAAGACTCCCTAATCGGAAGATAATCGACCGTCAGGTCGCAGCGTGATTTTAGGGCAAAATGTGTAGGAGCAGTGTCCAAAAATGTGCGAAAAATCGGCCTGAAGCGCTATATGGGACAGATCCATGTTGAAGACATGAGTGTAGACCAAGTGTGTACCGATTTGCGTGATTTTAGGGCAACATTTGTAGGAGCAAACATTTGTGTGCAAATTTTGGCATGGATCGGGGCAACGGTGGTGGAGATATGCGACGGGCAAAAGTGTGACGTGTGACTGACAGACTGGTGGAGGTTTTGATAGTAACTGTGACCTGACGGTCGCAACAATCTCCGAATGCTATATAGAATCTGGAACTACACCTCCTGAACGGCGAGTAATGGAAGCTGGCATTTCTGTTCATGAAAATATATTTTAAAATGTCTTTTCTGATAAGAAGCAAGCTAAATATGCTTAGATGATTTGTATTTAAATGTGCGCGATGTGAGATGGAAACGGAAGTGATGGAGGCTTCACTTCCGCTTTACTACCGGTTACTCATCGTTCTTTTTATGTTATTCCAGACTGTATGACGGGAGCATTTGCAAATCGCGGAGTCAACAGTCTGGCCACGCGAGAATATGAAATGCCTAACACGTTCCCACACCTGTTAACGATTCTCCCCCCCCCCCCCCCGGGAAGTGTCCCGTTATCACGTTCAAAGACATGTTAACGGGTTACCATGGTGCCGCGGCCAGGAGTGAGCGAAAAAAAAAAACTGCTTCTTTTCCCATATTGTGCATTTGGTCAAAACGGATTGTTTTTTATGGACCATCACGGTTGTATTTTTCCTTCTCCGCGTGAAAGAAAAGACTTTCTGCGGTCGTGGACGGGAAACAAAATCAGGTAAATGAAATAGGAAAAAGCCTTGGCAGCTAATCAACATTACTTAACGCAAAAACTATGGTAGTCTAAGTGTTAACAACAAGGTGAGGGGGACGAGGCATGTGGGCTACATGCTGTCTGCCCCCTGACGCAGAGCCCTACCACGGATACATCAATCTGGGCTCTCCTTGACATGACAGAGGTTTGAGAAACACTCGATTGAGCTGTTTCAGTAGGATGAGGATCTGAGATGGAAGATGACCTCTGGAACCTCACAGGGGACCCACACATCATGGACGCTCGCAGCACAGTGAACGGGGAGACAGAGCACTGGTGGTGTCGGGAGGAAACCTTGTATGTCCAAAACCGTTCGTTTTGTATTTATCATTTTAAACCCATTTAGGTCTGGGATTATTGAATGCTTTAACAAGTGAAAAATAGCAGATATACAAGCTCACAGCGCGGCACCGAGTGCCGCGCTGCGAGCTTGTAGATCTGCTATTTTTGAAAAATCGCGAAAATTAGATTTTTGACCCGATTCTATATAAGTGTCTTTTGTATCCTTCTAAGGTTTTTGGAAAAAACCTACTGTATGTTTCTATGTCAGCAATCTGGCCAGCCATCGTCAAAGAAAAGGTCCTTTTCACTTAACTGGAGCTCAGTTAGTCTGTTCTTGAGAGACTACTATGTCAGTGGTGCTCAAACCTTTTCATGTGAAGGACCCCCAAAATGATATTTATCTGGCCACGGACCCCCATTTCAAAATATCTAGTTCCAGGGACCACCCAGAAGCAAAATTTGAGTTACAAACGTTCGCTTTGAAAATACATATATTCAAAGATTTGCACACATTTTCACGACTTTTTCAAAAATAGCAGATCTACAAGCTTAGAGCGCGGCACTCGGTGCCGCGCTGTGAGCTTGTATATCTGCTATTTTTCACTGGTTAAAGCATTCAATAATTCTAGGCCTAAAAACTAGTGAAAACAGCCGATCTACAAGCACACAACGCCTCGTGGTCCGAGGCCGTATGTGCTTGCAGATCGGCTATTTTCACTAGTTTTGGTCTTGTATGGTGAATCAGGGCTTTAGTTTATGAAAGAAAAATACCAAAAACTATACGTTCACATTGGAAATCTGAAGATACGAGGGTTCAGCCCGACAGTGACGAAAGGCTCTGGATGGCTGGATGGATGGATGGCATCTACACAACAAATTGCGAGGTTTTCTGCCCGACTATGCGATGTCGCATGGGAGGGACCGCGTCAGAAAACGTGCATTTCTACTGTGTGTGTGTGTGTGTGTGTGTGTGTGTGTGTGTGTGTGTGTGTGTGTGTGTGTATGTGTGTGTGAGGGTGGTGGTGGGGGTGGCTCCTGCGGGACATCTACCGGGGGCCCTGTTCTCTCCTCTCTCTCTCTCTCTCTCTCTCTCTCTCTCTCTCTCTCTCTGTGTGTGACAAGGTCAGAGAGAGAGAGAAGTATGAGGCTGGCAGGCAGGCCACTGCGTCAGTCAGACAACCTGGGGTGTAAGTGATGGCGAGCGGACTGTGACTCCGTGTGGAGCCAATCCAGACGCACAGCCAGGGAGGGGAGGAGAGAGCAACACGACACCTATACCGTTGTTTCCTGTTGAGATTGGCACATTTCACCCAGTTTTTTGTATTTATTTTTCATCTCACTCACGTCACTTTGTCTGCTGACCTCACTCAGCAACAAAATAAACAGAACATAAAAATAAAACAATTCACAGGAGGCAAGCAGTGGTCGCCCCATGATGTGCACTGCAATGTAGTTTCAAATGCACTACATCACAGGCGCTTTTTGAGAGTGAAAACATAAGAAGACGCGTGTGACATGTGTGATCTGGGTCAGCTTGTCCCAGGAAATGTGCCAAGCTCAATAGGGAACAACGGTATGTGCGGACGAACGTTAGAGAGGCAGGGGCTGAAATTTCTAAAAGGGCCTTTTGGTGGAAATATCGAAAATAGCAGACCTCCAAGCTCACAACGCGTCGCAGCGCGACGCGTTGTGAGCTTGGAGGTCGGCTATTTTCAGTGCATGAAGCCACACTGAACTACTGTAAGACAATTCAGGAGATGTGGCGTAACGGCATGGGTTTCTACACAGAGAGGGCAATTCTTTCAACATAAGATGCTGCATTCAAGTTCAGGAGAGTTTGAACAAGGCAATGCTCTTGAATGCTGCCTTCGGGTATGGCATGGAAAGGGGGCATTTGCGTTTCTTTCACCATAGTAAAAACTGCATTCATGGTCTGGAGAGGGCACTTTTTTTACAGACGGGTAAAAGGGCAGGGGCTCAAGCCCGCTTTCATGTATATGTGTGCACGTGCCTGTACACGTACCTATGTGGACGCACACACCGTGGCGTGACAGCGGAGCTGCAGGAGCGAGCGCCGCAGAGCTGCTGCTACGGACCCTCATGCTACTACACACACACACACACACACGCAGGCGCGCATGCACCCACACACACACACACAACCCCTGTGGAAAATGACAATACACACACACACGTCTCTCTTTATGAGCCGCACCGCCGCCAAAGATCACAGATGGAATGAGCTATAGCTGGCACAGTGGCATCTTACACGCACACACGCACGTGCACTCAGTGCCATGCACACACGCACGCACGCACGCACGCACGCACGCACGCACGCACGCACGTACGGTTTGGACTTGGAGCCACTACAGATATGCCATTTCAAATCTACCCAATGCATTTTTTCCACATGTACTTAAGTACACTTTTGAGCTATTTGTACTTTACTTGAGTATTTCCAATTTCCAATACTTTTACTCCTACTCCACTACATCTCGGTTCCAAATATTGTACTTTTACTTCACTACAAACTTTTGAAAACTTTAGTTACTAGTTACTTTGCAGATACAAATTATGATATTATAAAACATGCATGGACCACTTTAGCCCTATTTTACACCTTGGCTATTTTCAAAGAATTTTAAATTTTACTTTTGGTGCATTTTGATACCGATACTTTTGTACATTTTTTTTTGTACATACAAATACATTTTGAATTCTGGACTTTTACTTGCAACAGAGTATTTCTACATTACAGTATTGATACTGTTACTTAAGTAAAATATGTCAGTACTTTTTCCACACCTGTTGCCTTTCTATTTTTTATGGAGAATGGAGCGTATTTTTGGCAAGAAACCACTCCATTCCCATTGAAAAACAGAATCCACCTTCACAATTCCATTTAAAAGTTGAAGTCAGAGAAGGTCATAAAAATATCAAAAATAACTGATCTACAAGCTCAGTGTTCTGCCAATCCCCTGGAAATCTACTGTCTTGCCAATAGCAGGACGTGTGACGTTTTCAAATGGCACATCTGTGGTAGTTTTCATATCGTCGTTGTCGGGCGGAAACCTCGGATCTCCCAAGTTTCAAATTTGTAGATTTTTTCGCAAAGCAAAGCCCTGCTTCATCAGACAAGGCCGCCGCACGAAGGTAGTGAAAACAGCAGATCTACAAGCACGCAACGCCTCGCGGCGCGAGGCGTTGTGTGCTTGTAGATCGGCAGTTTTCACTATTTTAGATCATTTTTAAAACGATAAACACAAAACGAACGGTTTTGGACATACAGGGTTTCCACCCGACAACTACGATATAATTGTAGTGGAATAAAAGTACAATATTTGCCTCTGAGATGTGGTGGAGTAGAAGTAAAAGTACTGACAATGTGAAATAATCAGGTAAAGTAGAAATATCTCAAAGGGTTATACTTATGTACAGTACTTGACTAAATGTACTTAGTTACTTTACACCACTGCACTGCAGGTGAGCGAGTTTGGTCCTCTGACAGAAGAGATGAGTGATGGTGTACACACACACACACACACACACACACACACACACACACACACACACACACACACACACACACACACACACACACACACACACACACACACACACACACACACACACACACACACACACACACACACACACACACACACACACACACAGATTTGTGTGTGCACTGTGCACCACCCCACCAGGGCTGGTTAATGACTTGAAATGCAACATCACCATGATTTCAAACTTCTGCCTCGATTGTGATGTATGAATAATTATAAGTCTTTCTTTTTTTTATTATTATGAAAATGGCAGATGTGTGCTTAATTATAGATGACAATTTTCGAAAATGTGTGTACGTCGCTGTACAGCAAGCTTACGGGTCCAATTTGGTTTCATTTCATGCGCTCTCAAGAGTTGAGAAAAATGACAGAAAAGCAGAAAGTAATGTATTGTGTATTTGCATACTTATTGTGCCTTGTTATGCCAGTATTGTTGATGTATGTTTGGGGACTACGGATGAACATTTGCATCTTTCTAAATCCGGGGTATTTACATTGCTTAATGTTAATTAATATGCATTGTCACATCGAAACAAACAAATAAATGAAAATGGAATTAAATGAAAGCCAGCTTACTGTAAATACAAGTCTCTAATGTGCACGGCTGGATAATGAATGACATGGTTGCGGCCTGACATGGTTGAGAAACACAGCTCTATACAATCATCCATGCCTGATACAGAACATGAACTAAATGCACTCTGTCGAGGTGCCAAATTGCACCTACTGCACAAGTATATATGCCATGTATGACCTACTTGAGCGCCAGCAGAGCGTGCCATGACGTGCACTCATCGCTGGCCAGTGACATCACCACTGGCATCAGCAGGAATGCGGGTCACTCGTTGGCTGTTAATGATGATGTTGCCAGAAATGCTGGGGACTGCCCATAAGTCCGAAGGTTCATTAGTCCGAATTTAGTTAGGGTTACTGAGGTTAGGGTTAGAGTTAGGCATAGTATTCTTAACAAATTCGGACTAATGAACCTTCGGACCAATGCCATGGCAGCAGAAATGCTGATGCCCGATTGGGCTACGGGCTTAAACACACGCGGCTAGCTACCTACCTCCCTACCTACCTACCTCCCTCCCTCCCTCCCTACCTACCTACCTCTAGCCGAACGCAGTGCTTGCATGCTCTGCCCGCAAGTAAAGAGAGCAGCTAGCAAGGTGAGCCTATAGTTATGACATCAGCTCAAACCACAGGCAACGTTACAGGCGACAACAGTTCACACACAGCGGCATAACGCTATGCCAAGTCACAGGGAGTCAATTACCGCTGCCCTTTTGCCTCATTATACATTCTCATAGCAAACGGCACAAAGAAAGGCCCGACAAAGCGAAGCCCCCCCCCCCGAGCTCCAGCCTCCTCCCGGGCAGGGGAGGATAAGTAAAGGACACTTCAGACCCAGGGGGAGCCTGCGATGGATGGAAGTCCTCCCTGAGCCTCCCCGCTCATGGCAGCAGACTGTGTGAGAGCCGCTGGTATACAGAGAGCAGAAAGGTTGGCTTTAACAAAACAGCTTTGTTCCAACAGCTATGAACTCCCTAAGACCTCAGCTATAGAGGGTATGTGCATGCATAAAGTGAATGGCAAATCGAGTGGCAAAGTGAGTTTAACGCCGTTTAACATTGTTTAATGCAATCAGATAGGACTGTTTGGATGTATGGGCTGTCAAGGCCAGAAAGTAACGTTTCAGTAGGCATTCAGTCCCGCATAACCTTTTGGTATGATGATGATGTTGTCACGCGCATACCCTCTATATATACACCTCAAACCTCAGCGATGTGGCTCTTCAAAATAAAGCACAGTCAATGGCAGCACACGGTATCTAAAGTTGGATAGAAATTGTGATTTCTTTGTGATATCGTCTAATAAAATCAATCAATCAATCAATCAATCACACTGGGAAGATATTGTCACTGTCTTGGCCAATAGTATTTTTTTTTTTTTTTTTTTTTTTAGAACATTTATATTAGATTCAAGATTCAAGATGTTTATTGTCACAAGGGGATGTACAAGTACATGCACTGTGAAAAACTTGCTTATTATCCAGTAGGCAAACGTATTAGTTTGCCTACTGGAATCATCTCTTCATGACAATGGCCACCTCTGGTAAACATCACTTTAATATTCTTATTGAAAACATAATCATCCAGTCCCAGTAGTATAAATGGTTAATGGTGTGTGTGACCTACTGTTCTGTAGGCTGTTGAGAAGTTCCTCTGTGCTGTCTGGTGGCAGCCTCTAGACACGCCCCCTTGTTAATGGCAGACAGGTGCCTGCCATCATCACTTAACTCATTATCCAATGACAGTCTGGGTGTGCCCCTATATAACCAGACACTCAGTCCACTGCTCTCAGTCAGTGCACAGCAGTCCTTTGATCAACAACACTCACTCTAGCCAACAGCCATGTGTACATGACCACTAACCATGGCTAACTGTGAAGGAGGAATAAATCTATTGTACATACAAAACTCTCTTTAACTTAAGAAATTTGGGTGGTCAGCTCATATCCAGCAATAACATTTAGTAGGCAATCTTATACTTAATCTTATACTTTTACGTGACTTGTGAAATGTATTTTGGTTGGTCCTATATAAGTCACATGTAAAGCGTAACAAAAAAAGAAAAAAAGCCTTGTACACCACAAATAACGACAAACTTATGGAGAAAAACTGGGTAAAAAAATATAATTTGGCACATTACACCCAGTGCAGGACAAAAGGACAGCCAGATGTAGAGAGGATCGGGAGGGAAGTGACATAGACATCCTACTTAATGTATGGACTCCAGTCTAAAGAGTCTATAGCGGAATTGAAACTCTCAAAAGATCAGCAGCAACCTTTGACTCAGAAACGCTGTTAAAAGATGACAGAAGACATTTACAGTGCTGTAACAGTCACACAACATAATCATAATGTCCTTCACCATGGACAGACTAGACAAAGACTGACCTGCCCTCCAAGTGACAATAACAATAACACATTCTTCTCTGCAGAGCTAGTTAATAGCCTGGCTTGGCCAGACTATATACTAATGCCGCTAACTAACTGCAGTATAGTAGTCTGGAGCCTATCCAATTCAGAAAAAAAATCCATGATGGGAGGTTACAAAACCGAGAGGTGGAGGGGAGCTGGGAGTCACTGTTTACAGAACCCAAACTATCAGCTAAACACAGCAGGTGACAAAGACAGAAACCTCAGGAATGCAGCCCCATTTGTAGCAGTAAAGAGTGTTGTTGTCTGTTCTGTTGCTGCATGGAGAATGAGATGTGCTCACACAAGACATGCTGCGAGAGAGACAAAGTCCACCTTACTTTGTAACTAGCCAATCAGGGGCTACTCACGATTCTGGAGACACATATTTGAAGAGCTATTCACCATATTCCTGGCCATTCTATGGAGGCTGCCATTTTCCTTTTACAGAGGGCGCTGGAGCATTTTTCTTTGTCTGCTGCTTCCATAGAGCTATAATAATAATAGAGAGGGCAACTGATATCCCCGCCTGTCCACTTGCATTGAGTTGCTCACCCAGCGCATGAAGCGTACTTCCGCGTTTGAAACGCCTCTGAAACGTGACGTAGTGGGTCAACTATTTGGCCTCTTAGCCAATCACGACGGTCAGGGAGCGAGAAACGGGGAGGCGGGGGTAGCGGGGGGCTATCTGCCTCTGTTTGAATAGTTGACCCAACTGCAGTACCTCAAACGGCCACCATGTACTTTTTGCTTCAAAGCGCCCCCAGGGTTCTGGGGGCTTGGCTGCTTCATAAACATCTTTTCACTTCCTCCCAAGCAAGGAAGTGACATGGAATTGTCTGTTGCCAGATTTTGCCAAAGAAATAAGCCCAACAGAAGCAACTACAGTAGGCTATACTACTTTACATTCACATTTGAAAATAGCAGATCAGCAAGCTCACAATGTGTCACATTGTGACACACTGTGAGCTTGTACATTTGCTATTTAAAAATATTGAGGGAAAACATTTTTTTTGAATATTTTTTAAACATTTTAACAACATAAATCTGTGCGGAGGTCCCTGGCACCACATATTTTCAGATGGGGGTCTTTGACTGTGGACAAATATGTAATCTGGGGTCCTTGATATGAAAAGATTTGGGAACCACTGGTTTAAAAAATATTAGAAAGTAAGCCCAATAAGCAACTATTATTATTATTATAAGCAGACATGGCAACCAGGTACATTCAGAGCCCAGAGCCTAGAACGCCAACTACTGACACTTTAATGCAAGGACAACAGGAAGTCAAATGATGTTTTTCAGGCCAGCTTTTTCAGCCTCCGCCTCTTTCAGGATATGAACAGGAAGCCGGGGGCGGGGCCAGGAATAACGTGAATAGCACTCGAAACTAGACCATCCCCACCTTGTTTTAACATGGGTGGATTGCAGAGATGGGAAAAGTACTCACATTCTGTACTCAAGTAAAAGTACAAAAAAACGACTTTGGTAAAAGTAAAAGTACTCAACTAAAAACTTTACTCAAGTAAAAAGTAAAAAGTACCGGATTTGAAAAGTACTTTTGAAGTAAAAGTAAAAGTATTTTTACTGTATGTTTCTGTGCAAAGCCAATAGAATTTGAAGGATATTAAATTGAAGTAGGACTGTTATCTAAAGGGGTACTGTCATTTTAAAAAGTAATCTTACAATACTAGTTAATATGTTTATGATGTCATTGTGAGAATGCGCTATAGTGTTGTAGTCGAGTCCACCTAAAGCATCCAAGTCCAAGTCCTAGGGGGTTCGAGTCCGTTTTGTTTTATTAAAAATAAGACTTGGTATATGTAGTACAATATCCCAAATCACAGACGATAATTATCCAGTCTAATATCATGATATGGATACAAAAATAATATGAATTAAAAAAGAATTATAGATTATAGGTCAACTACTGTAATCTATAACATTTTTAAACATTGCTGTTATAGCTGTGTCATTGTAATAAAGCTGCATGATTATGGCAAAACGTATATTATCAAACAAAATCTTATTTTAATATTTGTTTTACTAAAAGCTAAAATAAATGAATAAGGTTTCCCTATTCAAACACATAGCAGTACGTGCATGTCTGCATTTCATTGTTTAAGGTGAGAAATGTACCTTATGTCATTAGTCTGATGCCTTCAAGTATATGCAAAGCAAAAAAATACCCCATGTTACTGCTTGATTGATTGATTGAAGAATTTATTAGAAGTTTGCAATAGAAAAAAGTACAGTTTCATGACAGTACAAATCACTGGTACAAGGTCAACAAAAAGGAGATCCTAGAAAGCCGAGGCTTATTTCCACAGGAACCACACTTTAAGTATCTCATATAACATTGAAAGACAGACGGATAGAACATAGTACTTTATCTAGGATAATATCAGTTTTCAATATCATCTGCTTCAAGTTGTTTTGATTCGTTTTAACCTCTCTACAGAGACTTACAATGTTACACTTCTCTCTATTGATCAGTGCACTTTAAAACGTTCTGACGAGGCTTAACTTGTAATAGGCTACACCTGGAAAGACAAAAAGAGAAAAGACGTCAATTCTTAATCCAGCAGTACGGGTGGATTAATGATCACAAAGGCTGTGTTTGGAATTGGAAACTGTGTACTGTTTAAATAAGGACTTATTTGGGAACATGTCGAGGATGTCCTGCAGGCTGCAGGTAAGAGGAAAGCAGAGAGAGTTGTCTGTTGGCGAAAAAAAGAACTTTTGGGAACTTGCTTGCTGCTGCTGCTGCTGCTGAGCGGAGGGGCTCTGCGTTAGTGCCTGTGTGTGTGTGCGTGCGTGCGTGCGACTGTGTGTGCCTATCAGATGCGCATCAGATAATTCAGATATGCTCCGGCGCAACATTAATAGGCTATATACTAGTGTTGTAGTACTCGAGTCAATGACTCGTCTCGAGTCAGGACTCGAGTCCAATTTTTCATTGACTCGGTCTCGTCTCGGTCTCGCCCTCAATTTGACTTGGACTCGTCTCGGTCTCGGACCATTTGACTCGGGACTCGCCCCCCGCCGAGTCCACTCGAGTCAAGTCAAGTCAGTACAATGCAAAGGAAGAAATGTATATCCATATGTTGAGGAGCCCATTAACGTTAACATTAAGAGCGTTAAGTAATGCAGCATAGGCTATCTGACACGCATCTGATAAGCACACGCACTACTGTAGCACACACACACACACACACACACACACACACACACACACACACACACACACACACACACACACACACACACACACACACACACACACACACACACACACACACACACACACACACACACACACACACACACACACACACACACACACACACACACACAGCCCCTGCAGCGGCAGCCAGCAGACAACACTGAACACAGTCCACTTTACTTTTCTTTTCTCCTACCTGCAGTATATCCTCGTGTTGTGTTCCAAATAAATAATTCCATAGTGTAGTAAACAGCTTCCAAACACGACGTTGTGTGTAGTTTAAATCATCCACGCGCACTGCTGGATTAAGATGCAACGTCTTGTTTTCTTTCCAGCTGTAAACTATTAATACTCGTTAAGCAAGCCTCGTCCGAAAGTTTAACAAAGTAGGCTAACAGAGAGAAGTGTAACGTTTTAAGTCCCCCTAGAGAGGTTGAGACAAATCAAAACAACAGTGACATGGGGTATTGTTTTGCATTGTTTGACAGGCATCAGACTAAAATGACATAAGGTATTTATCCACTTAAATAATGAAATGCAAACAGGCATGTAATGTGTTTGAATGGGGAAACTAATAATTTATTTTTGGTCAAAATAAAATAGTTTTTCATTAAGATAACATTTTGTTTAATAAGTTTTGCCATAATCATGCAGCTCTATTACAACAACAGAGCTAAAACAGCAATGTTTAAAATGTTATAGCCTAGACTACATTAGTATAATTATTTTGTAATTAATATTATTTTTTAATATCATGACATTAGACTGGATAATCATCGCCTGTGATTTGGGATATTGTACTACAGTATAAGTCTTATTTGTATTATATTGGCACTCAAAAGTAGGCCTACTTGTTCTCTGCCTGGGGGAAACATTTTCATTGGAGCAACTCTAATGTCTGTTTGGGAAAAATGGTAGCGGCAGTAACTAGTTAATACCTTTAAGTAAGGAATACTTTTTAAAAGTAACCTTCCCAACCCTGGTACTAATTTAGAGAGAGACTGAACATAAATGAATCCATCGTTCACCATATGTGATTGATGTCATTATGTAAAAACGAGCAGACATTTACAATTGCATTTGGCTCACAACATCACATTCAGCAATGGAGTAGCCTACTGTAAAATGCCCTCAAAAAACAGGTTTTGGAAACTCGATTCAGTCTCGCCTCCCGTCAGTCTCGGACTCGACTCGGACTCGGCCCCCTCCCAGGGGGTCATGACTCGGACTCGACTCGGACTCGAACCTCATATGACTTGGACTTGACTTGGACTCGCTTTAGGTGGACTCGACTACAACACTACTATATACCATTAAAACCAAAGTAACGAGGCTGTTTTGAAAATGTAGCGGAGTAAAAGTACAGATACTTGTGTTAAAATGTAACGGATAAAAGTAAAAAGTACTCAGACAAATAACTACTCAGTAAAGTACAAAGTACTGAAAAATGTACTTCGTTACAGCAACGAAGTATTTGTACTTCGTTACTTCCCATCTCTGGTGGATTGTTTAGCTGTGCTAGGCTAAGTTAAAAGCCAAGAACTTATCTCTTTCACACAGCAATACAACAAAGGGGCCGCTGACTGGCAGTGGCATCTATGCACTCTCTACCTCTCCTCCCTCATCCTAGCTTATCAGCAGCAGTGTCTCAGGGCCATGTTCTGAAATCTACAACTAGTGTTAGATCCAAGTTCAAACTAGCAAATGTATTCATTACGAAGCAATATGTATTACGGAGGTGGCATATCAACCTGAAGGGCTCCTATTACTCGATAATCCCTGCTGAGCGAGATGTTATCCCGCTTATTAACCCCAGCGCAACACGGTCGCCTTGGAAAACAAGGAAGTGTTGATAGAATATAGAATCCATTTTCTGAAACTGCGTTGTCTATTTCTCCCCTCAAATGTTTTGAAAAACATTCTTGAGAGTAACGTTTAGTTATCAGATTCAAGCATTTAACCAAGGAAATAAAATATAATATAATTTCACTTCATCAGAAGGACGTGGTGTCCCCAGGGGCAAAAGCAACGTAAAATAGATATGTCTTTCCTTTTCTTTTTCTTTTTTTTTTAAAGAGGTGGTGAGGTTTTGTACTTTTTCTGTTTTTCATGTGTCTAGGAGGTTGAGAGTACTTCATTAGACGCCCTGGTGTGGTTTTCATGAGCAATTATGTATTCTCTTGGTATTTGTTTTCTCTTGGAGGCTGCCACCTTGTGGTCAAAAGTGTCAGTTAAAAAAACACAGATACGATGACATCACAGAATCAACTCCTCCCCTAATTACCATTCACCCAACACTGTGGGGTGTGGCTAACTTCAGCTGGGTCACCGCCCACCATGACATCCATGCATACTTAGTGAACTGGGGGTGTGGCCACATAAAAACCCAATTTTAACTCTTTCTGTATACTTTTTTTGGAAAAACTCTTCCTCCTAGTATAACCATAATACCTGATAATCATGTTTTAGAGGGGGGGGGGGGGGGGAATCATGGCACCACCTCTTTAAAGAAACAAATGCTTTCCCCGATTGCCTGACAAGTAATGCTCTTGGACATACAAGGTTTCCTCCCTCCCTCCATGCAGCTACAGTGTACAGAGTGAGTATATAACGTAACAACCTCCTGCATTATGTATGGGGTCTGAGGGGGATTATGATTAGCCAGAGAGTGAGAGAGAGCGAGAGGCACCACTAGAGCTGAGGAATGGGAGGGAAGTGCATGGGCATCCTTCCAAAAACCGTGTGTGAGAGTGAGTGGTTGCTTGTTGTGGGACCCTGTGTAGCTCGTTAAGCCACTGGGACCCGGAATTATTTGATACTTTAGCTTTTTTTTAATCATGAGAATTTTTGCAAATCTTTGAATATATCTTGTTTTTAAAGTAAACATTTGTAGCTCAAATATTTGCTTCTGGGGGGTCCATGATACAAAATATTTTGAGATGGAGGTCAGAAGCCAAATAAAATGTAATTCTAGGGGTCCTTGACATGAACAAGTTTGAGAACCACTAACGTAGAAACATGTTTGAAAAAAAAAAAAAAAAAAAAAACCTTGGAACCGGGTAAAAAATATTCATAGACTTGCACAAATGTTCACGATTTTTCAAAGATACTTTAATAGTTAAAGCATAAAATAATGGTCAAAGTAATAATGCGTTCCCTCCCGGTCTTAACGCGTTAAGGATGCATGGGAGAAGAGGAGGCATGCGATGCAACATGGCGTGCACAGAGCCTCTGTTTGCTATGTGATTTGACCTTCAGATTTGAACCAATCCCATTTGTTATGGGGCTCAGCCCGGATAGAAATGTATTCCAGGCAAACATCACCCCCGTACCCAGCACACACGTGTCAACACGATGCGTACTGTACACACACACACACACACACACACACACACACACACACACACACACACACACACACACACACACACACACACACACACACACACACACACACACACACACACACACACACAGTGTTTGTGTGCACTATATTTGTGAGTACACTGACATTTTAGGCCATTGGTTCTCAAAGTGGGGTCCGGGGACCCCCAGGGGTCCTTAAGGGAGTTCCAGGGGGTCCCCAGCTAAATGATAGATAGGAACCAAATTAGAACCTAGAGGGCATACAAATGGAGACAAATGCCATTTGGTTTCATTTGTACACTCTCTAAGTTATGAAGAGAAAGGCTTTCGCACACCCAGTTCTTCTCTAGCAGGTGCGTGGGTAACAAAACATTTAGGAGGAGGTTAAACCACCGCTCAGTTCACACGGGTGTGATTTTTACCATAAAACAACCACTTTTCTCAACCAATGGAATGCATTTTTGAAACCCACAAATGGCAAGAAACCACTCCATTCCCTTTAAAGCACCTTAGAGGTACGTTTAAACTTCGAAGTCAGGTCTGTCGCGGTCTGCTCATCGGGACCGTGGACTTGTGTGACAGTGTTTAGTTTTGGACTATTGCCTGATATTCCTGCTCTGTTTTGTATTCTTGTTCTGTATTAAGTCTTTCTGTACACTGCTGTGATTTATTTTTACATTTCGGTCCTCTGAACTCTGAACCTTGACAAGGTCATAAAAAAATATCAAAAAAAAGCTGATCTACAAGCTCAATGTTCTGCAAATATCTTGAAAATCTACTGTCTTGCCAATGACGGGACCAGGGAAGTTTTGAAATGGCACATCTGTAACTGTAAATCATTTTGAATAGTTTTTCTTTTAATCATTTATTGCCTTTTTAACCTTTAAAATGATCAAATTGTAGGCTACTATACTCATGGGACGGTTTGTCTCTCCCGCGTATTACACACACGCACACGCACACGCACACGCACACACAGCCATTCCACTTGGCATGTTAAAGCTCTTACTGTATGTAAAATCCCGAACATGAATTCATTGTGCCTTCTTGTATCTTTAGCATTAGAATAAGTCCATGCACTCCACTTAAGGGTGTCAGAGTGTTTGCACACGAGCGCATACAGCGTGTGTATAATCGCTGCAGTTGCGCGCGCGTGTGTGTGTGTGTGTGTGTGTGTGTGCGCGCGTGTGTGTGTGTGCGCGTGTGTGTGTGTGTGTGTGTGTGTGTGTGTGTGTGTGTGTGTGTGTGTGTGTGTGTGTGTGTGTGTGTGTGTGTGTGTGTGCATGCGTGCGCACATAGGCGGGATGGGAATATCTCAGCGCTTGGTCACGCTTTAAAGCGTGAAATCCCTCCAACAGTAGATGGGTTTGTAACCTGCGCGGTGAATACTAATTATAGAGGCAGCAGCGCGCAAAGACTTTGCATTATTACATTGCATTATGACACATACATGAACCCTTAATTCATTAAGCCCGGGAACGCATCATCACTTCTAAACCATTATTTTATGCTCTATAACTAAATCTAGCAGAAAAATAGCAGATATACAAGCTCACAGCACGGCACAGATTGGCGCGTAGATCTGCCATTTTTGATGAATCGTGAACATTTGTTTTAAAGCCTTTGAATATTTTTTACCCGATTCTATAATAAATGTCTTCTATATCCTTTTATGTTTTTTGGTAAAAAAAACGCATGTTTCTACGTCAGTGGTTCTCAAACATTTTCATGTCAAGAATGCCTATGTATTTGACCTCAAAAAATGATTTATCAGGGACCCTCTTCTTCTTTCATATATATATTCAAAGATTTGCACCAAATGTTCATGATTTTCTTTATTTTTTAATTTATTTTTTTAATAGCAGATCCACAAGCTCGCAGTGCGGCACTCGGTGCCGCACTGTGAGCTTGTGTATCTGCTAGTTTTCAATAGCTAAAGTGTAAAATGGGTTAATTCTACTGACAGTACACCGTGACGCCAGCACTGAGGATGATAATTCCCTCACAGGAGGATGAGTAAGATAGGCTGAAACATCCAATCTCCATATGGAAACTTTGTATATTAATACCCTCCGTCATCATAAGACCAGATAAGACCTTTACCAGTAAGACTCCCAAGGGCGAGGTCGCGACCAGTTACCCATATATGGAGACCCCCGGTACGCATGGATATTCACAGATATGGGCTTAATATTGATGACATCAGGGATCTCCATATATGGGCATAAAAGGGATTTGGTTCCCCTGGCATGAGGGATCTCCATATCTCCATACATGGGCATACAAGGAATTTGGTTCCCCTGGCATCACAGGGATCTCCATATATGGGCATACAAGGGATTTGGTTCCCCTGACATCACAGCGATGTCAGAGCGTGACGTCAGAGCGTGAGAGTCAATCGACGAAAAAAAACACAAGCGTTACCCAAACATACGGTCAAGATGTGACGGTTCTGATGGTAAACTGCGACCTACGGTCTCAATGAATCCCTTTGCTCTGCTAATGAAATAGAGACATTTAGATTGTGTCGAAGGATCATTTCTCACCTAGACACATGCAGGTTATGACTAGGGATTGAGCTTGTTAATTTTGATTGATTATGAACACCTTATCGATCCTGCTTATTGAGCCAGGCTTTTATAATATGTGTCCCAGCGCAGCTGACGGCTAGTCATTGCATTTTTTCTCATTTTAATTTTTTCATTTCATTTGAAAACAGTTTTGAAGATATGGCTTATAGAATGATGCCATGCTGAAATACTACTTTTGAGTTTTCAAGTTCTAAATAAATGTCTAACCTGCAAATGACCTGACGATCTCTCACATTAATTAAAAAAAGTCTTATTTACATGCAGAGTTAAGCTCTGGCGTTTAAGTGAAATGTAGCCTAGATATTTTGAGATGCATTTGTGGCTTTTTTCATTTTAGAAAAAAAAAAAAATCATATTAGCAGTAGTGAAAAACACTGCCTTCCGAAATGACTGCCCCTCAGTCACGCTGAGTCATATATTTCGTGGAAAGACATGAGACGACAAATTCTGAACAGAACTGGTATCTTTTATTATTGGCCAGTTGTTGTGACTGTGAGTCACCACCATCTATGAAGATGACAATTGACAAAAGTAAAACATATTATCATTAAATATCATTAAAACAATTAGTGTACAATAAGTGTTAAATGGTTTTATATTATGGATAGTACTGTAATCATTTCTTGATCGCCTCTTGTCTTGATTGTTTAAACATGACGCCATGGGCCGCTATGCTCGATAACAGGCAGGTACTCAATAAATGTGTCATCGGGTTTGTAGTGGACCCTTGTTTCGAGCTTCATCCCTAGTTATGACACAGATTTTGACCTGATGGTCAAGATTCAATTCATCCCCTGAGCAAGCAAGCAGGGATAGGCTCTATGACAAAATCCATTTCAGAACTCATCCTAGACTCTTTGCCCTCCTGAATAAACTCCCTGTTGCAGACTCACTCTAGAGCGTCTGCAGTGGTCTGAAGACTCAGGATTCTTTTATATCACTTTTTTTATTGAAAATGTGCTTGGTCTACCTACGTATGTTCTTCTTAGATTACTATGGACACTTTTGTTTGGCACTGTATTAAGTTGTGCATACAGTGCCAAACGACTTTTAGATCAACTTTCTCACTATGGACTTCCCTGCCAAGCGACTTTGGGCGACTTTTACTTTTTGAATATATATATTTTTTTTTTAAATTCTTTTTTTGGACCCCATTAAATCTAGTAAACATGATTTCAATCGCGATTTTGCATGTTCCACCCCCCATACAACCCCATCTTTCAAACATGGCAGCCATGTTTGTTTACATCTGAAGAAAACATAATGGCTATTTTCTCAAGAATGCCTGAACGGATTTCCAATCTGATTTTTTTGTTTGAAAGCTGTGAACAGCCTGCACAACCATGGTGCATGATCTGTGCATGGGCGTGCATGATCTGTGCACTATAAATTACATGGGAGTCTATGGAGATTTTCTGGCAATAATGCCACTCGAGGGCATATTTAATTGGCAGTAACTGAGTTAAAGGGGTATTTCACTTTCAAAAAAACTTTTGGTAATTTTATCATCTAATCAGGCTTTTATGAACACCCTGAACAGTTTTTAATTAGCTTGATTGAATATTTAGATATTTGATGTAAATGTTACCAGGCCCTCCAGGCCCAGGGCCTCTCCCCACACACACCTATTGTAACTTCAAACTTCATTTTAACCATGATAGATTCATTAAAAACATTTTTTTTTCTGGTGACTCATACTACCCTCCTAATATGTGAGCAGGCAATGTTTTTTCGATAAAATTTTTCATTTATTTTTAATAATTATTTTTTTGAATTTCATTTTTTCCATTTTTCCAAATAATTATTAAAAATAAATGAAAAAAGTTATCGAAAAAACACGGCCTGCTCACGTATTAGGAAGGTAAAATGAGTCTCCAGAAAAAAATAATGTGTGTTTTTAATGAATCTATCATGGTTAAAATGAAGTTTGAAGTTACAATGGGTTTGTATGTGGAGAGAAGCCCTACCACTGCTCCCTGTTGAAAGTGGAATATCCCTTTAAGTATTGCTATTTGCTTTTTTTTTTTAAGTATGGCTGTTACACTTATGAGCGTTGACTGTGTTGACACTTGATGTACTATATTCTTTGTTCTCTTTTTTTGTGTACCGTGCTCTTTTACTGTACACTGTTCTTTTTATTTTTTTTATTTTCATAAACTGCTGTGCTGCCTACGGGCGACTGATTTCCCCCCTATGGATAATAAAGGTATTTATCTATCTGGATTAAGAGCGTCTGCTAAATGCCTAAATTGTAAATAGTAAATTGCAGCACTGCGGGAAACCGGTTCAAATCCGGGGTAGAAGAGAAAGGAATTCAGTTAACACAGATTTTAAGCGCAGTCTCATGAGTGCATATTGTAAAACAGTCTGGAGAAAAAAACCAAGGGAATTAATGTGTTCGTCTCTAAAGTGCAAGCTTATGAAGGAATGTATAAATAATCTTAGCATAAAGCATCAGAGGGCTGTTTTGATACAGGTCCAAAAGTCATAAATGCAATTATTCTCGTTTGATTAGCCTTTTCTCATATTTAAAATGACATGATGGGATTCGTTGTCACAGTCACTCCCTGTAGAATTTTGGACCAATTTAAAATCTAAATGTCAGCTGAAGAAAAATGTCGCTCTGACTTAATAGTCTTTGGGACCTAATTTCTAATAAGTATACGATTCCAGGGGAAAGCAGACCTTTTTTTCCCCCTTGAGGCTGGTTGGCTGCAGTGCAAAGAATTGCAAAATTACTGTAACTATCCTAAACTGGTGGCAACATTTAAGTTTTTTGCTATTGGTGCGCAACATTGAGTTTCTTGTGTTTATGACCATGTTTGTGTTTGATTCATGTAATAAACGGTATTTGTCTTTTCAGCCAACATGTTTTTTTTATATTTAGTTGTGGTCCTCTTAAGAATATAATTTGATCTTTTGTTATATTTTGAGATAGGATTACTTGTGTTGTGTTGAATGTTATCTTTTTTGTAACCCCTATGGATTGTATACAAGTGCATATGGTGCGCAACATTTAGTTTCTTGTGTTTATGACCTTGTTTGTTTGATTCATGTGATAAACGGTATTTGTCTTTTCAGCCTACATCTTTTTAATATTTAGTTGGGGTCCTCTTAAGAATATAATTTGATCTTTTGTCATATTTTGAGATAGGGTTACTTGTGTTGTCATCTTTTTTGTAACCCCTTTTGATTGTATTCAAGCGCATGTAAAAAAGATGATCATGGAAAGGTTGTAGTAATGTAATTCAATATGTGAGACTTTCAATCAAGATTCATCAAGTGAAATATTTCTTAGCATTCATTGCATCAAAATATAAAATCCAACATGCCCACTTGTATAGTCGGCCAACCGGGCATATGCCCGGCATGCCAGATGCCCAGTCCACCCCTGATTCAACATCCCTATCCCTAATTGACGCCGGGACCCGAGGTCAGCATGTATGGGGTCTCACAGCACATGGTTGGATCTACAGACTTCAACTTTCGCACACGGATAGCTCAATGCTTTGCCTACGTTCTTAGCTACTTCCCCTGCCGTTACTGTACTCGCATGATGTACAGTGCAGTCCCGCCGATCCAAACAACATTACCATAAAAGGGGAATCCAACCAATATGCCCATAAAACCCCATTATGCTGATTAATGCTACAGTATTGTGTTTTTTTCTGTTGGAACAGACTTTGAAGATGAATCCTTGTGTGCACTGTATGTCTGTGGCAATTCACCTTGCCACTGGCTACTTTTAAGAGACTTAAGTGTTGCTGGTGTTCTCCCCCATCATTTTAAACTGTAACATTATTTCACAACACAGGTTAAAGTCACTATTAAGTTGCAGAGTGTGTTTGTATTGTCATTATTGCATTGATTATATTGACTCCATTGTAGGGGAGTGTTCATGCACACCTGTGCTCGCTTAGACCTGTCCTGATTACCTGAAAGCTACCCATACCTGTGGGTTTGGGTAAAGTGGGGAAATTGGGTCCTCTGATAGAAGAGGATTTGAGATGTGATGAGTATTTACACGTGTATTGTCTTTGGACATGATGATATGTTACTGGTTCATAGGTAAATCGTGGAGGGGCTTAGCCTATTTAAGGGGACCTGCCACCTTTGTTTATTGTGGAGGGGCTTAGCCTATTTAAGGGGACCTGCCACCTTTGTTTATTGTGGAGGGGCTTAGCCTATTTAAGGGGACCTGCCACCTTTGTTTATTGTGGAGGGGCTTAGCCTATTTAAGGGGACCTGCCACCTGTCTTTAGTCAGTCAATGTAGGGCTGTGAAGCTGATCAGACCTAGTGCCAATCTGGCCAGTCTTTGTGTAAATAGCTTGTGATGTATTTTGAGTTTTAACACCATTGCCTGGACACTGCGAAATGTGAATAAACCACTTGGCCTGTTGCTACAAAGGACTCACAATTTATGAACATTTTCCATTTGAGTATTTTTGAAGTATTTTGAGGTTTAAATTGCCTTTCGACCAGAGTGTGACAATGTCCGCATGAGAATGGAACTCCATGTATGGAGATAACTAACGTCACGGCCAGAGTGGCCCATACAAGGAGATATGCACATGTGCAGTGTTTGATATCAAGGTGCGATTTGCATTATACATAAAACGTGAGTCACAACATTGTCAAGAACCAGCCATTTTGATGCCACTTTGTTTGATCCCTGGGTCTCCAATCTATGCAGTAAAAAAACAAAACAAATCCTCATTTCTCAGTGTGTTCAAGCCCGTAGCCCAATCAGGGACCGGCATTTCTGGCAAAGTCATCACTAACAGCCAATGAGAGACCAGCATTCCTGGTGATGCCAGTGGTGATGCTAGTGGTGAGCACACCTCATGGCACGCTCTGCTGTCGCACATGTAGGCCATACATGGCCTACTACTTTGACAGAGCGCAGTTCTAGTTCTAGCTCCAACATCTGGCCTTGTCCGGGCCCCAAAAAGCTTCACATGACTATTTGGCTATCCAGACAACAAATAGGTAACCACACTTGCAATTACCAATTTCCTCTTTCTAGTTTACTTCTTCACCAGCTGTATGACGTCCTCGTCGTCCATGACGTGCTCTTTCCCCACCTTCTGCGGGTTGTGTTTGACGGAGGAGCCCCACACCAGTGCGTACTTCAGCTCCCTGATCAGGTCCTTGTGGATCTTCAGGCAGAAGTCCTGCACGGCGGTGCGCTGGTCGGGCAGCACCACCGGAGAGCCGTAGTCGGGCAGCTGGCCTTTAGGCTTGGTGTAGATGCGCACCAGCTTCAGGTAGTCCCAGATCTTCTCCAGCAGGTCGTCAAAGTTCCAGCGGTGGTGCGCCGAGATGGGCACGCAGTGCGCCACGCGGTAGATGACGTCCAGCTCCTCCACAGAGATCTGGTCGATCTTGTTGAGCACGTAGACGCACGGCACGTACACACGGTTCCCTTCCACCACGTCGATGAGGTCGTCGGCGGTGGCGTCCTCGCGCAGCGTGACGTCGGCGTGGTAGATCTTGTACTCGGCCAGGATGCTCTTGGCCGTGTCGGCGTCCAGCTCGGTTGTGGCGCACGTGGCCGTGAAGTTGACGCCGCCCTTGTCCTTCTTCTTGAAGCCGATGTTGGGCGGACCCTTGTTGAGGCGGATGCCGAAGCCCTCGAGCTCGCGCTCGATCAGCGCCTTGTCGCCCAGGGGCTTAAGGACGTCGAGCACGATGAGGATCAGGTTGCAGGTGCGGGCCACGGCGATCACCTGCCGCCCCCTGCCCTTGCCGTCCTTGGCCCCCTCGATGATGCCCGGGAGGTCCAGCAGCTGGATCTTGGCGCCCTTGTAGCGGATCACGCCGGGCACGGTGGTCAGCGTGGTGAACTCGTAGGCGGCCACCTCGGAGTACACGCCCGCCAGGTTGCTCAGCAGGGTGGACTTGCCCACCGAGGGGAAGCCAACGAGGCCGATGCGGGCGTCGCCTGTCTTGGCCACATCGAAGCCCTCCCCGGGTCCGCCACCACCGCCTCCCTTGGGCGTGATGAGCTCCCGCCGCAGCTTGGCCAGACGCGCCTTGAGCAGACCCAGGTGATGGGACGTGTTCTTGTTCTTCTGCGTCTTGGCCATCTCATTTTCGATGTCCGCGATCTTGCCGAGCAGACTCATGTTGGCGGAGGTTGTCGGGTGCAATCGATTTCAAAGTTACACGCTGAGGAAGGCCCACAGGGCAAAATTTGTGCTGCTGCTGGGGGGGAAAGCCTTCAATAAACTATGAAGAATTGTTCTAGAGTGAGTGCTGGTGTCCTTGAACTTTAAGTTCAGTGTTTACCCGAACCGTGCACCCTAGAATAGTATATATTTGAACTACACTGACGAGTGCTCCTCTTTCCACGTTTTTGAAGCGATCGATTTTGCACCTATAGGAATGTTTGTTTGTACGTGAGGAGATGGCAATGGTTACCAGATGTTGTCCTGTATGCGTACATCTCTCTCTTCTTAGGGTCCTTCCCAAAGTGTGTTCTAAGATGTAAAAGGGGACATGGAGGCAAACCTCTTCCTATATTTATATGATGGGTGACATCATCATTAATGTCACTGGAACAGGCCAAGTATGGGGTAAAGGCAATGGTGGAAACACTGTACGAAAGTATTGGCATCAAAATATACTTAAAGGACAACTTTGTTTTTGTCATTAGAGAAAAGATGATATTACTTATTTATATTGTTTTAGACATTTTAACGATTTTGATTTATGCATGCCCCAGTGCAAGTGGCTAAATGGGCATACAGGTGACAGAACTGAAGCAGCCTCACTAGCAGACTGACACATGAGCCGCTTTCCAATCCGAGGGGTTTGCACTTTGAAGTGCGCATTTGAAGGGCTATATGACGTCACTGGGCCGCGCCTAGTGCTGTCCCATTTAGTAGACCGCGTTAACCTAGGGTAACCTACCCTTGGAATGTGCACTACTTTCTCCTCGTTTTGAAGCGTACAGCCGATGGTCACTTCAAGCACTTCGTTGGATAGCAGCGTCCCACAATGCAACGCGACTCCACGATTCAACCCGGATCAAAACAAAAACAACAGTGTCTGCTGTCCATCGCATTACACTTTTATCCTGAAAAGAGCTGTCTAACTTCTGTTTGGTGCCACAGATTTTAATTGTAAGGTGTTTCCGGTATAGTATTTAGGTGTATAAACTTCATAATTAATCATGGCTATTTAAAAATATGCCTCGGCATTGTCGGAAGGTTCTGAGAACCGCCGTGTGACGTGTCTCGTCTCGGGGCGGGCAGCTCTACGCATCGAATCCCTCTCTGCTCCACGGCTTTGCTCCCCTCCCTTGGAATTGGTGGTGGAACATGACTGACATATGATTTGTTGTTGTGTCTTAATTAACAGGCAATCCATCAAATTGTTTTCTTAATATGATTAGACATGAAAGAAACTGCCTCTGTATAATGCTTGATTGAATGTTTTGTTTTTAATGTTTTCAAGTAACACTAACATGACGAACTAGTCATTGTATAGCCTACTAAGTTTTATAGTTTATACCATTCATTGCATATTCTCTTGAGCATACCGTTATTAATTCAGATTGTCCAGTGTATTGTATATGTGCGTTATGTTATTTCCAATTAAATAAACAATCTAACTACCACTGAGTTCCCGTGGCAAAGAACTTCGAGCATCAGGTTTGGTATTTGAGTGTTGTTTAAAATATATATAGCCTATTATAACAACGTGTGGACGTGTCCACTAATAAACGAGGAACCAATTCAGAATATAATCAAACATCAGAATGAACTGAAAAATAGAAATGGATAGAGAGTAGGCCTACTAGGCCAAATCGGGAATATAGAATATTTCCCTTAATTACAGATGTTATGCTACGTGAAACAGTAATAGCATATTGACTAGTCCTAAATTCGCATTATAGGCTATAAATAAATAAACGTTAACGATGGGGGAACAATTATTTTTGCTTTATTCTCGACACTGCTCTGTAATATACAAAACAGAGGCTCAGAACTGTAATAGCTAAATGACATTTAGTGGAAATGTTTTATTCTCTCACCAAGCACCACAAACGTAGGCTTACTGTACATATGCTGTGGCAGCTGAAAGCAATGGATTTAGATTGGTCATCCGCAATGTTGCGGGTGATAACCTGCTATAATGCAACGGTATGAAACATAAAAGAACAGCTTAGTTATGTCATGTGCTAAAGGGCTTGGCTAGAATGTCAATAGAATCTATAAACCTTCCATGTCGGGAAACAGAACGCAGTTTCTGCTTAGTTATAGGCCTACACTTCAGAATGAGAAAATACTGTATTGGGGTCCATTTGATTATAGGCCTATATTCGCCTATATGTATCCTAGTGTAATATGTGTGGGTTAGAACTCGGCATTCAGTCTTCACTGTAATAACTAAATAAAGCTTAAGATCTTTGTCATGTTTCCGTAAAAAGAATTACATTATGCGTTGAAGCAATTTGAATGTTTGCTTTATGATTTACTATGAATTATGCCTGACCATGATATGAAATGTTGCATTTTTATTTTGGGGCTTGTATTGCTTAATTGCTGCTATTAATGATGATGATCAGATTACGGTGATGTGATTCCCTGAGTCTGTTCACAGAGAGGCAGGGCAGGGCAAACACATTTTCAACCACAAACATATCACAGAATAAGCCTTATACGAATCATTTAAACGAAGGTCGGGCTTTTCATATTTCTCTCTGTCAATAAATAACCTGACATTATGTTAATTCTGAAGCCGCTTTTACATTAAGAATAATATGAATATCATGATACATGTTACAGTTACAGTGTGACTTGTAATAGAGTGTGTTAATAAACTGTTATTTTATTTCATGATCTTGTGCTTCAGAACAATCTCATCATACAGTTATGTGACTGTCAGACCTTTAATTATGACAAAACCAAAAACAGAAGTTTCTTTAATATCTAATCAACAGAAAACTATTTGAAAGTTGTAGCCACAATAAATCATATCACAATCATGTATAGGTCTATAGCCAGTGTTTCCCAAACGTTTTAGCCTGTACGTGACCCAAAAAAGAAATGAGTTTGCCCTGGATCCAAACTAGTGAAAACAGCAGATCTACAAGCTCACAACGCGTCGCTTTGCACCGCGCTGTGAGCTTGTAGAGCAGGTAAGCAACAGGACATGCAATGCTCATCCCAAGCCGAAAATCGAATGCCTTGGACGGATGACATGACTCACTGCCCGCCTCGGTTCGAGTGATGCTGGTTCTCAATTCTCCTCGAACGTCAAAATAGCTGTGAATTATTAGGTGAATTATGACCCCCCCAAAAATTAAAAATATCCTAAATTGTCTTAAAAGTTAATTCCGCCTCACAAAAAAATCAGTTTGGGCGTTTAAGAAGGTAAAATACGTAGCTTAAAAGCACCGCGGAGGAAAAAATGGCAGACGGAATGATTTTTGCAACCGGAAGTTCTCGGCTATGCACTTGGCAGTGCTGTCCCATTCCACAGGCAAAAATGTGCACTTCACAGGACAAGCCCTACACCAGCCCTACACATGGCGCGGCCCTGTGACGTCATAGCCCTTCAAATGCGCACTTCAAAGTGCTAACCCCTCGGATTGGAAAGCGGCTATGGTCAAACAGCAATCAGGTCACACTGACACAGCCACACCCAGCTGCTTCATGGATGGTAATTAGCTCAGGCAGCTAGAGTGTGGGTGAAGGCAACCAATACATACAACCATACATACTATACATGTAGCTGTGTAAAGTAGAGGGCACAGACACATATGGTGGTTACATACAGTCCTTGCTTGTGTCGAAGCGAAACTTAGCCCTGTGCCTGCAAGTGGTGACAATTTCTGCTTTCTTGTTGATGAGGGTGGCTGGGTCAGCCAGGGCTATAACAGCTTTCTCAGAGAGGCATATGTCACACTTACGGGTTCCACATTTGTAGGGGGCTGCTTTGCGGACAATACTCCATTTGACATTGTGCTCACGCTTCCCGTCTTTCAGCTTCCAGATATACTCTGAGAGTGTTGTTTTGGACCTCTGGATGCCGTTTTTTTATGGAGGACGAAAAATGACTTTATTCAAAATAAATAAATTAATAAATAAATGAAATTATAAATAAAGAAATGCAAAAATAAATAAATAAATAAATATGCAAAGAAATGTAAAAAAATATTGATAAATATATATATTTATGTGAAAATGTATTTATTTATATATTTATGTATTTGTGTATTTTTTTATTTATTCATTTATTTATTTATATTTTTATTTATTTGTGTATATATTTATTTTTTATGTATTTGTTTGCATATTTCCTTATTTTTTTATTTTTTGCCTCATTTATTTATTTATTATTTTATTTTTGTATTATTTTATTTATTCTTTTATTTATTCCTGAACAGGAAATATGCAAACAAATACATAAAAAATAAATATATACACAAATAAATAAATAAATAAAAATATAAATAAATAAATGAATAAATAAATACACAAATACAAAAATATATATATGAATAAATACATTTTCACATAAATATATATATATTTATCAATATTTTTTACATTTCTTTGCATATTTATTTATTTATTTTTGCATTTCTTTATTTATAATTTCATTTATTTATTAATTTATTTATTTTGAATAAAGTCATTTTTCGTCCTCCATAGTTTTTAAATGAGGATTTGTGATTGTTGACGCGGGTTTTGAAGTCCCCCTCACGGAGGCCATAGTAAAACTTAGTGGCCTTGCCTGGTGTGGTAACTGAGGCCTTATATACAATACACTCAGCCAGGCATTTGCCAGCTAGGGGGCATTCATCCTTCTTTCGACAGGAGCATGTTTTAGGTTCAGTAGCAGGAGGTGGAGCGACTATTTTGGCATTGTGGCTGCTTATGACAGCTTTCATATTCCGCATGCAGCAGTAGCTCACTTTTACCGTGTTACGGTTGAAGAGTGGTCTCAGCGGGTGGCCTTTGGAGAAGAAGGTGTCCATGAGCTCGAGGAATTTCTGGGCTACTTTCGTGGTAAGGTTCATGTTGAATGGTGGGTTAAACCACAGCACATTCCTTTCCCTTTTGCGCTTCACCTCCGACTCTGCTGGCTGGTTCGTTTGTGTTTCAGTGAACTGTATGTTAGGCTTGTGTCCGCTCTCTTTCAGGGCCTGCTCGTACAGCGGCTTTCTTCTCTGTTACAGGATAGTGTGGAAATTCGGTTGTTGATTGAGGATGGCAGGTGCTTTATGACCGTAGGAGGGTGGTTGGAGAGGGCATGGATGTATTTGGGGGTGCTATTGGGTTTGCGGTATGGCCAGTACTTTCCGGTTTCCAGATTTAAAGCTATACTGTGTAAGTTGCTCAACTAGTGGTCAGAGCTGTATAGCAAACCGCGGTCACGTCCGCGTCTTTCGGACGTTTTTCGCCGCGGACCGGGCGTCTCGCAACCGCATCTGCCTCCACCTCGCCGAGATCTATCTTTAGAGGGGTCCCTGGTTCCTGTGCGTTCAGGCATTCCGGAGAAACGGACTCCTTCACTCGAGTATGTTGTTGTTATGTTGAGGCAAGCTACTTCCTGAGAAGTCAGCAAGATGCGCCTGTGATTGGCCGGTAGTGTACCATGTGTTTATGATCGGCGATATGATTGGCCAACGTATACACATGATGTAGATGACGTCATTTTGCCGCGAAATTCTCCCCCCCCTCACGGCTCATAGAAAACATATAAAGAGAAGGCTTTAGAAGCTGAAATTAACGGAGTGGGGGTTCTAAAACTTTAGCGATTTAACAGTTAGGACAATTTTAAGATTTGTTTTATAAAAAAAGTTACATGGTATAACTTTAAGTTGACATCAAGGAAGTCCACTTGTTTGAACATGCCATCGACTATGAAGCCTAGCCCGCACATTTTTGCAATACAGTGTATATCTTTTCTTGCTCGGTCACCCTGGGGACCGTTGACGATCAGCGCTCCGAGCCCATCGTCCCTGTACAGTCCAATGTACTCGGTACCAAACTTCTTTGCTATGAGACTTAGGATATACAGTCCTACCAGTTCACATACTTCTGCGCCATCATATGCGCCCATGGTGACATCAAACAACTTTCCGTCTTTTTTTGTCCAGGTGGATTGGGCAGCGAACAGGAGAGATTTTCTAGCGTGCCAAATGATTTCCTCTTCCTCAGATGTTATATATATATATATATATATATATATATATATATATATATATATATATATACATAAAAATGTAAAGACTTTCAAGACTATCTTAATCGCTTCTTACATAATGAATAATGCCGCTATATGACTTGCATGACAATACGTTCAATGTAATAAAAATAATATATAGAACGGCAAATTAGCGCTTAACAAGATTCTGCACCGATCACAGATAATGCTTAAGTAGAACAATGAATGTGACCTGCTGCCATAAAAAGAAATGTCTCACGTCCAATCCACAAAAGACACTGATGAGAATGAAATATGTAGTAATTATCATCCTAATCACACTCCTTTTACGAAGGCCGTCTTTTGAATTGAGTGGATGGATGGAAAGAGGAAGGGAAATCACGATCTATTAATCATGTACTGAGTAATACCGCTCGTCTGTCTCACACTGTCTGTGACAAAAGCTTTGACAGTTTAACACGGACGACAGGGGTCTGGACAGCTTCAACGGAACACGATCCGATGATCCGGAGGGCTCCTTCCTAGAATGCCTTGCATGGGATGAGGAAAGTGTTAGATAGATTTCTTATTTGACTTTTTTAGGCAATTTTTTTAAGAAGCCAGTGATTCACATGTTTTAATGGAGGGGGGAAGGTGTCCTTGATGACATTTAAAGGCCTTAAGGCCTGGGTCTGATTTTCCGCACAGAAAGAAACTGACAATATTGTCAGAATCTGGACAAATGGACGGTGTGCATGAGCTCACAGAGAAAGCACGGGTTCATTTATAGTCCGTTTATTCATTTCTTTTTGTGCAGGAAATGTGTGCCACTTCACCGACTAACTGAAAAACAAACGCAGAACAGCCATTCCAAAACCTGACTTACAAAACAAACACGTGGAACAGCCGTTCTAAAACATGACTAACAAGACAAACAGACCTGCGTGTTTGATGTTGTTCGGACACAGGAGGCGTAGGGCGTGTAATTGATTGAAGATGATGTCCTTTTTCCACGGCACCCCTGAATTACACTGTTACTCTAAAATAGGGGTGTGCCAGTGCCACTATTCCAAAGCCCTCAGGTAATTATTTTTGTGGTGGGTAGATCATGTCGAGCTGGTCAGGTTAAAACTAGCTCTGAAGTCAAAAAAGTGTGGGCACCCCTGTCTAAAGTACCTTACTTTTATGTCAGATTCAGATATGTAAATCTTTCTCCCAGAGATAAAGTGTATGTCACGAGGACAACTTGAGAGAATATCTGATTCCATCATAGGACAGATCAAAAATCACGTTTAACTACTTAAACCCCAGCATTCCTATTCTGCAGGGAACGTTCACCAACAATAGCCGATGTACGAGCTTGCAACGCTTCACAAAGTGACGCGTTCTGAGCTTGTAGATTGGCTATTGTTGGTGGAGAGACTCCACCAAGACTGCACCAAGTACAGTATAAGTGCTTAAACTGAAGTGATATATATATTGATACATTCCAAATATCACAGCGACCATTGGTTACTATGTTACTATGAAAAGCTCCGCCGGCTGTCCGCCTGTCACGTCACGTCACACTTGTGTCCCTACTCTTATCTCCGCCACCGTTGCCCCCATCCATGCCAAACTTTGCACACACACTCCTTGGATGGCAAACCACAACATCCAGCCCTGATTTCTCACAATGGCCCTCTTCTAGCACCACCATCAGGCCGATTTTTCCAAAACACATTTTTGGACAATGCTCCTATAGATTTTGGCCTAAAATCACACAAAGCGGTACACAGTATCTCTAAAGTCATGTCAACATGGATCTGTCCCATTTCCCATATTTCCTACCATTGCCTTCCAAAGTTTGTGTATGCGACAAGAGGGTCGCTTATCTCCCGATTAGGGAGTCTTACTGGTTGTAATATTAAGTGTTCTGAGGCACCTTCTGGACTTGAGTCACGGCACCCCAGGGTCAGAGCTACTCCTTTACAGTGTTAGAGGTTAACCTTCCTGCTCAGGGACACTTTAATATGACACATAGCAATAGTGTGTGCGTGTGCATGCGCGCGTGCGTGTGTGCGGGTGGTGAACCCGACGACCTCCTAATTAGGCGTGGGCCTCTGGTATAGCCTCTAAGCTCCGCCACCCCCGTGGGAGCCGGCATGCTTTGTGTTTACTGTACAAATCCCACTTCAACGTGCTCTTTCATTTTGAAGGGCTTTGGTGCAAAGGGCTCAGCAACTGGAAACCGTAAACAGTGCAGACAGTGCAGGGCTGACAAATGACTCAACCCCCAGTAGTACTCCAGTCAGAAGTATATACGTCTATATTCACGTTATTCCTGGCCCTCTCCATGGGTGCCGCCATTGCCTTTTACAAAGGGTGCCATAGACCGGTTTCTTGTTTACAAACATTGAGACTAAATGCACAGCTGAATGTATCATGTAATCAATTCCCACCAATCCCCAAACCTGTTGTTTTGGGGAGCGCTGGTTTCATTGGCTAATTTTGGTACCGACCCTGCGTGCGCATCTAGTTCTTATCAGTGTAACGTGGACCAGAAACCCGTCTATTGAGCTTTTCTCTGAGTGCTGCTTCATTCAACATCTTTTCACCAAGTTAGGAAGTGAACAGGGAATGGTGTGTTGCCAGCTATCGGTTACCATGGTAACTAGTTAACACGTCCCTGAACGTGATAACGTGAATGAGTTAAGATCATAAGGAAATATGGACGGTGGAAACCCATTGGTTTCTATGCTGTGAAAATGAAGTTTTTTTCCCCTTGCATGGGTGACGCCATAATGGTACCCATTACTACCCAAGGAATGCTATTGGCTGCCAACGGCCACGTGCAACCGCAGGGATACATGGGACATTGTCTTGAGCTTGCCGAAAATAAAGCACACGAAGAAGAATCATCACAAGCCTATGACCACAAGCCCCTCCTACAGCATACCCTGCTTTAACATCAATTATCTATCTATAAATGCGAGAAGTCTCTGCGTGTCTGTCTGTCTGTCTGCGTGTATGTAATCCGCGTATCTCGAGAACCGTTCGTCCCACCGGCTTCAGATTCGGCACGCGCGTTCCCCACCGTGGCGCGGAGTGCAGTGCCGGGCCTCGGCCCGACCCGGCGCGTGGTTTTCCCGAAGCGGCGCGAAACGTTCGGAATCTCCTTACGCGGAGCTGATTGTTGACATCAGGCTGTTCCGGAGGAAATCGGTGCAATCGCTGACTCATTGTGACATCACTTCATAAAAGGCTCTGACATCACGTACGCCGCATGAGTATGTAATCCGCGTATCTCGAGAACCGTTCTTCCCACCGGCACGCACGTTCTCCAGATATGGGCATAAAATGAATGCCCGTATGCGGAGCTGATGTCTGACATCAGAGTTTTCAGCAACCGGTACTGTGTGTGTAGAGATCTCCATATATGGGCATAAGGGGACAAAGGCAAACAGATGGTCAAAATGGGTCCTATGACAACAGGTATATTGGGGTTTGCATTAAAGGGTGGGGACAAAGGCAAACAGATGGTCAAAACGGGTCCTATGACAACAGGTATATTGGGGTTTGCATTAAAGGGTGGGGCATTCATGGGGTCCGCTCCAAAAAAGAAAAAGAAAATAAAAGAGACAAAGACAAACATAAGACAAGCAACAAAGCGTGGGACTGGGAGGATGACTTGAATGATGCAGATTTAAGCAGGCTGCGTATTCTGCTTAAAGAAGAAACAAACAAAAAGCGACAGAGATCTCATATATGGGCATAAAATGGACGCAGATAAACAGATATCTCCATATATGGCATATATGGGCATAAAATGGACGCAGAATCACAAAGATCTCCATATACGGGCATAAAGGGACACAGACAGACAGATACAGAGATCTCCATATATGGGCATAAAATGGACGCAAATAGACAGATATCTCCATATATGGGCATATATGGGCATAAAATGGACCCAGAACTATATCTGCAGTGATCTCCATATATGGACATAAAATGGACGCAGACAGACAGACAGATACAGATATCTCCATATATGGGCATAAATGGACACAGGCAAACAGATGGTCAAAACGGGTCCTACAACAGGTATAATGGGGTTGCATTAAATGGCGGGGCATTCATTCCCTATTTACATCGTTCCCGCGTTGGCCAGGTCGCCGACTAGACGCTGGGCCGCCCGAAGGGCGGCCCAGCTTCTAGTAACATAAATTGGACCATATTTTCACAAAACGCATATCACAGTGATTGAAACAAGGCTTTAAACTAGCGACAGGAACCATAAAGTATTTATGGCAACGTTTATTAAGGTAAGAAAATCGAATGTAAAAGTTCGGGGGGAAATGAATGGAATCCTGCTTCTGGTACCAGAACAGCGCCAATCAATGGCACTTTTAGTTCCGTGTTTGCTTCATTTTAAATCCTGACCACTGGACGGACCCCTTGTTAAGACCTGTTGCACATTCTACACACGCCTTCATTGAGAAGTCAATAGTTCTCAAACTGTTCTTTGTGCCAAGGACACCATGAAGCCTTGGATTAATGGAGATTTGTTTTGTTGTTGTCCCATTCCTATATTTGTCCTCGCGGGAATTAATTTCGCACCAAACAAGCAGCCATAAGGACACACAACACAACACATAAACAAATACACAATACATATCACGCAATACATTGCCAATTAGGCTACTATACAGAACACACAGAACACAACACCTCTCTTATACAGGAAGAAAATATCCTATATGCTACCAGTCACACTTCCGTGCGTTGGTCATGAGCAGTGCATGTGATTTGATGGTCGCACTGGGATTGTTGTGGGGCCAAGGAACTGAATCTGGTTCAGGGCCAGCAAAATACCAGGCCCTCTCCTCTCCTCTCCTCTCCTATAGAATACAAACTGTTAAGGTCCTATTTTTTGCTCTCCTCTCTCTTTCGGTTCCTCTCCTCTGATATACAGTAGAATACAAAGCTGCCGAGGTCCTCTCCTCTCCTCTCCTCTCCTCTCCTCTCCTCTCCTCTCCTCTCTATCCAGACTCTCATGCATAAAACATGGTAGCTTTAAGTCGCTAGCGCTGTGTGCGAGCCAAGGGCTACAGCAGCAGCAGCAGCAGGCTCTGAGCCAAAAAAAAAGAAAAAAAAAAAGGTCCTTCCCGTCCTCATCCTGTTTATCGTCTCAGAGTTTGTTCCAACTCGTTGAAACCGGGCCCTTAAACCACTTTTGGGAGGAAATGCAAGCTAATTTGACACTTCAGATTTTGGAAGGCAAACGTATGCTAATGCGACACTTGAGATCATCAGTGTGGGAGGAGGAGGAGTGCATGGCGTCTCCCGAGTCGCGGCCGTTTGTCTGCGGTGGTGGACATGGTGTATTGTCGCTGTCGGGCAGAAACCTGTTATCTCCATCTTTTCGTCAATTAACGGAATTTAACGCCCTACTCCAGGGGTGGGCGACTTCTTTAGGCACGGGTGCCAACATCGGCACAGGGGAGGGTGATCACTGGCACCCTGGCAGAAGTGTGTGAGAGGATATATATTGTAATATCAAATATTGTTTTAAACGTGGTCAATTAACTTAAGCCACCTAATTTGCAGCAAATGACATGCTGCACATAATTCTACATTCATTAGAATTCTTAACTTTGACATGGGGAGGGAGTTGGGAGATAGGTGGGTTATTGCTCAGGGTCTAATGATCGTTATACCAATGTCCTGCCAATAAAAATATGCCAGAATTTTGATGGGGTGTCATTAAAATGTACATTGACATGGCACACTGACTATCTAGAAAGAAAAAAAAGATGGCACCTAATTTTAAAAAAAAGTTGCTGACCCTGCCCTACACAAAAGCTTGAAACATATCATAAAACGCACTGTTACTTAGGCGGGTGGTGACCCAGTTAGCCACACCCACAGTGGTGTTGTGTGGTAAAAAAGGGGAGGGTTAATATTATGGTGTCATTATATCAGTGACATTGTATTTCAACCGGGCCTTTTGACTCAGATGCTTTCAGCATTCAGGTATACTGGAAATACACAGGGAAGACATGTTTGCATATTATAACCACATCTGGGGTTCTGTTAGAGTAATGTTAACTCCATACACATATAACAGAAAAAGTACAAAACTATGGCACCACCTCTTTAACATCTGTTACCAAAAGAAATGGTTATGATGGAATGCCAAGGGTGAGAGGGAAGATAAGCAGCCAGGAGAATAGCAGGACTCTGTTTCTGCCAACGACACCAAGAGCTGCCAGCCAGCAAATGGGTGCTGTGGGAATGGCCGTCCCAGATTAACATATGTGGACTTAGTGTCAAGAAAGACCCGGGAGCGCAAAGCACCAAGAAGCTGTGTGGGCCAGATGTATGGGGAAACTGGGATGACTGGAAGCGACAACGCTCGTCTGCGCATGACCTTTAGAGATACGAGAGGTTAATTCATGAAGTATTTCAGTGAGTTTGGTTCCTAAGAGTCCCTTCTTAGAAAAATGAATACTTTAAAAAAAAAAAAAAATCCCTGTCGGGGTTGAAACCTCACACTGTAAAAGTCCAAAACTGTAACTCTTCAGGATTCAAATTCAAAAAGCTGGAAAGTAGCAGATCGACAATCTGGTACTTTTGATGGCTTTTTTGTGAGTACAGTGGTTCTCAAACTTGTTTTGGCTGCAGTACCCTCTTATACTGATTTCTGAAGCCAAGCACCCTGTACCCCTGAATACAGCATTTTGGTTTGAAAATTTTACATCTAAAGTACAGTTCCCATGCCAAATTACGTTAAAAAATAAAACTGCCAAATAAACATTGCTTTCTATTCAATAACAATTGTACTATAGTCAAGGCATTGTATTTGGCCGCCAACCCCGGTCTCAAAATATTACGTATCAGGGACCACCCCAGAAGCAAATATTTGAGTTAAGAAATGTTTGCTTTAAAAATATATATATATATATTCAAAGATTTGCAAAGAAAAAGTAAGCCATTTACCATGAGAGGGAGTGGGTTGTTGGCTGATTTACCACTGTTTCAGGGTTGTGGCACGAGGCGAAGCTGACCCACAACCCTCGAATGGTAAATTGCTCTACCACTTCTTCCATATAAATGAAAGAAAACACAGTTGTAACTTGCTGATCTTGGAAATGTTACAACTGCAACACAACAGTGGGTGGGGTCCATGAGCCAACTCAAGGTTGTTGACTGATTTACCACTGTTTTAAGCCAATCAGAATCCAGTATCTGAACATGTGACCAGAAAAAGTGGTAGAAAATCATGATATAAAAAAAAATATATATATGCAGAAGTTTGCAGCGCGGCACTCGTTGCTGCGCTGCGAACTTGTATATCTGCTATTTGTTTCAATGGCTAAAGCACAAAACATCTAAAGTGACACAGTTCCAGGTCTTAAAACGTAATACATTTAGTTTCTGTGCAAGTCCTAGGACTGCGAGCTCCGTCCATGTGGATGGCTGCTGGCACGCTGCCTTCAGGGAATCAGGGAGTGAACACATTGTTGGTTCGGTTCCCGGCAACCCGGCAGTGTTCTCGCTGCCTTGCCAGGCGGTCCCTCGGCGTAAAGCACGCCCATGCATATGTCCTGCAGCCCGATCCAAGAGCCAACCTGGCGTGAAAGGAACGGAGCTAATATTAGGCCGCTTTGACGAGCAGACACGATGCACGCACGCTGCACGCGCCGCATGGCTTTTTGTAGATGACGTCTGTGTGAGTGTCTTTGACGTCCACATGAGCCCTGAAAGAAGATAACTGATTCATTGTACCTACTAATGCAGGGACATCATGTTTGTCAGAGTAAACCTGGTGGCCTGATGGTCTATGATTAGTAGGGGTGTAGCGATATATTTAACGGCGATACGATACACATCGTGATACATGGATGACGATACGATACATGGACGATATCGGTTAATTCATGGTGATACGATACGATTTGATTCAATGATTTAAAATCGACATAGTAACTATTTAACAAAGAAATTAAATCTGTGTGAAACGTGTCAATAGTGCAGGCATTTTAAGGGACATTATATTTCAACACATATGGACAAACCCTCACGTTGACATGAATACAGAGATTTATCGATAGACCAAGAGTAGCTATATGGAATGGAAAGGTAATTAGACCCCTCTTTTAAAAATGTTTCTTAAAATTGCTAAATACAAGGCACACATACTTAGTATCCATACCATGATTATTTGCATTGCAAAACAATTCAATACCGATTATTTGCATTGTAAAACTATACGATACGATACAAAGCCAAACGGTATGATATTTTGCTGTTTATTATCAATATAGTAGATCATTGCAAATTAAAACAGATTTTTTCGATTCAGTTACTATATGTTACACTCCTAATGGGGTACGGTGACAAAACTATAATGCCAATACTTTAACATCAGTGCTGTCGAGTACCGAAGTCATGTCGTCACTACCGCTGCCCCCTGGGTTGCTGAAGTATTATTTTCTATATTGCCAGCTTGTTGATCTGCTTTTTTTAAATCGTGAACATTTGTGCAAATCATTGAATGTACAGTATATATTTTTAAAGTAGACATTTGTCACATGAATCCTTCTTCCTCTCGGTCCCTGGAACAAACATATTTTCAAATAAATTCTAGAGGTCCTTGACGTGAAAAGGTTGAGCACCACTGATATAGAAACATGTTTAGGTATTATTTCAGGTCTTAATGGCATGTGTGACCATGAAGAGCGAGCACATGTCCTTCACTGTTCCAAATTGTATTTTCTTTTCTTTTTCTCTTTTCATGGAGGTTATAATTAGACCACACTCATTATATATTTTTCCTGGCGTTGAATGAAATAGTGAAATGTCCCTCTGAGAGAGAGAGAGAGAGAGAGAGAGAGAGAGAGAGAGCTTGTTCCAAAGAAATAAACAGATCAACCAGATGTGACTCTGTGTTGTTTATTGCCAAACTTTGGACACACACTCCTTGGCTGCCAAACCACAACCTCCACCCCTCATTTCTCACATGGCCCCTTTAGCGCCACCATTTATGGACACTGCTCCTACAGATTTTGCCCTAAAATCACGCAACTTGGAATTGCAAATCACAACCTCCGCCCCTGATTTCTCACATGGCCCTCTTCTAGCGCAACCAATGCCACTTACAGGCCAATTTGTGTATACATGCGACCTGACGGCTGCTTATCTCCCGATTAGGGAGTCTTACTGGTGATAATGAGTTACATTTGATGACAGGGAGAACTATAGAAGAACAGTTCCAGCAGAAACTGCGTGGGCAGAAGAGACGCACAAAGTATATTATGTACAGTAGATAATGTAAGCATGCCAGAAGGACGCATGCCAGTCCAAGCATATAAATGGTAAGACGGAATTCATTTCCTAGAGGAATCCACGGGGAAACTGTTTAATCTTAAAAAGTAAAAAAAAAAGAAAAAAAAAGAAACATACAAGCATGTATGTAAAGCTGAACAAGTTAAGTTTGAACGACATTTCTAGCTAAAAAAAATGTGGAACTAAGTAGAAGATTATTATTATCATGATTGATTATGTGTGTTCATTGATTATATTAATATCTAGTTTGAATGATACATCATTGATACTGGATAGCTTGTAAGAGTCTAGATGTCTCACTAGGCCTGCGTAGATATTGTTTTGGTAAAGCTTATCTTGTTATGGTTCAGCTTGTAGGCTACTTTGAGTACAGTTATAACTGTCATCCCTGAATAGTGCCTCTTGGCAGAACTACTTTACCACTGAGTGTTAAACGGTACCTCTGTCCATGATATCATGTTACATAAATCATAACCACCACCACCTAATACATTGTCTTGTCTCCTCATTTTCTCATTGATTATTGATTATATATTTTTCTGAATTCCTCCACAATGCCAAAAAAATAATAATAATTAAAAAAAAAAACGGAGCACTCTACTCAGTCCACTGGTCTCAGCCCGTTTTTTTATTTTGCAGGGATGACTGACGTTCTTCCTCAGAGTCAGAGAAGATGAAAGTCGTAACGTCAGTCGCCCCAGAACCCCAACGTCCAAAATAAAGAATGTGCAGAGACCAGTGGAGTCAACCCGTATATGTTTTATCGGGGTCTCCTGAAGTGGCCAGACATTATTCTCTCTGATGCTGGTTGGTCCCTGTACGACAGGAGTGGGCAACTTTAATGATGGAGAGGGCCACTATATTTCCACACTCACTCCAGAGCGCCACAATGCATATTGCTATGTCGTACTTTGTCATTCTACTATATTTCATACAAAGAAGCAACAATAGCAGATCTACAAGCTTTTGAGCTTGTAGATCGGCTACTTTTGCTTCTTTTGAATTGGAATCCTGAATTATTTTTTGTTATTTTTTAACTCAGTTACTGCCAATTAAATATGCCCTCGAGTGGCATTATTGCCAGAAAATCTCCATAGACTCCCATGTAATTTATAGTGCACAGATCATGCACGCCCATGCACAGATCATGCACCATGTTTGTGCAGGCTGTTCACAGCTTTCAAACAAAAAAAATCAGATTGGAAATCCGTTCAGGCATTCTTGAGAAAATAGCCATTATGTTTTCTTCAGATGTAAACAAACATGGCTGCCATGTTTGAAAGATGGGGTTGTATGGGGGGTGGAACATGCAAAATCGCGATTGAAATCATGTTTACTAGATTTAATGGGGTCCAAAAAAAAAAAAAAAAAAAAAAAAAAATCTTTTTTTTTGGGTTTTTTTTTTTCTAAGTAAAAGTCGCCCAAAGTCGCTTGGCAGGGAAGTTCATAGTGAGAAAGTTGATCTAAAAGTCGTTTGGCACGGTATGAGTTGGAATCCTGAAATGTAACATTTTGATTTTTATGTGAAATGCATTTAGTTATACTCATGTTAACTTTATGAACTTAAATACAAATACGTTGGACATATATATAAAGAAATACATTTTAATACTACTATACCTGGCTACTAATATAGACTGAAGTAATTAAAGCGGGTCATGTTTGCGCATTTGGAATTGTAACAGCTGCAAGCAATAAGATATCAGTATTCTGATATTAAATTGAGGGCCGCCATTGAGTGAAGGTGGGGGCCGCATGTGGCCCCCGGGCCGCCAGTTGCCCATGTATGCTGTACGACTTTACTCACAGCTGATAACGTCTGTGTCCGGATAAATATCAAACGTGCATAATCTACTTGTATGGGCCGTTCTGTCCGTGTCATCAGCTGTGGTGATGTCGGTATCTGTGTCCATTTTGAAAGCGCATACACACAAATCCAAGTATTGGAGTGGCTTGCACCCCTCAACAAAATGTGTAAATAATTTTCTTTCTCTTTGGATAAATTAGGACCTTTTCACCGTTAGCTGATGCGTATGAGTCATGTCAGACTCTACAAAGTTCTCCAGGAAGACAAACACTGCGATATACTTTTGCTCCATTTCCATCGCCTGGGTTTAAACACCAATATACCTGAGCCTGAGGGAAGCATTCAGAGAAGGATAATAATTGCCCGTAGCAAATATCAAACCAGGACCTTGTGGCAGATACAGCTATAGAGCTATAGTCTACTCTACTATATGGTATACTGCTGGCTACATTTCCCAGGTGAATTTGCTGTGAGCCAGCGGACATCAAGCTCTGTGTTCTGCTGTGTTCTGTGATCAGCCTAGGGTCCACTTACAGAAAACGGTGTAATGTGTTCTGTGGCCCACCCATATCTGACCACTTAACAGGGTAGAGCTGATGTTTGAGATGTCAGTGGACCAGTGTTCCACCACAGGACACCATGTTGCAGCGAGAGATTGAGCCTTTAAAATCCAAATGCACTATGCCGTGTGTGTGTGTGTGTGTGTGTGTGTGTGTGTGCGTGCGTGCGTGCGTGCGTGCGTGCGAATACATGAATATTCATACTTGTGTGTACATGTGCTGTGACGATAGAGCTGTGCTAAGATGATGTAAGTGAGTGTGTGTGCATGTGTGTGTGTATGTGTGTGTGTGTGTGTGTGTGTGTGTGTGTGTGTGTGTGTGTGTGTGTGTGTGTGTGTGTGTGTGTGTGTGCGTGTGTGTGTGTGCGTGCGTGCGTATGCTGCATTAATTAGCTGAGGTAATGGTCTGAATAATGATGTTGCCTTTTTGCCATCTGGCCCTTTGGATCCTGGTCCCTTGCTCTGCTCCATTGTCTTTGGTCTACACAAAGGAGAGCGTGTGTGTGTGTGTGCGTGCGTGCGTGCGTGCGTGCGTGCGTGCGTGCGTGCGTGCGTGTGCGCGTGTGCGTGTTTCTCCCCATCTCATTATTATGTATAAAATTACACATTTTCATTCACCCTCTAATGACATGCACCCTAACATCCCTATTCACCCTAACATCCCTATTCTGTTGTGATTATTGCTATCGGGGCTGCATAGCTGAATGGTTAGGGAGCCCGCCTGGGGAGCCAGAGCCCCTGGTTGTCCCGGTTCGATTTCAAGCCAGGGTAGCAATGTCTATGTGTGTCCCTGAGCAAGACTCTTAACCCCTAATTGCTCACTCGCTCCTTGTGGGCAGCGAATCAGCTGGGTTGGGCTGAATTTCCCTCGCGGGAGGGAATAGGTATCTATTATTATTGCTCACAATGAGCTGCAACCCAGCACGTTGCATCCATATTCAGAAAAGCTAAATAATCATAATGATCGAAACCTCCACCGGCTGTCTGTCTGTCTGTCTGTCTGTCTGTCACGTCACATGTCACACTTCACACTTTTCCCCTACTCATATCTCCGCCACCGTTGCCCCGATCCATGCCAAACTTTGTACACACACTCCTTGGCTGACAAACTACAACCTCATTTCTCACATGGCCCTCTTCTAGTACCACCATGAGGCCTATTCTTGCAAAACACATTTTTGGACACTGCTACACAGTATATCTAGAGTCCTGGCATCAACATGGAACTGTCCCATTTAGCGCCACCATCAGGCAGATTTTTTTTTTTAAATTGGACACTGCTCCTGCAGATTTTGCCCTAAAATCATGCAAAGTGCTGTATACATGTGACCTGGCGGTCGCTTATCTCCCGATTAGGGAGTCTTACTGGTAATAATAATGAGGATGATTTGACTGTCACTAAAGTGGGCCTTTTGATTCAAAGGCTTTCAGCTTCCAGGGAGAAGAAACCAAACATATACACTTACAGATGTTCCATTTCAAAACTTCACATGTCCTGCCATTGGCAAGACAGTACATTTCCCAGGGGATTTGCATAACATTGATCTTGTATAACATTGCATAACATTGAACCATATCATATCATATTGTAGATCAGCTATTTTTGCTATTTTCATGACCATCTCTGACTTTGCAGTTTAAATCTACCCATGAAGATGGATCTGCTTTTCCGTGGGAATGGAGTGGTTTCTTGCCATTCGCGAGAAAAATACAGATTCTCCATAAACAACTAAAAGGGCAAAACAGGGAAAGAACCCTGTGGAAAAATGCATTTGCAGAACATCTTCATGAAAAGAGCAGTAAATATTGAAGAGTTGAAACTGCACATCTGCACAAGACATGTTTGTATATTATAACCACATCAAGGGGTTTGTTAGAGTAATGTTAACTCCATAGACCCATACAAAACAAGTACAAAACTATGGCACCACCTCTTTAAGTGGTCAATGCTCTGGAAATGGCTTTAAACTACAATGGATGCTGTCCACTTTAATGATAATACAAAGCGTGGACGAAGGGATTGTGATTATAAATACATGTTTCTCAACACTGCCTGTAGGAAAATAAAGCTGAGTCTGACCTTTTTTTTTTTTTTTTTTACGTTTTTACTTTCTTTTTATAGACTATCATCCTTTGGCCCTCGTCCCTCATCAATGAGGATCACCAACGATCCTTTTCTCCAGCGTTCCTGAGGGTTTTCAGATCCACTCATCGGAGCAACATTCAATAAGGCCATTAGTGACAAGTCCCTGGTTTCCTTGGTGTAATCCACTTTACAGCCACTGCATTAACCACTGGACACCAGCTGTGGTGGAAACATAGACTGTAAAACAATAAATGGACAGAGCCACACCATTGGTTTCTACAGACCGTAAATGAAGACAATTCTTCCAGCAAGTGCAAATCCACCATCTTTATCCGCTCCAGAAATGGCACCCAGTGACCTCTGTATAGCCAATACAAAGCCTAGAAGCATAGCCTACTGTATAATTAATTTTAAAATTAACGTGACCATGATTCACTAAACGCATATTATGATTAAAAAAATACTTTAAACTAGCGCCAAATCCTCATAGACTCCCATTGAGCTGAAGGTTTTTTGGTGCCGGTAGAAGGTGAAACAGCGACATCTGCTGGGCCATTAATTGAGACAGCAGCTTCAAGGATGATAACCCAGAAGCTGCTTCATTTCCAGCGAACGGAACTCGCCCCTTGGATGGAAAGCAACTACGTACATGTTCTCAAGTACTGTTCTTAACACGAATTAATCTACCGTATGTTTAGAACAGGGGTTTTCAAACTTTTTTGACTCAAGGCACCCCTCTAAATAACTTTTTCATCCACGGCACCCATGAATTACACTGTGAATCTTACATCATATAATCGACCTGAGATACAATAGGCCATGTCACAGACAAATATCCATTGCCATCAGAACTGACTGAAAATAGCTTTATACTTGATGTTTAACCACTTGAACCCATGCAGCATCCCTATTCTTGGCGGAAAGTTCACCAAATATAGCCGATCGACAAGCTCCCAACGCGTCACAACGTGACACTTTGGGAGCTTGTAGATCAGCTATTTTTGGTTTAGAGAGTTGGCTGTAGATGGAAAAAGATCTCATCAAGTACAGTGCAAATGGTTAGTTTTACTAAGCATAGTGAAGTGATGTTGATGTAGTGATATTGATGAATTCTAAATATTATCAGATTATTCTGCGGCACCCCTGGACTGGCATCACGGCACCCCAGGGTGCCCGTCACCCACTTTGAAAACCCCCTGGTTTAGACTATACATGCATTGTTCCACTGCTTGCAATAAGGCATGCAATGCATGGTTATTTACTTACTTACTTTATTTGTTTATTTAGACGGGACAATGCATATTAATGAACACTACATGAATGCAATGTAAATAAGCCGGAATTAGCAAGAATGCTAAATTTCATCCGTAGTCCCCACATGAAGACAAAACAATACATACCAACAAACAGTAACCCTACATTAGGAGAGGGCGCCTAAGAACATACATACAAATACTATTTTTCCTGAACCAAGAAAAAAACAACAAAAACAACACATATTACTAACAGTACCCTACATTAAAAAAGGATAGTTAAAAATATACGTACATGGCATGAGCTGTACTCTTAGAACTATACATGGTCACAGGTTTGATTGTCAACTAACCATTTTTTTAGATTGAACTTGAAGGATGGAAATGACAAACAGTCTCTTATTGTTAGAGGTAGGTAATTCCAGATTGAACATCCCTGCACTGAAAGGGTGTTTTTTCCAAAAGCGGTTACCCGGTACGGTACTTCGCAATCCCCTCTAGTGATTGCTCTAGTATTGAGTCCTCTATCAGGCTTCCTTTTTATGAATTCCTTTAGGGGAGGTGGGCATAGACCATTTAGGGTCTTATATATGATACTGACCTGTTTACAAACCTTAAAATTAGCGAAACTCAAAAAACGGTACCTCTGAAGAATATTACAATGGTGATATGAGTGGGGTTTCCTATCGAATACCTTAAGCGCACTCTTATATAGCTGTTCAATGGGTTTGAGAGTCGTTATACCTGCGCAAGACCAGTTTGTGAAACAGTACTCAATGTGTGATAGGATCATGCATTGGAGATACGATTTAGCAGCACTAACTGCCAAAAAAGGTCTGATTTGTTTAAAGTTCTGAAGGTTGAACTTGATTGTGTTTGTAACCTTTTTTACATGTTTTTTAAAGGTTAGGGTTGAGTCTAACATGACCCCGAGGTACTTGAACTCTGACACAAGTTCAAGTTCCTCTCCACCCAGAAACACATTTGATGATTCCATCACAACTGGTCTTTTGGAAAAAGCCATGCAGACCGTCTTTTTTGCATTCAGGAGCAGGCATGAGTCTGTAAGCCAGTCCTGAACGCTGGTCAGAACAGAAGTTAAAACCGTTGACACCTCTGCATAGCTCTTTCCATGAGTCAGTATAACAGCATCATCTGCGTACATCTGAATATGTACATCTTTACATACATCAGGTAGATCGTTTATAAACAGAGAAAACAGAATTGGTCCTACTATTGATCCCTGGGGGACACCAACCGAGCAAGTGTGATAAGGAGACTTGATGCCATTTATACTAACACACTGTTCTCTATTTGATAGGTATGATGTAAACCATTTGATGGCCTCTGGGGACAAGTTGAAATGTGTTAGTTTGGACAAGAGGACCTGATGGCTGACAGAGTCAAATGCTTTCTTGAAATCCAAAAATACTGCCATTGCGCATGGGGCTTTGTTCAAAGCACACTTTAACTTTTCAATGAATAAGCAATTTGCTGACTCAGTGGAGTGGAAGGCTCGAAACCCAAACTGCATAGGATGCAGAGGGGTGTAGCCTTTGTCTAGATGTTTAACAATAGACTTTACAATCCACTTTTCAGCCACTTTTGATATAACAGGTAAGATGCTTATGGGTCTATAGTTTGATATGTCCGTTTTTGAGCCAGATTTGAATATAGGTGTTATAACAGCAGCTTTCCACTGAGTTGGGACAGTGCATTTTCTTATGGACAGATTTACCAGATGTGTGATTGGTGCCACCAGAGAGTCAATATTTGTTTTAAGAAAGTTTGTGTCAAGCCCATGTGCATCTTTAGCTTTGGATGCTTTTAGTGATCTGACAATGTTTGTCACCTCGTTTTCTGTGACTTCCTCCAAATTAAAAATGGGGAGATCATTTTGAACAGGGCGTGGAACAAACTTAGAGGGTCTGAACAATTGTGTGATTTCATACACAGAGTTTAGAAAAAACAGCATTAGGTTGCTAGCAAGCGTGTGGGGATCTTTCACCAGGACGTTATTGAAGGCAGATGGGTTGCTTGGCATGAAAATAAGCATGTTTCACTAGGCTCTGACCCAAGCACTTATGTTACATTGGCAAAAAAAGTCAAGGTCAAAACCAAAGGTCAATGTCAACATGACAGAACAGATGGATGGCTTTTCACAGCAACTGGTGAGAAGGAGCAGCAGGCGCCTGGCTCACGGGGGGCGCTCTCCATTCCGACATGTCGCCACTCCGACAGTGCTTCCAAGATCATTGGACTTCCCACACCCACACTGTCTGATATGAACGATAAGGCCATTACACGCTTAGCACTCTCAATAACAAGTGACACTGACCATCCTCTGCATCGCCACTTTGACCTAATGCCATCTGGGCGAAGATACAGAACCTTTGCGTGGCACAAAGTTCGGTTTAAAAGGAGTTTTGTCCCCTCAGCCATTGCTGCACTTAACAATCTGCTAAACAATCACCCCCGTCGCTAAGAGGGTCTTTTCTGTGTACAGTGGGGTACTGATGACTTGTCTATGTGATATGTTGTGTTGTCTTTTTGGCTATGTGTTGTTTCTTGTTTGAACAGACTGTGAAGACAAATTTCCCTTTGGGGACAATAAAGGTTATTATTATTATTATTATCGGAGTGGCAACACTTCCATAGAGGTTAAGGTTAGGGCTAGGGTAAGAGATAGGGTTAGTGTTGAAATGGAGACATGTCGGAATGGAGAGATGCACTCCTGGCTCACAACGGGACCCATTTCCGTGCCTCACCCCTTATCCCTAGCTCTTTGACATATTTTACTATTTTGAAAAACATTTTCAAATAGTTCAAATAGCTGATCTACACGCTCACAACGTATCGATGGAGTTCAGTTATTTGAAGTGTCACATTGTGACACATTGGGCACATTGTGTCACATTTTGACACATTGGGGCAAGCTATCAATTTGTGACAAACAAAGAAATATTGGGCAAGCGTGGCAAACAAACAAACAAATGTGGGGCAAGCTGCCAACTACCGCTGACCTAAGGTTGAAACTAAAACACAACAAAAGACTTTGGTGTCAAGGACACAGTTTTGTTCCAATTACAATCTAGATATATAAAGTATGTAGGCTAATATTAGGCTATGCAATTAAGAAATATGGCATGTGTGACCATGAAGAACAAGCACATGTCCTTCACTGTTCCAAATGGTTATTTTCTCTTCTTTTTCTCTATTGATGGAGGTTATAATTAGACGACACTCATTATATTTTTCCTGGAGTGGAATGAGAAGAGTGAAATGTCCCTCTTAGACAGAATGCACAATTCCAACCCCGCTGGGTGATAAGAACTGTGAGGGAGATAATGATCTCACTTGACAACCATCCATCCATCCATCCATCCATCCATCTATAATAATAATAATAATAATACATTTTATTTATAACATGCTTTACATTCTTACGAATCTCTACGTGCTACAGGTTTTAAAACAAGGCAAAAAAAGAAACAGTAAAACAAGGCAAAAACAGCATATAGGCAACCAGTCCATTACATAGGACCCAACTTAGCTAGACTAATGGGTCAGAGAAAAACTAAGCTAAAACAGGGCAAAGACAAAAATAACTAGCATCATTAAGAAAAAGCTTTGTTAAAAAGGTTTCATCCATCCATCCATCCATACATCAGTGGTGGAAAAACTACTCAAATGTTATACTTAGGTAAAAGCAGCAATACTGCGATCTAGAAATAATCCGTTACTTAAGAACCTGTTACATAATAATCTGTATTTTAAAATGTACATGTGTAAAAGTACAAAAGTATTGGTATCAAAATGTAAACAAAGTACCAAAAGTTTGAAAATAGCCTGGGTATGAAATAGGGCTAAAGTGGTTCATGTATAAGTTATACTATGATAATTTATATTTGCAAAGTAACTAGTAACTAAAGTGTTAAAATAATTGTAGTGGAGTAAAAGTACAATATTTGGATCCGAGATGTAGTGGAGTAGAAGTAAAGATATCGGAAATTGGAAATACTCAAGTAAAGTGCAAATACCTCAAGATTGTGCTTTTAAGTACAATACTTAAGTAAATGTTCTCCTTTACTTTTCCAACCATCCATCCATCCATCCATCCATCCATCCATCCATCCACTTTTCTGTCTGTCTATTAGAGATGGGATTTATGGCTCTTTGAAGTGAGCTGGATCTTTTGGATCCGTTCCTTCCGCTGTTCAAAAGACTGTCTCATTTTAGTTACTAGAGTTACTTTGTAGATTTTGATTCTAATTACAAATCAGTTCAATCCTACATTTTTCGGCCATATATACATTTCCGCCTTTTGAAAATAGCCGATCTACAAGATCTGCTATTTTCAAATGTTTTTTTTCTACATTTTATTAATTGGAAAACCTGTGAAATGGGACATTCTGCATTTTTACTTTCTACTATTGGTAATTTAGGTACATTTTGATACCAATACTTTTGTACTTTTACTCAAGTACATTTTAATTCCGAACTTCTACTTGTGGCAGAGTATTTCCACGTTGCAGAATTGATACTTTTACTTAAGTAAAAAAATTGGAGTACTTTTTCCACAACTGTTCATTTAGAAAGGAACGGCTCCCTACTGGGAACCGGATCTCATCGTTCATTTAAAAGAGCCGTTCAAAAGACTTGATTCGTTTGTGAACGTCTCATCTCTACTGTCTATCCGCCTGTCAATCATGTCCTTAAAAGTCATATTTCACCTTCCCAGAAATGCATGCATAAATTCTAATATTTGTTATGGATCTGATGCAATGCTGTGACTAAATTGTATTTTATTTTGACTTTCCCAGCTAACCACAATGAATTGTAATTTGTGTTGCACTTTACACCGCTTCACACCACCATATGGTGCATATGTTGCAAATGTCAACACATGCCATTTCCATCTGCGACATAATTACGCCCTTCTCGTGACCTTGCGCTTTGTGACATTTTTGGTGCCGAAGCTAATTAATTCTTCTGTGCCAACCTAGTAATCATTCCCATCGAGTTTCCCCCGACAATCCGACTTATCCGACTAAAACAACTGAAGTTGTTTTGTTAACACGATTGGAGTGAGAACATAATAACCTCATCCCAAATCCACTCTTGGAGGTTTAAAACAAGACAAAAAGCTTACAAATAAGTACAAGCAGCTTCTTCAGAGGGGCTTACTGTCCATGCTGTACGATATTATAATCATCAGCCTAGAGTAGTGTTCAGCACCAACATAAATCAACATCAGAGATTCAAAAGACTGTTCATTGGATTGCTCCATATTTTCTTTCTTTTGAGTTATTAGAGCTGACACTCTTGCCAACGGACATGAATATAAAACAATGGACTGACTGTGTTTCTTCACATGTAGTTCTCTGATCGTCGAAAGTCACACAGTTTTACACAATGGCGACGTTCTATCAAAGAACACAGCAACCGATGACATATGGTCTAACAACGGCGTTGGAGTTGTGTTGACAACTCCATGTGGTCGGGTAGGTAGAGGCTAAATTGTCATTTAGATTATGTTATGTTGACAAAGACAGATGCTGCAGGTGCTTTTGTAGTTCATTTGGACAGATTATTTATTTGTGGATATTGGACTGTTTCTAGACTGATGATATGTTATTGGTTAACCTATTATCATAGATAACAATCTGTATGCATTTGATAAAGAGCGTCTGCTAAATGCCTAAATTACTAGCAGTATATGACTCCATGACAGGTTACAGTCCGATCCAAGCGTCATGATTTCCACTATAGATATAAAGATCATATGAAACAAACAACCAACGCATGGAGGTACTGTTGACCTACTGGCAGCGCACAAATATTTGGGCACTGATCAGTCCAGTAGTTTTGTCTTTTGTCTAGCTATGGACAAAGAGACACACCATGCATGCACTCACAGACCCTCTTATGATGACCCTCTTGTCACGTGTCACTGTGCACGTCCAGACCAGGGGTCTTCAACAGGGGCTCCGGGACCCCTAGGGGGTCCTCAGAGTTACTACAGGGGGTCCTTCAAATCTTTGTGTGACAGAAACCTTTTCTCCTTTTCTATATTAACCGCTTGAACCCAAACATCCATATTCTGAGAACTTTAGCCAAAAATAGCCGATCTACAAGCACACAACGCCTCGCAGTGAGCTTGTAGATCAGCTATTTTCGGCAAAGAGGTTTGGTGTAGAGGGGGATAAGAGCCGACTAAGTACAGAGTGAAAGGGAAAGTTTATTAAGTATTGACGGTTCACGTGGTTAAATATCTGAAAACACAAATTGCCATGAATCCAAAATACAATGATGATTGTGCTGTCAAACGATGAAACTATATGGAATCTGGGGGTCCCTGCTTCATTTCTCTCTCAGCTAAGGGGTCCTTGGCCTGAAAACATTGAAGACCCCTGGTCCAGACCATGAATGCAGTTTTCACTATGGTGAAAGAAATGCAAATACCCTCTTTCCATGCCACACCTGAAGGCAGCATTCAATATATCAATAAATCGCCTTGTCCAAACTCTCCTGAACTTGAATGCAACATCTTATGTTGAAAGAATTGCCCTCTCTGTGTAGAAATCCATGCCGTTATGCCACATCCCCAGTATTGACTTGATTAGGCTTAGTTTAGTGTGGTATCAAGTACCGACAAACAAGCTCACAAGGCAAGGCGTCAGAGCGCGACACGTTGTGAGCTTGGAGGTCTGCTATTTTCAATAGTTTCACCAAAAGGCCCTTTCAGAAATTTCAGCCCCTGCATATTTAACATTCTCTGCACGTCCCTGGCTCTCAGTATTCTAGAAGTCCCACCATTATAGTACACTGTTCTAATCAGGGCTTTATGATGGGAGTGACCGGAGGCTAATGGTGTTGATATGGAGGCAGATGTAGTGAGGGCTGCAGCTCTCGTCTCGGGCCGCTTCCTTAAAACCCATTTAGGCCTAGAATTATTGAATGCTTTAACCAGTGAAAAATAGCAGGTATACAAGCTCACAGCGCGGCACCGAGTGCCGCGCTGCGAGCTTGTAGATCTGCTATTTTTGAAAAAGTCGTAAAAATGTGTGCAAATATATGGTTTTCAAAGCGTACGTTTGTAACTCAAATTTTGCTTCTGGGTGGTCCCTGGAACTAAATATGTTGAATGGGGGTCCGTGGCCAAATAAATATCATTTTGGGGGTCCTTCACATGAAAAAGTTTGAGAACCACTGACATAGTAGTCTCTCAAGAACAGACTAACTGAGCTCCAGTTAAGTGAAAAGGACCTTTTCTTTGACGATGGCTATAGCCAGATTACTGACATAGAAACACAGGTTTTTCAAGAAATCTTAGGAGGATTGAAAAGACACTTATAGAATCGGGTCAAAATTCTAATTTTCACGATTTTTCAAAAATAGCAGATCTACAAGCTCGCAGCGCTGTGAGCTTGTATATCTGATATTTTTCAATAGTAAATTGAAAGCATAAAATAATGATACACAAAATGTGTACCCGTTCTAAATGGGTTTTTAAGTATCTGAGCGCCCAGGATCAACACGAGAGGCTAAAAGGCCAGAATAGAACAGAGAGAGAGGAGTTAAACTCGCCTGATCCGAGCGTCTGATGGGAATAATGATATCTGAGACGCTCACTGTCCAGTGGAATAGGTCAGAAGAGGAGAGGGGAGATGAGAGCTGGGAGGAGGAGGAAAGGGGAGAGAGACAAGGCGAGGGATACAACACAAGAGACCATACCTTCCTTTTATGTTAACGATAGAAATTAATAAATACCAGTAAGACGCCTAAAGGCGAAAAGCAAGGTCGCGCCATGTCTTGGCCATCTGGCCAAAGGGATTTGGTTCCCCTGGCATCACAGGGATCTCCATACATGGCAATAAAAGGGATTTGGTTCCCCTGACATTACAGTGATTATATATTGGCATTCACAGATATGGGCTTAATATTGATGACATCAGGGATCTCCATATAAGGGCATAAAAAGGATTTGGTTCCCCTGACATCACAGTGATTATATATTGGCATTCACGGATATGGGCTTAATATTGATGACATCAGGGATCTCCATATAAGGGCATAAAAAGGATTTGGTTCCCCTGGCATCACAGGGATCTCCATATATGGCAATAAAAGGGATTTGGTTCCCATTACATCACAGTGATGACAGAGCGTGATGTCAATCCTAGCTCATTACGCACCCTGTATAGTGTAATGATGTTGCCTTACTTGTACTATTGCTCAGAGGTATGGGGTAACACGTACAAAACAATTATAAATCCACTAATCACACTCCAAAAAAGAGCAATAATAGTAATAAACGTAGGATATCGGGATCACACACACGCAATGTTTCTGCAATCACATCTATTGAAGTTCACAGATATGGTCAATTTCAAAACACTGCAAGTCATGTATAAAGCAAGATACTACAATCAGTTACCAGCAAATGTAAGTAGCACATTTCTAGATAGAGAGGGTGGGGGGTATAACCTCAGGGGACCATTGCATTTCAAAAAGCATGTGATGCAGACAAACCTGCATGGGGCGGCTGTGGTTCAGGAGGTAGAGCAGGTTGGCCGATGATCCGTGTGTCGGTGGTTTGAATCCCGCCTTCTCCCGTCCACATGCCTAAGAGTCCTTGAGCAAGACTCCGAACCCCTAGTCGCTCCCGGTGAGTTGAACCTGTAGGCTAGACAGCATACATTCAGTTGAATGAGCCTGTGCTATTAGTGCTAATCTCACCTGTATGAAGCTAATGCAGCTAACTGTGCTAGACAGCTCACCTGTATGTAGCTAATGCTGCTAATGTAGCTAACTGTGCTAAACTCACCTGTACACAGCTCACCTGTATGTAGCTAATGCAGCTAATGTAGCAGTTGGGAAGTGACTGGATAGCATGGCTTGTCCTAACAATTGGGAAGTGACTGCTACATTAGCAGCATTAGCTACATTCAGGTGGGCTGTGTACAGGTGAGATTAGCACAGGCTCCATAAAAACTGACTGTGGATAGCATAGCTTGTCCTAACAAATTATTATATTAATTAATGCATTCTCAAAATGATTCTGAAATAATACACATACACTTTTCAGTATTAAACATTCAGTTTATTGTAAGCCGTGTTTGGCTCATTGTTTGTCACCTGTATTGTCCTCTGCAGTGCTGGCACTCTTTGTGAAATGGAACAGGCAAACAGGTCAAGGTTGAACCATTCCACTTAAGAAGGGGTGGAAGGTGCCAAGTACTGAAGAGGAGGAGGGGTGTTTTACAATGCTACAGGTGTGCCATTTCAAAACTTCACACAGCTGCCATTGGCATGACCGTAGATGTTCAGGGGATTTATTTAGACAGATGTCAGGTTCAGTTCAGTTCTGTTCAGTTCTATTTAGAACATATTGCATTAACAAATAAAAGTGCATTCAATAGATCAGCATTTTCTTTTTCTTTTGTCCATTGTCCAAGTGTCCGAAAACGCTTTGGGAGAAGCACAGGGCTTGTCGGGCCCCACCCCTGGGGAATCACATTCACTTTCATTTCTAATGTTAAAATGGTAAATGGTGCATTTATATGGCGTCTTTATCCAAGGCGCCACACACCGATGACGGAGGAAACCATGCAGAGTCTTGCTCAAGGACTCTTTGACAGTAACTCTAGGGGAGCCCGGGATCGAACTGGGTACCTTCCGTTTGCCAAGCCCTACTACCCCATGAGCCACTGCCATCCACCGGTATAGCTGGCAATATTCCAAATTCACCCAAAAAGTGACTTATTTTTCATCAATTACTATGAAGCTGTTAATTCACGGAGATCTTAGTTTTTCGCCACATTCCTATAGCCAATGATCTGACGGCCTCTGTCATCTGTCAATAGGAGACTTGTGGATCACTGGTTAGCTCTGGTCCATAGAGTTAGAAGGAGTTCTCCTAAAAGGGCCAGTTCACCTCTGGGACAACCAGATATTATTTTATTGTTGTTTGGGACAAGATCAACACAATCCTGAGTTATTTTATATCTGTGTTTTGAGATATTTTAGTATTTCAGCATGAATGATGATGCATTTTGCATCATGCTGCATCATATGATGCAAAAAGCATCATCATTCATGCTGAAATACTGAAATATCTCATAACATTGATTGAACACAAAAAATAACTCAGGATTGTGTTGATCGTGTCCCAAACAACAATAAAATAAGATCTGGTTGCCCCAGAGGTGAACTGGCCCTTTAATGTCAGTAATGATCTGATGCGCCCGCAGTTTTGCTACTCACCAAAACAAAGACGGCTTTTGGGAGTTGACTTTCCTTAGTGGAAACACTCGGAGCCCCCCACCTCACGTCTAAAGTACACTTTTTGGCCAGAAAATACAATATTTTACTGGAAGGTGAAACTCTGGTCAATGGACATTTCTACGACCTGACCATGATCTGTAGGAGTAGCTCAAATATCCGGTGAAATAATGTATTTTCTGGCCAAAAAGTTTATTTTAGACATGAGGTGTTTCCTCTATGGAAAGTAGGCTTTCAACTCCCAAAAGCAGTCTTTGTTTAAGTGAGTAGCGAAACTGTATTTTTTTAGTTTTTTACAACAGACGAAAGGTGCGCAGCGTCTCCTGCGGGTACACCAGATAATTACCGACATCGTTAAGGAGAACTCCTTATGCTATGGACCAGAGCGATAGGTCACTGGTCAGACAGTCCACCTTCATTGCTCACACAGGATGTGACCAATGACCCTGGACTGGACACACAACTCAAAGGAGCTAATGCTAATTATCATGAGGATGACATTTAGCTGATAGCCCAGGAATGACTTCTTCTTTCCAGGCACGTGCGCACATAGACATCCAAGGGGGCTTGAGCCCCTGCCCTTTTTATCCCAATGTAAAAAGTTCCCTCTCCAGAACCATGAATGCAGTTTTTACTTTGGTCAAAGAAACACAAATCGCCTTGTCCAAACTCTCAGTATTCACTTGATTATGCTTATAGTTTAGTGTGTTATCAAGTACTGAAAATAGCCGACCTCCAAGCTTGGAGATCGTCTATTTTCGATATTTCCACCAAAAGGCTCTTTTAGAAATGTCAGCCCCTGCCTCTCTAACATTCTCTGCACATCCCTGTTTATTTCTGTCATTACCTTAAGCTTTTTTTTTCCTGAAAGGGAAATTATTCAAATGTCGAGTCCACCATAGCATTACAAATGCCATGGATTCAACGTGGACCTAAAACGTAGCAACCATTCAACCATGGTGTCCTTGCTTTGGACATGCCAACATTTATAGGCGGAAATTCTAAAACAAACAAAAGAACAAAATTAATCTATTATTATGTTTTAATAGCAAGATGCTACGATTGCTCTTTAATAAATGATCCTCTTGAACCTGAAAGTGGCAGCTAGTGTGCAGGTCTGATCTGTCCAGATTCAGCCAATCTAAAGATCCAAAGATGACCAATCTACAAGACCTCGTGATGTCTTTGGGGACAGCTCACTGGTCATTCCCGCCAATAGCAGTGGAAATCCATGATCCATCCCTTCTCCGTTGACCTTTCGAGAGAGAGAGAGAGAGAGAGAGAGAGAGAGAGACTTGCAGGCACTTCACTAATGCACTCTTTTTTTACAGGCAACTAGGCCTAGGATCATTGAATGCTTTAACTATTGAAAAATAGCAGATATACAAGCTCACAGCGCACCGAGTGCCGCGCTGCGAGCTTGTAGATCTGCTATTTTTGAAAAATCTTGAAAATTTGAATTTTGACCCGATTCTATAAGTGTCTTTTGAATCCTTCTAAGATTTTTTTGAAAACCCTACGTTTCTATGTGTCAGCAATCTGGCCAGCCATCGTCAAAGAAAAGGTCCTTTTCACTTAACTGGAGCTCAGTTAGTCTGTTCTTGAGAGACTACTATGTCAGTGGTTCTCAAATTGTTTTCATGTGAAGGACCCACAAAATGATATGTATTTGGCCATGGACCCCCCATCTCAAAATATTTAGTTCCAGGGACCACCCCCAGAAGCAACATTTTTGTTACAAATGTTCGCTTTGAAAATACATATATTCAAAGATTTGCACACATTTTCACGACTTTTTCAAAAATAGCAGATCTACAAGCTCGCAGCGCGGCACTGAGTGCCGCGCTGTGAGCTTGTATATCTGCTATTTTTCACTGGTTAAAGCATTCAATAATTCTAGGCCTAAATTAAGGATTGATAAGATAGACCCAGGGCAGTGAGTTGGCCCCTCCTGCCCGTATGATTGGATAACGTTTGGATGAAGTCGTGCGGACACACAGACCTGTCGGATGAAGTCGTGCGGACACACAGACCTGTCGGATGAAGTCGTGCGGACACACAGACCTGTCGACTACCTTGTAGATTGGTTATTCTTGGGATGCAGTGAAAATCAGCCAATTCGATGCCATCACGGCCAGCCAAAAATAGATTTTACTTGACTAAATCAATTGTAGATTTATTCGACTAAAATCTTGTGATATTTAGTCAACTAAAACCGCACCAAAAGTAAAACATTTCATGACTAAAATATGACTAAAACTGAAATAATTCTATTTGAAAGACAAAAAAAAAAAAACTAAATCAAAATTTGCTGTCAAAATCAACACCATTCAGCAAAGGCACAGTTGCTACTTAAGCAATATTACACAAGAGGGTGTGGGTTATCGTGATTATTGTACCGCCTGCGTTGCTGCAGGCACAAGCCAGAAGGAGGAGTGCCCATTGGCAGCACAGAAGGTACAATAATCACATAACCAACACCCTCAAGTGTAATATTGCGATTATACAACAACAGTTGCAATTCGGTTGTTTGAAATAGCTCTTTACCCGTGTGAATAATGAGCACTACCACACGGACCTAATCAAACAAAGATATCAGCTGTGCTGGTCACAAAATACTTGAAATAGAAAAAAATCAGATGGTGTTGTAGGAGTCCTAATAAGAGTATAATAATAGTAATAAGTTTTATAGCCATAAATCATAAATCATGATCTAATTTACATAAGGGGGGATATTTTTCACAATAATAACATATGTACATGTTCTAGACATTCTAATGATCACCAAAAAAAATTGTACAGGCATTTTACTTATGTTTTTGTGAGGAATAGCTTCCATGAAAAAGTGAGATGTTGTTCGTCAAAACTCTGGAATGTCAGCGGGTGTGGCGGGTGTGAATGTCAGCCCCTGTGGGGGGTATTTATATGCAAATATTGTGGCCAATGGCATTGTAATACTAAACAATAGAATCCAATGGTGATGTTTAGGTGGTAGGGGGAGCTAAAATAAAATGATTTAAACCTTTTTTTTGGATAAAATACAAACGTTGTAATATTACAACAGTGGGCCTTAGAGGGTTAAAAAAAATACAAATTCCTATCGAATATATCTCTTAATTACAATGAAATGAAGTTGACACATTTCTTTAAAGGGCAACAGTTGTATAATCACAATTTCTACCACTTTTTGTGGTCACATGTTCAGATACTGGATTCTGATTGGCTTGGTAAATCAGTCAGCAACCTTGAGTTGGCTCATGGACCCCGCCCACTGTTGTGTTGCAGTTGTATAACTAAATAACCTTGCAAGTTACAACTGTGTTTTCTTTCATTTATATGGTAGAAGTGATAGAAAAGCAATTTACCATTTGAGGGTCGCGGGTTGTTGGCTTCGCCTCGTGCCACAACCCTGAAACAGTGGTAAATCAGCAAACAACCCTCTCCCTCTCATGGTAAATGGCTTACATTACACACACAATAATCACGTTAACCCACACCCTCTCGTGTAATATCGCTTAATTAAACCAGTGGTTCTCAAACATTTTCATATCTGCTATTTTTCCATTCCAGTGGAGTAGACATCCATGGGGTCTAGCATGCTGACAGTCCGTTCCGGTGGATTCTGCAGGGAGAGGACAGCAGTAGAAAAGGCAATCACTTTAAAAAGCCCTTCATCATAATAATAATTCAGTAAAACGTGCTTCAGCTTTTGTCAGCTGTCCCTTTGCTGCCAATCATCCTCTTCACGGGAACCAATGCACTCAAACCCCCCCGCTGCATCCACCATCCACTTATTAATAACATATGACGGTCTCGGAGGAGCGCGCGCACGCACATACCTATGCACGCACACACACACGCACTCACACACACACACACACGCACTCACACACGCACATACCTATGCACGCACGCACGCCCGCACGCCGCGTAGCCCTTAAAGGGATATTTCACTTTCAAAAAATCTTTTTATCATCTAATCAGGCTTTTATGAACACCCTGAACAGATTTGAATTTGATTGATTCAATATTTAGATATTTGATGTAAATGTCATCAGGTCCTCCAGGCCCAGGGCCTCTCACCATGAACACCCATTGTAACTTCAAATTCCATTTTAACCATGATAGATTTATCAAAAACTTTTTTTTTTCTGGTGACTCAATACGTGAGCAGGCCATGTCTGCAGTTTTCATGTATTTGTTATAATTCTTTGGGAAAATGAAAAAAATTAAATACAATAAAAAAGATATTAAAAATAGATGACAAGCGACAGCCTGCTCACGTATTAGGAGGGTATTATGAGTCACCAGAAAAAATAAAGGGTGTTTTTAATTAATTTATCATGGTTAAAATGGAGTTTGAAGTTACAATGGGTGTGTATGGAGAGAGGCTCTGGGCCTGGAGTACCTGATAACATTTACATCAAATATCTAAATACTGAATTAATCAAATTAAAAACTCTTCAGGGTGTTCATAAAAGCCTGATTAGACCATAAAAGCTCACTTGCATGGCGGGGGAGAGAAAAAAAAATCTAAAATGTGTCCCTTTCAGAGTTAAATTGGTGGGTTTCATTGGTATGTTTATCAAGTTTCAACCATATCTTTACCAGACGGGCACCGATCTATACCTTGGAATAAGGCTGGGCGATATTAGGAAAACCTTTGATATTCGATAACCTTGTTGAATACCTCGATAACGATATTACTCACGATTTTAGTAAAAACAATTGAATTAGGCTATATCGTTTTTAATGTTTTTTTCTGCTTTAGGTACACTGACTGCCTGACCTAGATAATGAATAGCATATCCATGCATGCACACTGCACAGTATAGAATAAAAAAATTAAATGCCTTATTTCCATTCTCCAACAATGGTTTTATTGAAATAACCACACCTGGTCAAAGATGGACTGCTTTGTTGCATGTGCTACGTCTATGCGTAGTGTGTCTGTTAATTTACTTGACACATACACCAATACCTCATTTCAAGCCGTCTTCGTCGGTATGTGTAACTCGCATGTTGATACCTCGATGAGGGTACATTTTCGATGTATTGCCCAGCCTTACTCTGGAATGATGCGAGTCGGAAATGCATGTCCCTGGCCTGCACCCAGTTATGACTTACCCGCTGTATATGCGTCGTTAGAGTGCCTTATAGCCGACCTATAGCTTAGACTGCAACACCCCGCAACGTGACACATTGTGAGCGTGTAGAATCGGGGGACTTTCTGGCAGCGATATTTGAGGAAACACAGAGCGTTCAAAGCAGGCCAGGTGTGGAGATGTCATAGAAAATGGATGAAAATGCTCTAATAACAAGTCTGAACTTCATATTCATGTCGTACTGTTTCAGCTGGAAGTGAGATTCTCCCAGTCTAGGGGACGAGTCAGCCTAGGGGGCGGGGCCAAAGAACACACCTCCCTTATGTCACTGATCACATGACCCCAACAATCAATTCTCCAGTTCTTAATCTTTCTTTTTTTTTCTCTCTCTCTATTTCAACAGCAGCTCGATGGTATAACATGGTTCAATGTTGAAAATGAGTAGTATTCCCCTTAAAAGTCGACTTCACCATTTTTGTTAATATAATTGGTCCGCATTTATGTAAAATTTTATAAAGAAAAAATCTACTCTGTCTCTCTTAGGAGGGTTGTGGGCCGTTCAGAAACCCACCAGTGACATAATTGTTAGGCAGATTTTTTAACAAGATTTCTAAAAAAGAAAAGAAATTGCTATTTTATCGTGAACATTAGCGAGGACCAATTAAATGCAGATAGGTTGAAGAGTGGTGAAGTCGTCTTTTAAGTACAGAGGGCGGGGGGTTTAAGTGGTGGGAGAGATAAGGGGGGGGGGGGGGGGGGGGGGGGGGGTCATGTTTGATGAATGGCGTAGTAGCACTCTAGAACTCTGATTTAACACCAATTATACTTTAATATCACCCCCGATGCTTCACCATTTATAACACAGTATATCCAAGTCAACTTTAAGTGTCCTCATCGCTTAGGGGCCGCGTTTTCCAACAGAGAACGCCTTCCGGGTGTTTCTATGGTGGAGGCAGTCTGCGATGTATTTCTATTCGGATGGCGCTCGGGTGACTCTCTTAACTCATACAGTGCCTATACCGAACAAGTTCGGCTTTATTTCAATCCAATACAATTTTTTTTTTATTAATTGACTTACCCTGAGCTGCTTGTAGAGTCGTGGGTGGTCCTGGCTCGTCCTACGCTAGCCAGCTAGCCATTTTACATGGTCCGACGATATTTAAAAATGGTTTAAAATACATTTTTGAGCCCCCCAATGTTCACTGAATTTTCAGCGCCGCTTCCGGAACGACGTCCAGTGTGCCTATCCCGAACATGTTCGGCTTTTTTAATGAAATGAATAAAATGATCCGAGGCCTTCTGAAGCCTGGGCCTAAATTTTCAATCCAGTGTTCGAAATCCGGCCGTCCCCCGGCCGGCCGTTAGCCGCGAACGTTGCCGCGAATCGCCGCCGAATCCAATGAAAAACCACATCTTTGGAGGCCCATATCTCTGGATTGTGTTTTTAGGGATGCGGCGCGAGGTTTATTTACGGCGAAATCGCCTAAAAATTATCTTTTAAATGGCAAAATGCTAATAGCTATTCTGTAGCCATTTTCATCTGGGACCTTTCCATGACGTGCACGAACGTGAGCACGCGCGTCACTGCAACGTGAGTCCCCGGATGCTAATACGCTCGCCTATGGGACAAACCCTGGCATTCTTTGGCGCCCTCTAGGGGCTGGCACTAAAACGGTTAAAGGACAACTTTGTTTTTTTACTACAAGGGTTCATATTTTAGATTGTAATTAGAGAAAAGAAAAAGTGAGTGTTAAAATGTTTTCATTTGCTTCGTTCTATTGTTTTATCGCATTTACCGTGCTAAAATGTGGGGCATGCGTACGCATGGGGGCATGCGTACAAAAAGTGGCTAAATATGTCTTTTTAGACACAATAAGCCAGCTATTTACAGTAACACTTCTAGCCCCCATAAGTCACATCCAACCATGAAAGGTTGCGTTATATCTTGGGAATGGGCTTATTATGTGTGAAATTACGTATTTAGCCACTTGTACGCATGCCCCCAACCACTGAAATAAGAATCTCTAAAACCATAGAAAGAAGTAAATGAAATAGTTTTAACACTAATCTTTTATATTTTTGAATTACAATCTAAAATATGAACCCTTGTTGTAAAAAACTAAAGTTGTCCTTTAACAGCACTCCCCGACGCCTGTGTGTGTGTGTGTGTGTGTGTGTGTGTGTGTGTGTGTGTGTGTGTGTGTGTGTGTGTGTGTGTGTGTGTGGACAGGTTTATTAGGGTTAGGGTTAGGTTTAGGGATAGAGGTTAGGGTAAGGCCACAGGAAATGAATGGAAGTCTATGTAATGTCCCCACAACCTATGAAAACTAAGCGTGTGTGTGTGTGTGTGTGTGTGTGTGTGTGTGTGTGTGTGTGTGTGTGTGTGTGTGTGTGTGTGTGTGTGTGTGTGTGTGTGTGTGTGCGCGTGAGTAACCAGTGTTAATTTTGACAGCAAATATGTTTTTTTTGTAATTTCAGTCATAGGTCTTTTGAATAAAATTCCATGTTGTTTTAGTCATATTTTAGCCATCTGACATGTTTTGGTTTTGGTCTGGTTTTAGTCAACTAAAAAGATTTTAGTCGACAGAATCTGTAGCTGATGTATTTCTTTGACTTGAACGGATACAGTATATACTGTCCATTCCAGTGTAGCCTGTTAACCCCTCTAGACTTAGTAAACTGATTGATTGATTGATTGATTGATTGATTGATTGATTGATTGATTGAAGACTTTATTAGAAGTTTGCATAGGAAAAGGTACAGTTTCATGGACGTACAGTTCACTGGTACAAGGTCTACTAAAAGGAGATCCAAGAAAAGACTAAGCTTATTTCCACAGGAAACCATTTAAGTATCTCATATAACATTGAATGACAGACGAATAGAACACAGTACTATGCAGTAGATATATGTAAATAAAATAAAATGAGAGAACAAAAAAAAGAAAACAGTAAGTCTAAACAAACAGTAAGTATATACAAAGAAGGGGCAGGGGAGGGTAGGGTTGGGCTAGGTTCGTTTTTTTTACCAGTTGCGAACGGCTGCTGCCCGTAAGTGGTTTTTCAGGGCAATTTTAAAGGATGCTAGTGATCCACACTCCTTTATGGCCTTTGGTAAGGCTTTCCACATTTTGGTGGTATAGTAGAAAAATGAGTTTGACCCTTTGTTGGTTTTGACTCTGGGTTAAAATTGATCTGTGGCGCTGCCTCTGGTGTTGTAATTATGGACATCCTTAATGTTTATAAAGTATTTTGACAGGTACTTGGGTATCATAGTGGTGTAGTGTATCTTGTACACCAGGCCCATTGCAAGTTGCTGTACTCTGTCATCTACTCTGAGCCACCCCACTCTTAACTGGTGAGTAGCGGTGAGGTGAGTCTGATAGGGAAGGTTAAGCAGGACCCTAATTAGTTTATTTTGGGCTGTTTGGAGTTTAGTTTTTAGGGCTTGTGGGGCGTCACAATACCATACGAAGTCAAAGAGGGGCTGGATTATTGCACCAGCTATGGTCTTCAGTGTGTTGAAATTGACCATTGGGGCGATCCTCTGTAGGAAACAAGTTTGTTGGTTGATTTTATTTATTACTTTAGAAGTCATCTTTTCGCTGGAAAGATTAGCTTCAAGGATACATCCTAAGTAAGAGATTTCGTTTTTTCGTGTTATGACCTTGTCACCCACTTTGATTGTGAAGTTATTGACTTTTTTGAGGTTATGATTTGATCCAAAGAGGATGGACTCCGTTTTTCCCAGGTGAATTGATAGTTTGTTGTCGTTAAGCCATGTGCAGATCTTACTTAGTTCAGAGTTAAGTGTCTTTTCAACCTGCAAGTGGTCCTTGCCCGAGACTAGGAGAGCCGAGTCATCCGCGAACAGGAACAGGTTGCAGTCACAAGCAGATGCCATGTTGTTCACATATATTAGGAACAACAGAGGTCCCAGTATGCTACCTTGAGGAACACCACAGCTTACTAGGAGGGGGGGGGGGACAGGGTACCGTTAATCTCCACCACCTGTTCCGTCCCCACCAGGTAAGATTGCATCCAACTCACTGCTGCGCTGTCAAGACCGATGGCTTTTAGTTTCTCAATCAGAATAGAATGATTTACGTTGTCAAATGCCTTCTGGAGGTCCATCATGACCATGCCGCTATATTTGCCGTCATCCGCTTCGCGTTTGATTTGGTCAGTCAAATAGAGAAGGCATGTGTCAGTGGAATGAGATTTTCTGTATCCAGATTGGAACTCGTAAATCAGATTATTCTCATCGAGATATCTTGCAATCTGTTCGTAGACTATTTTCTCCATGACTTTGGATATGGAGCTATGATATACAGTATAGTGTCCATTCCACATTCCACACGCACGTTTTGGGCTTGTAGATTAGCTACTTTTGCTGCTTTTGAATTTGAATCATGAAACGTAACAGTCTTGGACATAACGTAGCCTGCTTCCAGACCATAGACCCCGCTCTCAGAGTGGGCGGGGGGGGGGTCCCCGCCCTCATTGGCTGCTCCAATGAGCGCGGGGGGTGGGGGTGGATCTAACAAATATCCAATCCACGCAGCAGTTGAAACGATTCAAACGAAGTTCACGCACCACCAGGCAGGCAGGCAGGCACACACACACGCACGCGCGATGATGTTTCTGGTCGCAAATCTGTGTGGAAGCAGTCACTGACACAGACAGAGGCACACACACACACACGCCACAACCGTGAAAGTCCACAAAAGTCCCTCCACCAGAAATCGTTCAGAATAGGGCACGGTTTCAGACTAAAGTGTGAGGTGAGTCTAAAATCATTCTAGACATAACAAGGCTTCCACCCGACTTCCATGCTGTTCCAGACCAGCGAAAATATACTGTACAAAGAAAAATAAAGCTGCAATCTCATAAAGGCCTGTAATTATAGTCTCCTGGCTTTGAGACAACCTCTTAAAAAACCTTGCCTGAAACCTTGCTTTGACTCTCTGGGCAGCTTTCACATTGTTAAAGTACTCTTTATATGTTTTAGCTGCTTTTTTTTTCTTTTTTTCTTCCCCCCCAGCAGCTATTTTAAAGATTGATTTGGCTCGGCTGGACATCACATCAGGCATGCGTCCTAAACATTATTGACTTGCTTTGCCCCTCAACCTTGGCAGCATTACTCAAACCTCCTATCCATTACGTAATAAGGTCTTAGCGATGGGTGAAAAACGCACCTTAACCGACTCGGACCGGAAACACATCTGTGTCACGTTTAACCACTTTAACCATCATTTTTTTTATACTTTGGCTATTCAAAAATAGCAGATCTACAAGCTCACAGCAAGCTTGTAGATTTGCTATTTTCTTCCTTTTTTTTCTTGAAAATGTGTGCATTTTTTTTTTTAAGCGAACATTTGTAACTGAAATCTCTCTTTCTCGCGGTCCTTGAAACAAAATGTTTTGAGATGGGGGTCTGCGGGTCAAATACATAACATTCTAGGGGTCCTTGACATGCTTGTATATGTATCTGCTATTTTTGAATAGCCATAAGTAAAAACAAATAATGGTTAAAGTGGTTACAGATGCGGTCCCGCTCTTGATGGTTTAAGATGCACATTCCTCCTTGCATCAGCATTTTGTTTGGCAGGAGAGGTGAAGGAATCCTCAGGCAGATTCTACAAATCATCTCTGCGTCGGCGATGGAAACCTCGTATGTCCAAACCTGTTACCTTTGAGGATTCAAATTTGGATGCAGAGAATGTGGGGTTTAGCTGTAATGGGGTGGCGGCAAAGTTGTTGGTATGTAGGTGGAGCAAATGTGTAACATAGGTATTGTGTTGAAGTATGTCTGTCACAGATTGCTTTGCGTGATTTTAGGGGAAAATCTGTAGGAGCAGTGTCCAAAAATGTGTTTTGCTAGAATCGGCCTCATGGTGGCGCTAGAAGAGGGGCATGTGAGAAATGGGGGGTGGCCAAGGAGTGTGTGTGTGTGTGTGCAAATTTTGGCATGGATTGGGGCAACGGTGGCGGAGATATGAGAAGGGCAAAAGTGTGACGTGTCACGTGTGACTGACAGACAGACTGACTGACAGCCGGAGGAGATTCTGATAGTAACCGCGACCTGACGGTCGCAACAAACTTTAGAAGGCAATGGTGCTGTTTTTGAGGCTTCAGGATGGGGCTGCGACTCTCTCCGCCACGCAAACACGCGCTATCATGTATGTTTAGCCAACATATACTGTTGTCCCGCGCGTCAATAAGTTAATTAACAGAACATACAAAGCATGGCTTCCATTAAAGGGATCAACTCATCATAGGCCTGGTATTAAGGCAAGCACACAAGCCTCCTCGACATATACAGTATATTGTGTGGCTCATCCGCAGTCACAGACACATTAGACAGAGACTTTATGGGATGGGGACCCAAAAGGGATTACTGGCCCCCTTTTCTTTTTTTCTTTTTTTGCTTGCCACATGACAAGCGTGGTAAGATGTTTTTAACCTGTTAAGGCCGGGAAACGCATTATTACTTTATGCTGTAACTATTGAAAAACAGCAGATATACAAGCTGTGAGCTTGTAGATCTGCAATCTTTTGGAAAAATCGTGAATATGTTTGACCCGATTCTATAAACGTCTTCTAAAATCCTTTTAAGGTTTGTGAAAGATGCGTGTTCCTACGTCAGTGGTCCTCAAACCTTTTTGTGTCAAGGACCCCTAGAATTATATGTATTTAGCCGCCGACCCCCGACTCAAAATATTATGTATCAGGGACCCCTGATACATAATATCTACCTTTCACACCCCACTGAGACCAAAACTCGACAAAAAAAAGTTACAAATCAATCTATTTGGTAACAAAAGTGAACTTACAATGCATTATGATACAAAATAAAAATTTGAAAATGTACCTTAGCTAAAGCTTATAAAATACCATACGAATAAAATAATATAATAATAATATTCCTTGGTCCATAGAAACTATGTTACTATTAGAATGTATTCACTTAAAAAAAAAAGATATATTCAAATGTTTGCACACATTTTCATGATTTTTTCAAAAATATCAGATCTACAAGCTCACAGCGCGGCGTATATGTGCTATTTTTAAATAATGGTTCAAGTAGTAATGTGTTCCCGCCCGGCCTTAGTGGTTTAATAAGCCCGAGCTCCCTGGATACTAAGAGAATAAATTCACTAGACGACCCCCCCCCCCCCCCACCACCAGTTCAATATGATTATCCAGCGTCCTCTGGTCTTCCATAAATCTCTCCACGAGTGTGAGCGAGTTAAGTAATATTGATTAGGTGGCCAGAAAGAGATACTGCAAAAAATAAATAAATAAAAAATACAGAGGGGGGGGGGATAAAAAAAAGACAAGACTCTTGTTCACAAGAGATTTATTAAGTTATTTTAATATATTCTAAATTAAGTGATTAATTCGCTGCCGGATGCGGTTTGTAGAGGGATGAGTGGTGTGTGGTACTTGAAACACAGCAGAATGTTTCCTTGAAGACTCTGGTTGGAAGGCAGCGTTGCCAGATTATTACTTTAGCTTTGCAAGAGAAACAAGGAACCGCGTCTATGAAATCCACTGTCAAATGTTGACAGACACAGATTTACTCTTAGTCATAGTCTTTCACAGTACAAATTCGTTGGGTTTTTCATTTGGTCTGAAATGTTTTAGTTTTAGACTATGAGTGTACTCTATGCATGCTATTGATTCAGGGAAAAAACACAATGTCACTTTTACCAGTGGCGTCAGTTCAGCAAAAGCTAGGGTATGGCAAAGATGGGAGTCCTCATGGAAAAGAGGCATTACATTTTGTATAACACGGTTCTATTGTGAAAATAGCAGATCTACATGCTCACAACGCCTCGCGCTGCGAGGCGTTGTGAGCATGTAGATCGGCTATTTTCACAATGTCTGAAAAAAACTAGTATTTTCAGTTTTTTATATTTAAAAGTAACTTTTATTTCCCCCCCTGGACCCAGGGTATGGCAGCTGCATACCCCTGCCATACCCAATTGACGCCCCTGACTTTTACTTTGTTGCTGTCGGGCAGAAACCTCTTATCTCCAAATGTTAACGCAGATGCTTTTAATCCAAAGCGACTTACAATAAGCAAGTAATACTAAAATGGCAACAGAACTCATCAAGGAAGCCTTCACCATTGGTATCGCCAGGAATGCTGGTGCCTCATTGGCTGTCGATGATGAAGTTGCCAGAAATGCTGGTCCCTGATTGGGCTACGGGCTTAATTAAATACACACGGCTACCTACCTACCTACCTACCTACGACATACCACAGAAGATTTGGCAGCATCCTAGCTCTGAGGGCCCTATGGTTCCCGATCCCAACCTGACTCCGCCAGTGTTGAGTTCACAAGGTAAGTTCACAATACAGATTCCATATCTGGGATCTCTGTAGCCCAACCGCTGCAGAAGGCCTTATTTTCAAGCTACTTGGAAAGTGATTGGATGGGGCCGTCTGTCTATCAACGTCTGGGCGTGCCAACTCCAACCAATCATATTGACGTCGCTACATGATGTATAGAAGGGCTGTCAAGATATGCTCAATCCTTAATTCAATTCAATCTGAATAATAACATAAGAATAACAAAAAGTTTGAGGGTGCGACGCCCCCTCACGCACCCTCGCGTCGCCAGGCCTGATTTTAAGTGTTGCCTGAGAGGGGATACGGCACTCGTGTGGAGCATATTCGGCAAACGGTAGCCATTTTTCCATCGACGCGTCGAGTGCACTCGTATAACTAACAGGGAAGCCAAAATATTTCCACACTTTTCGATTCATTTCGGGTTGAATTGAGAATTGCGACAGCCTTAATGTATAGTAGCTGGTCGGGAGGAGAGCGAAAACATCTTTTCCACAAAAAAAAAAAAACATTCAATCCCATTAGTTGCTCAATAAAGACATATTGTCCAGTTGAGAAATAACTGCATGTGTGCTCGTCTCGGTCTAGCCTCGCGTAGCCAGGCTTACTCATCTGCGAAGAGAAAAGCCTGGTCAAGATCCGTCCGTTAAACGCAGCACTTCCGCTAGAAATCTTGGAACCAAGCGGAAGTTATATCTTGCCCAGGGTGGTCTCGGTCTTGTTCGTGGTAGCGGCCATGTGAATAATGAAAGGACAATGCAACAGATGGCGTTCTTCTCGATGGCGTTACGGCCGGTCTCGCCGAGATGCCGCCCGTATAGCTGCCGCTGATTGGTTCGACTGGCCGCGGGTCGGTTTAAGCTCCGATCTCTGAGCGATCCCAGATGAACGCTGTGTTGTCGTCTTAACTCGTGAACTCAATAATACCCCATCTGGCGGAGTCAGGTTATCCCAGACCTCCTGTGGAAGACTTCAGCGCTTGCTTGCGTATACTGCTTAAAAAGCAAAAATATATATTTTTTTTTCAGTTCAGTTCTTTCAGTTCCCCTGCCAGAAACCATAATGCCAAACATGGTATACAGATTTTCTCCCCCCCCCCCTTTCTTCTTCTTCTTCTTGAAGATGCAAGGGTCTTTTACATCTGACATCACCGCTGTAGCTTTGCACTCTCTGCCAGAGAGAGCGCTTAAGTGTAAAAAACGAACAGAACAGTGTTAGATTAATGTCATCCGCCGGTTATCTCTCGCTCTCGCTATTAACCCTGCAAGGCCCGAATTAATTTCTACTGGACAAAGAAAATAAAAAATAAAAATCAGATGGTGTTGTAGGAGTCCTAATCACAGGAAAATGTAATGTTAAAAAATTAATAATGTTTTTGTAAGGTTTTATATTCATAAATCATAAATCATAAATCATGCTCCAATTTGCATTTTGGGGATATCTTTCACAATAATAACACATGTACATGTTCTAGACATTCTAATGATCACGGAAAAAAATATTACAGGCATTTTACTTATGTTTTAGTGAGGAATAGCTTCAGTTAAAAAGTGAGATGTTGTTCGTCCAGACGCTGGAATTTCAACTTCTCTGGGAGGTGTGAATGTGAGTCTCTGTGGGGGGTATTTATATGCAAATATCGTGGCCAATGGCATTGTAATACTAAACAATAGGATTTAATGGTGATGTTAATGTGAAAAAAGAACAGGAAAACTAATTATAACATTTTTTTTTAAAATGATTTAAAAAACTTTGCCAAAAAGCAACGCTGGGCCTTGCAGGGTTAAAAGGCTGCCACCGATTCAGAGAGGAGAGAGAGAGCGGCGCCCGGGCTTTTTTAATCTCAAAGAAGCAGTGTGTGCCGTCGCCGTCAGAGACCGTTGGTTCGTTCCTTCATTCGTTGGAGGAATTACAGTCAAACTGTAAGAGATCACAAGCCGTGGAGCACATGTTCGCGGATGAATGCGCTTAACCCGCTTAGGCCTGGGAATTATCTTATACTTTAGCTATTGAAAACAAATAGCAGATATACAAGCTCACAGCGCGGCATCGAGTGCCGCGCTGCGAGCTTGTAGATCTGCTATTTTTGAAAAGTCGTGAAAATGTGTGCAAATCTTTATATGTATTTTTAGAGCGAACATTTGCAACTAAAATTTTGCTTCTGGAGGTCCCTGGAACTAGATATTTTGAGATGGGGCTCCGTGGACAAATACTTAGAATTTTGGAGGTCCTTCACATGAAAAGGTTTGAGCACCACTGACATAGAAACATAGGTTTTTCAACAAAAAAAAAAAAATTAAAAGGATTTAGAAGACTAAGAAATATTCAAAGACTTGCACACATTTCCACGATTTTTGGAAAATAGCAGATCTACAAGCTCGCATCGTGGCACTCGGTGCTGCGCTGTGAGCTTGTATATCTGCTATTTTTAAATGCAATGATGCGTAATAATGCGCACCCGGTCTAAATGCGCTTAAGATTCCATTCATCACGACGTGTGTAATATGCCAAACCTCATGCCTTGTAAAGACATCGAGCAGCAAGCAACCAACCTCAGAGAAAGGGCTGGCGTTTCCTTTTTTTCTTTTTTTCTTCCTGCAGTGCGCGCAAGCGCGTGTCGTGCGCGCACGTGTGTGTGTTTGTTTTGGGAGTTCTCCACAATAATGGGATGGACGGCATCCAAAATAATTTGAGAGAGAGAGAGAGAGAGAGAGAGAGAGAGAGAGAGAGCGATATAGCAGAATAATATCTTTGAGTGGACATTTTACAATTAAAGAAATAAAAACCCCACAGTGGGGATAAAACTTTTTAAAGCCAAATAAATCAGGCGTGTCTTAATCATGACGCTCATAAACCGGGCCGGGATTAAGTATCGCCCACAAAGTCAGACACGCGGCTAAAAAATGGATTCAAACATTTATTAGAGTTGTGCACATAACCCTGTAATGAACGTATAGAAAGCCTGAGTTTTATAAATAACGCCGTTGTCAGGTGGAATCCTTGTATGTCCAAAAGCGTTCATTTGTATTCATTCATTTTAAAAACGATTTAAATTAGTTAACATAGCTGATCTACAAGCACACAACGTCTCACCGTGCAAGGTGTTGTGTGCTTGTAGATCTGCTATTTTCAACTAGTTTGGTGCGACACTCTTGTGTGATGAGCAGGGCTTTACCTTACGAAAAAGGGAAAAAAAGATACAATTGTACAACTTGGAGATACAAGGTTTCTGCCTCGCAGTGACGATGTGGCCTACTAATACCAGTAAGACGCCCCGAGGGCGAAAAGCCCTTTAGAGCGAGGTCGCGCAGGACGGAATTCACACAGATGGAATTCATTTGCAAGCGTGATTCGAGTTGTGGTTGGTTGTTTAAGTTGAACAAACAATGTGGACACAATATTTCCCCAAATATGGATTTGACTGATGGCTGACATCCTATATGTCAATATTGTTATAGACCACATGAGACTCACACAATATGTCCATATATGGGCATTCGAAGCTATGGGCTTAATATTGATGACATCAGGGATCTCCATACATGGGCATACAATATAACATTGCTGTTGTTGGCTGAAAACCTCTTATCTCCGTATTCTGACTTTTTGTGTTGTTCTTTTGTGTGTGTTTTTTTTCGTCACATGAAAAGGATGGAAACGCTTGTAGATCTGCTACTCTCGCTACTTAAAATTCTAATCGTGAAAACGAATAGTTTGGGATTTATGAGGTTTCCACCCGACAGAGAGCATATATCGTCATTTCTTTTCACGCACCCAAGATCTACAAGCTCACACGACATGTCGTGACCTTGTAGATCTGTTTTTTTGCTTGACTCCAGCACACACAACTAACTAAAGCTAATATAAATCATCCCTACTTAACCCATTAAGAACGGGTACACATTGTTGTGTATCATTATTTTATGCTTTAACTATTGAAAAATAGCAGATATACAAGCACACAAGCGAGCTTGTAGATCTGCTATTTTTGAAGAATCGTGAAAATTTGAATTTTGGCCCGATTCTATAAGTGTCTTTTGAATCCTTCTAAGATTTTTTTAAAAACCTGTGTTTCTATGTCAGCAATCTGGCCAGCCATCGTCAAAGAAAAGGTCCTTATCACTTAAATGGAGCTCAGTTAGTCTGTTCTTGAGAGACTACTATGTCAGTGGTTCTCAAACCTTTTTCATGTGAAGGACCCCCAAAATGATATGTATTTGGCCACGGACCCCCATCTCAAAATATTTAGTTCCAGGGACCACCCAGAAGCAAAATTTGAGTTACAAACGTTTGCTTTGAAAATACATATATTCTAAGATTTGCAACATTTTTACGACTTTTTCAAAAATAGCAGATCTACAAGCTCGCAGCGCGGCACCGCGCTGTGAGCTTGTATATCTGCTATTTTTCACTGGTTAAAGCGTTCAATAATTCTAGGCCTATATCACTAATCTTAATAACTCTAATAAATGTGAGGCCATAAGTGATGATGATTGCCACATAAGTCAGGGTGCGGTAGCGCTATGGGGGAGGTGGGGGATATTTTTATACACGTATTTATTTATTTTCTAATCATCGAGGACATAAACGCCACGGCGGGTTATGAGGCCGTCTGTTACCCCGTGTTTATTGATGCCACACTAAAACCCGGCCCCCTCTTTTACCACAGATTTATTAGTCAGCGGCCGGGGATATATAGCAGAGATACAAGCTCACGAGGCGTCGTTAAAACGCTGCGCTGTGAGCTTGTAGGTCTGCTGTAACGGGGTTTATTTCATGTGCTAGGAGTCATTGTTGATCCTCGCACATAAACAAGAGCGTTAACCTGTTAAAACCAGGAAGGAAACCGTGTAATTTTTTAGAAAAATATATAGGCTACTGTATATATATATATATATATATATATATATATATATATATATATATACCTTGGCTATTCAAGAACAGCAGACATACAAGCACATAGCGTGTCACTTGATGCAGCGCTATGCGCTTATACATCTGGTATTTTAGAAAAATTGCAAATCCTCGAATATGTCTTTTTTTCAAACTCATAGGTGACCAAATACATTTAACCCTTACATTTTAACATATCGTCATCATACTTTGACTCAATTCCAAACAATTCATATGATATACATGGTAAATGTTTGCATTTATGCATTGCTATATCACATTAAACACTGAAAGAGCTAGTCATTTTTACTGAATTAGCTGAAATTCATGTAATCCAGTTTATATTTAAAAAGAATATAGTAATAAAAGAAATGGGGGGTCCTTGACAAGAAAACATTTGAGCACAACTGATATAGAAAGATTTAGATTTAGAAGACATTTTGGAGGATCTTTCTCCGGTCTTGCAGGTTTAAACATTCTGAGCATACTCTGTGAGGAGTCATTACCATGAGCAGATGGCTTCCATCATGACGGCAGGCTGTTCTCTCAACGTCCCCCACCTGAGGAGAACCTCTGAGCTCATCCACCGCCTCAGTGTTCAGACCAGGGGTCTTCAACGTTTTCAGGCCAAGGACCCCTTATTTGAGAGAGAGAGATGAAGCAGGGACCCCACACAACCTTTTCATAGATTCTATATAGTTTCATCGTTTGACAGCACAATCATTGGTGTATTTTGGATTCATGTGGATTTGTGTTTTCAGATACTTGAACCGTCAATACTTAATAAACTTGACCTCTCACTCTGTACTTAGTCTGCTCTTTTCCCCCTCTACACCAAACCTCTTTGCCAAAAATAGACAATCTACAAGCTCACAACGCCTCGCAGCGCCCCCGCTCTCCCATAGCACACGGCTTATAGCCCCCTGACGTCACAACATCTGGAGCGACGCCCAGAGGCTATCGTTAATATGCAAAGCCACACATAATTCATTGTTGTCTAAAATAAGAGAGAGAAATAAATGTTCACTTTTATACAGTTTTCTGACAGTTGTACCATGGATGGACATGACCAACATCATATTATAACAACAGACAGGCTGAATTATCGCCCAGTAGCCATACAAATCCAGCTCAACAATCTAGCTCAAAAGGAGAGCAAATGAAAGGATGAGGAGGACGGATCCTGGTTTTCGAGGCTGCCCTGACGATGAGCTGGTTGTCTGGACGTCAAGTCACGTGAACCAGATCCGCTACCAGGTTTTCCGTGCCAGGAGGGGAGAGGCTGATTCCAGTCAACTCCCACCATGTAGAAGAGCATGTCTATTTCTCTATGCCCTCCGTGCCAATTACCAGACTAGAATAATTATGGAGATGATCTCTGCAGACTCACCCACCTGAACCAGAGTGGATGGACAACAAATTCACTGGATTCGCACGGCAGCCCCTGCACCAGATGTATTTTAGCCACAAAACAGGTAGTATTGAGGGCAAGGTCAACATGAAAGTCAAGGCGAAGATATGTAAATTGAGTTATGTTGGATCCAAAATGGCCATGACATTGACCTTGAACATATGACACTGAACTTGAATTACACCCCAGAAAACATATACTTTGATAGAAAACTCATCCACATCAACCCCTTAGTTGCCTCGTTACTAAATTGTGTTTCATCAGATATCGGATATGACGGACGAAAACAAGTAATCGGCTACTATTTCGTTTTTTTTTTTTTTTTTACATTGCCATCATAGAATTCAATAAACTACAAACATGTGAGCAAGGCGAAAATCAACCTCTGCCCCCTCTAATGGGACCGATACATCCAAACTTAAAGGAGCTACAGTCAACTTTTTCTTGAAAAACGGATGCTAAAATAAAAATAATGTTTCGAAAATGTTTTATAAAAAAATAAGCTCCATATATGTGTTTCTATTCAAAAATTACCACAAAAAGCGTAAAATAATGATAAAATAATCATTTTGGCCATTGTCAGACCGACACTTTGTAGGATGTAAACAAAGTGTCGGCCCTACAATGAAAAAGTTGACTATAGCTCCTTTAAGCTTATCAATGTGCATTACATTCACACAACGCAAAGCACCAACATGCTCATTAGGAGCAGTATCTACCTCTTAACTCTGTCTTTCAACACTTTTTCAATTCTCTCTTTCTCTCTAACATAATGAGGTTTCCACCTGACATATATGATATTGGTGACATTCTAGAGTTTGTTAAAATGGTTCTTTCAGCAGTCCCTTTTTTCTAGTTTGTTCCAGCATACATTTTGCTGCACGTCCGCTTTATGGATTGTGTTCTATTCAGTGGTGTAAAGTAACTAAAAGTGCGTTGACTTAAGTACTGTACTTAAGTACAATTTTGAGGTATTTGTAATTTACTTGAGTATTTTCAAATTTCCAATACTTTTAATTCTACTCCACTACAGCTTGGAAGCACATTTTGTACTTTTACTCCACTACAATTATTTGAAATATTTAGTTACTAGTTACTTACTGCAGATATACATTATAATATTGTACAACATACATGAACCACTTATAGCCCTGTTTTATACCTTGGCTATTTGAAAATAGCCAATCTACAAGCTCACAACACAACGCATTGCACCGTGACAGGTTGTGAGCTTGTAGATCTGCTATTTTCAAACATTTTGTACTTTTACTTTTGGTGCTTTAAGTATATTTTGATGCCAATACTTTAGTACTTTTACTCAAGTAAATTTTGAATTCTAGACTTCTACTTGTAAGGGTGCCCACACACCAAAATACCTAGAGTGGAATCCGCCAATGCATTTCAATGAGAATGGAGCGTTTTTTTTTTTTTGTTGCAGAAATCCTCTACTGGCATAAAACGCTCCATTCTCATTGAAATGCATTTGCGGATTCCACTCTTGGTATTTTGGTGTGAGGGCACCCTAAGAGAGCATTTCTGCATTGCTGTATTGATACTTATACTTAAGTAAAACATGTGAGTACTTTTTTCCACCACTGCTTGTATTGTTTTTGGACATGCAAGGTTTCCACTTGACTGAGACTGTATATAAATGTGCCCACGCACGCGCACGCACGCACGCACGCACGCACGCACGCGCGGTGGTAAACGGCGCTGGCCCCAGACCTCAGGCTTTGCAGGCTCTGCTAGCACAGAGTTAATAAGCTTAGTGGCTTCTGTTGCCGCTGCTACCTTGAAGCATGTAATCAGAAAATTGATTCAGTCCCTCAAAGGAGACCCTGGGCGAGCGAGGGGGAGAGAGAGAGAGAGAGAGAGAGAGAGAGAGAGAGGGGGAGAGGGGGAGAGAGGGAGAGAGAGAGAGAGAGAGAGGGAGAGGGAGAGGGAGAGGGAGAGAGGGAGAGAGGGGGTGATTCTTATTTATTCACTTAGTGATATATTGTTGGGCTGTCGTCGGCTGGACAACCTCGTATCTCCGTTATTGTTATTTTGTCCCGACGTGACGCGTTTCTGCGGGGCTTGCAGATCGGCAAATTTACATCCATATATTTTCTCTTTTTTTTAAATGGGGGGGAGGGGGGTAAATAGAAGCAACTAGCGGTTTTGGACATAGGAGGTTTCCACCGGGCGGAAACGGTATTTAGAACGAATGCGGGAGGACAGGGATGGATAGAGAGAGAGAGGAGACTCGCAGACAGAGTCCTATTAATCTAGTTTCAGAGGGGAAGGACAGACGCAGGCAAAAAGAGAGGTGTCATTTCATTGATGCCGTTTATTTATAGAATTACAGAGAAAGAGACGAGAGGAGGATAGAGGGGAGAAATACTGAGAGGCAGGGACATGCAGAGCATGTTAGAGAGGCAGGGGCTGACATTTCTAAAAGGGCCTTTTGGTGAAAATATCGAAAATAGCCGACCTCCAAGCTCACAACGTGTCGCAGTCGGCTATTTTCAGTGCTTTATACCACACAAGCATAATCAAGTCAGTACTGGAGATGTGGCGTAACGGCATGGATTTCTACACAGAGAGGGCAATTCTTTCAACATAAGATGCTGCATTCAAGTTCAGGAGAGTTTGGACAAGGCAATTGTCTTGAACGCTGCCTTCAGGTATGGCATGGAAAGAGGAGGCATTTAGCGTTTCTCTCACCATAGTAAAAACTGCATTCATGGTCTGGAGAGGGCAGGGGATCAATCATTTTCTTTTTTTTTCTTTTTTTCTTTTTTTTTAAACAGAAGGGTAAAAAGGCAGGGGATCAAGCCCCCTTTGATGTCTATGTGTGCACGTGCCTGCAGGAGAGTAGAAATACTGAGAGGGAATAATGAGGGATACATGCAGGAGAGTAGAAAGGGGAACGAGAGGCCAAGATGACGTGGGCTTTCCCCCAGGAGGGGAGAGGAGAGGAGAGAGGGACGACTCTCATTTAGGATTCTCTTTTCCTCCCTTTGTACTCACGCAGTTATACAAGAGAGAGAGAGAGAGAGAGAGAGAGAGAGAGAGAGAGAGAGAGAGAGAGAGAGAGAGAGATGGAGTTATAAGGGCAACCTGAGTCAATGCATTGAGATTCTCACTGCAGTCTTTTTTATTGTTACCAGGGGCGTCACAAGGGGGGGGGGGGGAGTGGGACTTACAAGTGGGAGTGGGAGTTAGTGGGAGTGGGAGTTACTAGGGCGCAAGGTGGAGGGGTGCCTTAATTATTTTATACTTTAGCTATTGGAAAATAGCAGATATACAAGCTCACAGCGCGGCGAGCTTGTAGATCTGCCATTTTTGAAAAGTCGCGAAAACTTGAAAATACTTTCTGGTGCCAAGGAAGACAGATTAAACGTCAGCGCCAAGCTCCAGTTGGTAATGTAAAAAAATAAAAAATAAAACTCTAGCCAAGTCAATAACCTTGGACCCAGGACTTGAATTTAAACAGCCACATTATCACAGTCACAAAGTCAGCCTATACTGTGTCCTAGAAAAAGAAAAGAAAGAAATACAAATCAATCAGATGGCTGCAGTTGATTGAGATGTGAGAGAGATTAATAGAGGGTGCAGGCAAGATTGACAACGTTTCGATGTCAATACATCTTTGTCAGGTCATTGACATCGAAACGTTGTCACTCTTTTCTGCACCCTGTATTAATAAAAAGGCTTTAAAGGTCCGTGTCTGCTCCAGTACGCTCCTTCTACATATTCAAGTCTCGTTCCTAAGATGCACCGGACCGGCCTGAACTAGGCTAGAGGCGCAGTGGACACTCCTCATGCTAGAGATGATATATACTTTATTAATCCCTGAAGGGAAATTGAGGCGTTATAGTCAGCAGCATAGTGTGACAGATGGATGGATGGATGGATGGATGGATGGATGGCAGTATCTATCCATCCATCCATCCATCCATCCATCCATCCATTTGTTTTGCACGAAAACCATTCCTTGGGCTAAAATCGGACCCCATAAAACTATGGTTTAGTGATGACTGATGAGTCATCACTTTTTACAGTTTTGTGGGGGCTCTCGGAAAGGAATATTTTTCGTGCAAAACAAATGCTTGCATTGGATTCAGAATCCCGAAAAAACACCTAGTTTGACCCCTCACATGCTACTTAAAGCATATTTATTTTTTGTATTATTTTACTGTATAGTAAAGCCTATGAGAGCCCAACTTTGATTGGCTCCCACAAGTTTCCCAAGACAAATCTGCGATGGCCCTATAGGCAACATTTTTCCATATGGCATGTTCTGATATAAGTGGCTAAGAAATATTGTTTTAATTTAGTTTAGCTTCCCACAAAATTGCCCCGATGACAATGATGCTGATAGCCACAGAATGGTCTGGTCTGTCTGTCAGTCTGTCATTCTGTCCGTCACACGTCATGTCACACTTTTGCCCTACTCATATCTCCGCCACCGTTGCCCCATCCATGCCAAACTTGTCATCTAGTCATGTCATCGACATGCATCTGTCCCATTTCCCATATTTCCCCCTGATAGGCTACGATTGCCTTCTAAATTTTGCTGCATTGCTCCCTTTTCAAAAATATTCTGCAAATCATGAACATGCCTTTTCTTTGCAATTAGCCATGCACATTCCCTCAACACATAGCCATACATGCCACTTAAAATCTTCACATCTACCTGCACCTGACCAATTTGTGTATACATGCGACCTGACTGTTGCTTATCTCCCGATTAGAGAGTCTTGCTGATTGTGGGAGTGTTAACCTCTTGAACCCCTTTGCCCCCGCCGGCAGGGGCAAAAGGTGACCTCTGAACAGCTGTCAATAAATGTCAATAAATCAACAGAGACCAAATCAAACAATTTCTTTGTTGATTATTGTTACAGTGGTCCTACAGCATAGTAATCAGCTGCCATTGTACTTTTCATCCATACATTACTCATATTACAGTATTATTACAACTTATTGTTACTGTTTTTTTCACCCTAGATTTTAACATTACTAATATTACAGCTCTACTCTCACTAACACATCTGTAGAGTTTACATAGTTTGGAATATATTCATACAATTTTGCCTATCAATTGATGACACCTTGGTGAACAATTTCTCTATTCACTATTTGAAAACTGTTTTCAATGAGGTCTTGAGGCTCATTCACTATTCAGAATGCAAAATGTCCATAGGCGGAGGTCTTTTTTAAATCATCTTTTCCTTGGTAAATGATCACAGCAGGACAATTTGGTAAGAGAAACGTGATGTTTTACACTGCATCTGTGAATTCTCAGGGGTTAGCTGACATTTGGTGACATTTGGTGAGCCACAGTCATGTTAGTTTTGTGTCCACAACTGTTCCAATTCAGGCATACATTTTAGGTAGGCCTGTGACGATTCACTTTTTCCCGATTCGATTCGATTTCGATTCATAGGGTGACGATTCGATTATATCACGATTATTGCGTTTTCCTGCGATTTGCGATTCGAATCACGATTATTGCGATTTTTCCTAAAAAATTACAGCTTTTTTTATATTGAAACATTTTAAAACAATTCTAAACAATATAAAACATTAAAAGTTGAATCATATACTTCAAATCAATGCAGCCAAATAAAGTCAGTCAATCTTTCTGACATTTATTTCAGCCAAAGTGCCAGTGGTACAACATTACAACAACATGTTCCTGGTCAAGATGCCAGAAAACACAGAACACAACAGTCATAAAAAATAAAAAATCGCTGTGCTGCAGGCCTACAGCACTGTGCTAGCTTTAGCCATAACATGACATTCTCATGACCTAGAACTGTTCCTTTAGGACCTGTACTTACTCTGACTGAAAGTGGTTATGTCACCTTCAGGTTAATTTCGCCTTTAAAAAAAAAAGAAAAAAAAAAGTTTTTTTTTTTTTTTTTAACTCATTTAGTGCCCATGAAATTAACGGATTATAAAGTCCACGATGCCAGTCTCAGGTTGGCATCACCCCCGTTATCTTATTTTGAAGGCCAGAAGTCCACAGCGCAAACACTTCCGGTCTGACGTCATCGCATCCTGCGCCGGAACCGATCGTTGTCCACGTGGAGTTGTGTAATGGCGGACCGGGAGCTTTTATACATGTGTAACATAAGCGAGCATCTGCCTCCATCCTAGCTTCTAAAGTGTAGTTTTGAGATAATGGACATTAAAGATGAGATCCCCCGTCCACCTCAATGTTATGGATGGGACTATTTTGTGCTCGTGGAGCCGTGATGATGCGAAATCAGCGACGGATTTCGTCTCCGGACCTCCGGCCATTGTTCTTGGTAATGTATCCGCCGTTACAGTAATATATTACTTTTCACGAGTATACTCGGGATTGGCACCATGTGATACTCGAGTATTTTTCACAAGTCTTCTCGGGATTGGCACTATATATGAGTTTTTAATAAATAAATAAAATCGGGAAAATCGATTCTGAACTTTGAAAATCGATTAATTGAATCGCCAGTATTAACATCACGATAATATAGTGAATCGATTTTTTTGCACAGGCCTAATTTTAGGCAGATCTTTCCCCTGGACCCCCCTGGGGCTTAAGAGGTTTTTAACGTGTGGACAGAATGGTCTTATTGTTAGAGTGTTAAAGTGTGGACAGAATTGTGTTATTGTTGGAGTGTTAAAGTGTGTCCTGGGAGAACAGAGCTGTTGTTTGTTGTCCTGTGCGTTGTGTGACTGACTGCTGATGCAGCAAACCTTAAGCCTTCACAGCTGCCTGGCTGACAGCCACACCTCTTCAAACCATAAACTCTCCATTAGTCTGTGTGCGCATGCACGTGCATATGCGTGTGTGGGTTTGCGTGTGCTTGCATCCGTGCACTAGCATACTATACTTGTGAGGTCTAAACGTCCCCACATATAGATAGCCCTCACAACTATATGTCCTGTGCTGTGCACCACCGATCCGACTGAAATGAATATTGTTTCCCAAGCAGTTTACTGGGGAAAAGAGGGTGTGTTAATGTGTGCTCCACTTCCTCCACACAGCTGATTCAAATCACTTAACAAAGCACCAATTAATCACCATGCAGAGATTCAGGTGTCACAGGCTCACAGCAGCAACAGCAACCAATCACAGGCTCACAGCAGCAACAGCAACCAGTCAGAGTGAAACACCTAAGAGGAACAGGAAGTGATGCCCACCTTACACGCAAGGGCTCATGGGACACAGTCTCGTGTGGCCAGACTGTTGACACCGCGATGCTCCCGTCATACATACATAATGTTAGAAGAACGATGAGTAACCGGTTAAAACGGAAGTGAAGCCTTCTCCTCACTTCCGTTTCCGTCTCACATCGCGCACATTTATCATTATATGAATACAAATCATCTAAGCATATTTAGCTTGCTGCTTAGCAGAAATTACATTTTAAAATATAGTTTCATGAACAGAAATGCCAGCTTCCATTACTCGCCGTTCAGGAGCTGTAGTTCCAGACTCTATATTCTCCTTTTGCACAAAGTAGAATGCAAAATAGAGGGCGCCAGATCCCATGAGTCACACCCTACCATTACTTCCTGTTCATCCACAGAGCATTGATTCTAGTTGTTTTCTCCATTAGATCAGTGGTTCTCAACCTGTTGGTCGGGACCCCCAGGGGGGTCCCCAAATTATTTTGGGGGGTCCCCAGATGATTAACTTAATGTGCAACATTGTTTTCTCTCTCAACAGGAAACAAAACATAAAGTTGAAGTGCAACCTTGTGTATCGTTTTGTTAGCATTAACGTTAGCATTTTTAGCATTAGCATTAGCATTAGCATTTTTAGTTTAAGAATTGGCATTAGCATTTCAGTATTAGAATTAGCATTAGCATTTTTAGCATTAGCATTAGCGGAAGTAACGGTTAGCATTAACGAAAGTAGCTGTTAGCAACGAACGGTAAAAAGATGAAGCAGACAAATAAAATGTATTTTGACAAGTCCTAAAAGTGGAAAAAAGAAATGAAAGCACTTTAATCTAATGGAGAAAACGACTAGAATCAATGCTCTGTGGATGAACAGGAAGTAATGGTAGGGTGTGACTCAAAGGGATCTGGCGCCCTCTATCTTGCATTCTACTTTGTGCAAAAGGTCTATATAGCATTCGGAGATTGTGGAAAAGTTGTCTGGCTACGCCAGACTATGGGACACAGGAAACTTGTGGATATTTGTCAAGCCCTTGTCCCTTTTATGCCCATACTGTATATGGAGATCTCTGCATACATATGCACAATTCCAAATCATCAGGCTTTCCTGATCCTTTTAGTGATTATTATCTTGAATGCCCCTGAATCCATATATGGCCAAGACAGCAACGCCTCGCACCGTGAGGCGTTGTGTGCTTGTAGATCAGCTGTTTTCACGCGACAGCCTTGTGTGATGAAGCAGCGCTTTACTTTGCGAAAAAATGTACAAATTTGAAATTTGGAGATAGAAGGTTTCTGCCCGACAGTGACGATATGTATATGTTGACATCTTTTTTTTTTGCCATTTTTTTTATCTTTAGTAGCCCGAGTAGCAAGGTAAGTCTAAATGGTTAAATTAGCTGGTACCCACTGCGGTCGCTACTCAACCTTAGGGAGTGTTACTAGTAGTAAAGTACTGAAGAAAATGCACTTCATTCCAGTCCACCATAGGTGGAGCAGTAAAGGTCATTAGTTGTGTGACAGACGCTGTCACGCCGCGAGGCCTTATTTGGGCAAGTGCAATTAAGAGGCCAACACATGAGAGCTGATTTGTTATGACTGCACGTAAAGCTGTCACTTCCCCCCGAGCAGACAATAGACTCCAGGAGATTTAAATCATGCATCGGCCAGGACCTTTCTGCTACAGTATAGCAGCTTCTCAAGTTGCTTTGTGTGTGCGCGTGTGTGTGTGGTGAAGTACTAATATACTTGTGAGGACCAAATGTCCTCACACACAGATACAGATAACAGCCTTTGTACACTGCTGCGTTTTTTTGGCCAAATATTGGAGCGAATTTCGGAGCACATAAATAAATAAATAAAACATTTGCACACTGCCGCCCGTTTCGTATTTATTTTCGGACCAGGGTTGATTTTTTTCCCGATTTTCTGTCTCCACTGAGTCCCTTGCTCTCCCTCTCTCTCTTTGGCCTGAAAAACATTATTTTTTTCTTTTTTTTCTTTTTTTTTTGGATTTCCAAAATGCAATGAAAAACACAGCAGTGTGAAACCACCTTTGGAGGTGGAAAGTACTGAAAAATTCTACTCAAAGTAAAAGTATTGTTATTTTAAATGACAAGACTTTGAACGGCCGCGAACGGGAGCTGCCACATGCACAAATGGGAAACCTATGGCAGTCTGAGTAAAAAGAAAAAAGCCAAAATGGTATTCATAAAATGTTGAGATCCTCGCAAGTATAGCAATACAAGCCTGTGTGTGTGTGTGTGTGTGTGTGTCCCTTGCTCTCCCTCTCTCTCTTTGGCCTGAAAAACATTATTTTTTTCTTTTTTTTCCTTTTTTTTTGGGATTTCCAAAATGCAATGAAAAACGCAGCAGTGTGCAACCACCTTTGGAGGTGGAAAGTACTGAAAAATTCTACTCAAAGTAAAAGTATTGTTATTTTAAATGTATGTAAAATGTATAACTACTAGTCCAGGAAATTACTCAAAGCAAGATAAAAATTGGCCAAATTGTCAAATATTAGGAGGCAGAAATTGTGAAAATAGCACATCTACATGCTCACAAGCTTGTAGATCGGCATGTAGATCATGTAGATTGGTCGTGTTGTACAACATGTAATGCCTCAACTCTTAGTGCTCGTCAGGGTGCAGTTAAAATATGATTATTTTGTGCCACGGCGGCCGCTAGTGAGCAAAAAAATGATTTCCCATGATTCCTAGCGTAAATAGTATTCCGCTGGCATCCGGTCCCCATGCTAGCTTGCCGCAGCAACATGGATTTATCTCCGCTTCTTTTCCCTATGGTTTGGTTGGTCAAAAATGCGATAGCTTACGTACAGATCATCGCGGCTGTATTTTTTGTTCTCCGTGCATGTGAAAGACAAGACTTTGAACGGCCGCGAACGGGAGCTGCCACACGCACAAATGGGAAACCTATGGCAGTCTGAGTAAAAAGAAAAAAGCCAAAATGGTATTCATAAAATGTTGAGATCCTCGCAAGTATAGCAATACAAGCCTGTGTGTGTGTGTGTGTGTGTGTGTGTGTGTGTGTGTGTGTGTGTGTGTGTGTGTGTGTGTGTGTGTGTGTGTGTGTGTGTGTGTTTGTGCGTGTGCATGCGTGTCCATGAGGTGACAGTGACGTCTTCGTTAGGGCCAGGGGAGTCTCATTTAGACCGTGTGAATTATTCAGACGGGCCATCAGCCTGTCCCCTCCCCCGTTCACACCTGCGCACGCACGCACACACGCACGCACACACACACACACACACACACACACACACACACACACACACACACACACACACACACACACACACACACAAGGACCAGACGGACACAGTGAATTATTTAAGCAGCCGTCACACACACACACACACACACACACACACACACACACACACACACACACACACACACACACACACACACACACACACACACACACACACACACACACACGCACTCTTAAGGCAGTGGAGGAAGAGGATGTAATCTCATGTGCGTTCACACAATGGATGGAATAGTGGACGATACTAACACAGTGGAACGTAACAGCAAAGGTGAAACACCCTCCCCTACAACCAATGAGACTAAATGGTGATATGCAGGGGTGCCCACACTTATTTTGCTGCACACACTATTGACACTAATTAACAATAAAAACAGCGTGCGCGCATGACGTCATGATTTTTTTTTCTCTTTCTTTTAATCTTATCTATCTTTTGTCTTACTTCTCTGTAACTTTGTAAATACTGTATACTGCTATGCTACAACTGGACAACTGAATTTCCCCCTTGGGATAATAAAGGTATCTATCTATCTAATTTAGAGGACCCACACTTCTAAAATCAATATCACACCACTGGTGATATGCCCGCCCTACATTTTGCATACTGGGCCCTTGGTTCCCTCACAACCATGGGAGCTGAGAAGAATGTACATACATAGCTGAGCGAGGCCAGACCCTATCTGCTGCCTTCAGTTAAGAGTCTAGCTGCGCTAGGCTACTACTCTCCCACTGCCGACCTGGGTAGAGCCCCGAACTGAGCTCATACTTCCTTCAGTGCATGAGGAGTGATCGGGCCGCTTCTTATAACCTGACAGTGGGGAGTATCACCGGTAGGACGTAGCACGCGGAAGGAAGACCAGACTCGAGTCCGACAACTAGAGTCCTAAAATGTTTTAGTTTTTACCCCCCCAGCTGCAGAAAGCAAGATTCCAAGCCTCTCTTTAACATGCAGGCGCCACACAGACAGACAATCGATACGATCAGTCCGACCCGATCAGATTAGCGCGTTGTTTCACCCACGTCACACTCCATCCTAAAGCAGACCTGTACACTAAACTACTGATTAGAGAGGCATCGACAGAAAGACAAAGACGGTGCTGGAGAAAACATGCACTTCATTCAGATAACAGCAAGACTGGCCCTGATTTAAAGAAATCCACCCAATTACAGCCAGGTTCAGAACGGTTGATGCAGAGGCGTCAATTGGGTATGGCAGGGGTATGCAGCTGCCATACCCTGGCTCCAGGGGGGGAAATTAAAGTTACTTTTAAATATAAATACATGAATGTCTCTTTGTCTATCTGTGCTGGTTATTATGTTATAAAATACATGAACGTGCGCCTTCGCGCGCGTTCAAGACACCAGTCATGTTGCCATACCTTAGCTTTTTCTGAACTGACGCCACTGGGTTGATGAAACAGCTGCTCGTTGGAAGCTCATATGTCCAAAACCTTTCAGGATTAAAAAATGAATAAAAAATACATAAATATAGCCAAGGCAGTGGTGTAAAGTAAATAAGTAGCCTACATTTACGTAAGTACTGTACTTAAGTACAATTTGGGGGCAATTTGGAGGCATTTGTGAGGCATTTGTACTTTACTTGAGTATTTCCAATTTCCAATACTTCTACTCCACTACATCTCGGATCCAAATGTTGTACTTTTACTACATTTATTTGACAACTTTAGTTGCTAGTTACTTTGCAGACATAAATGATTATAGTATAAAACATTTGTTAATCCACTTTAGCCCTATTATATACCTATTTGAAAATAGCCGATCTACAAGCTCAAAACGTGTCAGCAGTTTTTAACTGCCGTCAGTAAACCGCCTTCACCACTTTAACCCAATATGGTTGACAGGGGTTCCCCAGGGCTCTGTACTAGTGTATTGTCTGCGTTGTGAGCGTGTCCATCGGCTGTTTTCAGGCTAAAAAAAAAAAGCAAACAAAAAACCTTTCCACACAATATGGATGCTGTTGTTTAGCTTGTTATTCTTATTGTATCTTATTATCATACCTGGAAAAATGGAGCACACACACAAGTGCACGCAAGCACACACACAGACACACAGACACACACACACACACACACACACACACACACACACACACACACACACACACACACACACACACACACACACACACACACACACACACACACACACACACACACACACACAAAAGCAATTACAGTTCCCTACTTGCATTTGCCATCAGGAAACAAAAACAGGCATGCTCGCACAGGTGCACACACGTACGCGCGCACGCACGCGCGCACGCGCACGCGCACGCACACACACAAACACACACACACACACACACACACACACACACACACACACACACACACACACACACACACACACACACACACACACACACACACACACACACACACACACGGCAATCAGGATGACTAAACAGCCAGTGTTTTGCAGCGAAAGCTCTATCAATCATTCCTGAAGGTTGGGTCAGCTATAGAGACCCCTAATAGCCTTCTGTGTGTGTGTGTGTGCGTGTGTGCGTGCGTGTGTGCGTGCGTGCGTGCGTGCGTGCGTGCGTGCGTGTGTGTGTGTGAGCGCACAAGCGTGTGTGTGAGCACTCGCACATGCATACTTGTTTGTGATCACACACAATATTGTGATCGACGTATCGACGATTTAAGTGGTTAAATGTCTGAAAAAACACATTAACATGAATCCAACATAGATGGATGACAGTGCTGTCAAACAAGTTTATGAATCTATCTATGAAATCGATCAAAAACTGCAACACATAAGTAAAATGCCTGTAATAATGTTCTTGGTGATCATTAGAATGTCTAGAACATGTACATGTTATTATTGTAAAGAAAATATCCCCACAATGTAAATTATGATTTATGATTTATGGCTATAAAACCTTACAACATTTTTTTTTAAACATTACATTTCCCTCTGATTAGGACTCCTAAAACACCATCTGATTTATTTATTTATTATTTTATTTTTTTGCAAGTAGAAATTTATTTGGCTCTTGCAGGGTTAAACAATATGTAGAGGGGGTCCCTGCTTCATGTCTCTCTCTCTCAGCTAAGTGGTCCTTGGCCTGAAAACATTGAAGACCCCTGACATGGAGAATTAAGTGTCCATGTTGTTGGCTAAGACTAAAAGATTAAAGGCCCATGCATTCCCCACCAGCAAACTGTGTTGACAGGCCAAGCAACAGGCTGCGACAGATAAAGAGAAAGCCTCTGAAGTCATCACAGTGAGCCATGAACAATAACAATTTGACATTGGAAGATGCGGACTGCGGATGGCGCGGATAATGGGCGAATAATGGCCGGATAATGAATGTTAGCGGGCAGATTTGTGTGAGGCTCATCTCTATTGACCACACATTGTCACGGTAGAAAACAGAGCAGTAGCCAGGTGTGAAATGGTGCCAGGAGTCTCATTTCACACCTGACTATATGGGCACGACAAGGGGGGGTAGAGACTAGGGATGGGACGATAAGCGATATTATCGGTTATCGTGAAAACACTTACGAAAATCGTATCGTGGAGATTTAATTTATCTTGATATCGTCCTCCGTCCAGTGGCGTTTCTGAAAATTGTGGGGCCCCCCTGCGAGGAGGTGGGTGGGGGCCCTTTTGCAAATGATGCGCAGATACTCTACCGACTCGTCGGGTCGAGGGGAGCACATATAAATACACAATTAAGCTTTTAATACCACAACTTTTACACCACCAACAAGCGGAGTATGAACATGATTAGTGCCAACTCTACCAGAGGGAGCTTGACACTAGAAACACAGCTGTAAACACAAAGCAATCTGTTGGACATTGTGTTTGATATGTCCATTCTAAACAACTGTTGCAGTGGGCCGCTAGTCTAGGGGGCTGCTCAGTGGCAAAAAAAAAAAACAGCAGAGGGCCCCCCTCTGCTGGGGTCCCCCCGCCTTGCGGGGGTTGCGGGGGTCTCCCCTACGCCACTGCCTCCGTCATGCACTGGGATCAATTCACCTTATATTTGCCGAGCTGCATATTATCAGGTACCACTTAAACCCTCTATTGGTAAAACGTACTTATAATATTGGTACTTGATACAGTCTTTTTTCTCATTCTCTTTTACCAAATGTCTTTGTCAAAAAAAGCAGATCTACAGGATTGCGACGCTTTGTGAGTCTGTTGATCGGCTATTTTTTTTGGCAAATGTTCCACCCCAGGATAGTGGATGTTGGAGATATTTTGATATCACGATAATATCGTAAATCGCGATTCTTTGGTCAAAATAATCGCGATAGGAAACTTTCATATGGTCCCATCCCTAGGGGGGACTTTAGGGAAAGATTAGGAAAAGACCAGAGAAGTGTGAAGAGGTCAACGTCTGTTTGAGATTTCCATGTGGGCCACCGCCCTACAAAGGCAGAGTGCAGTAACTACGTTTTCGAATTTCACCAAAAAATGGGTTTAAAAGTGTTACAGCTTATCAGCCAAATGAGATAAAGATATAAAAGTGATATTACACTGATTGTACATCTGTTCTTGAGGTAATTGTTCATCCCCCAATATCATGAAGGCTAATTTGACCGTTGGGCGACACAAATAAGTCGGTGTGTCCCAAAACGTAGTTACTGCACTCTGCCTTTGTAGGTACACATTCCTCTTCTCTTCTGGCTATTTGAGGCACGTCAAAAACGGATAGGCAATTTTTACGGAATTCTTCCACGTGCGTCACAGAAGGGGACGTTCTGGGCCAATCAGAGGCGGGACTCCTTCTTTCCCAGAGGCACTTGCTTTGGCAATGCAAACGTTTGCTTCCTCGTGCTAATAAAGCTCCTTTGAATTGAATTGAAGTCGCGGAAAAATACGTTTTTATATGCTGGTCAGGGGTGTTGCACCAAATTCTGGGCCCTGGGTACAAGGATACACTGCGGGCCCCCCCATGAATGTTCTTTTTAGACTATTTTGTGCTTTAACTATTGAATTTGTTTTGCAGATATACAAGCTCACAGCGCGGCTGCAAGCTTGTAGATCTGCTATTTTTTTTAAATCGTGAAAATTTGTGCAAGTCTTTGAATATTTCAAATCCTTCTAAGGTTTATTGTTTTTGGAGAAAAAAAAACTATGTCATTGGTGCTCAAACCTTTCTATGTGAAGGACCCCATGATATGTATTTGGCCACAGACTCCCATCTCAAAATATTTAGTTCCAGGGACCCTCCAGAAGCAAAACTTCGCTTAAAAAAATACATATATTCAAAGATTTGCACACATTTCCACGACTTTCGAAGTATTTTTCAATAGCTAAAGTATTTTAAGGCCCCTCCACCTTATGGGCCCTAGTAACTCAGTCCCATTTTCCCCCCTTGTGACGCCCCTGATGCTGGTAACCCACAGGTTAAAGACCCAATGAAATGACTATTTGGGGTATTTTATTTTGAAGTTTCAGTTTGAAAAGGAAGCCTGTGTGTTTCTGAACCAATCCGAGGGGACCAGCCCTTCAGGCGATGGGATTTAAAATCTGAGTAATGGGAGTAATTGGAGCCAGCAATGGGGAAACAAACAGGTGCATGTAATCAAATCAAATTTATATTGACACCTATCGATGTCATCACTTTTTGAATTTCTGTTCACAGGAAGTAATTAAGAATGGCCTATTTAGGGACCTTTGATATAAATACACACAAAAATGATTTATTTTCTATTTTTTTTGCATCGTGTTAGGAATCGTGTTAGGAATGCCCATATGATTACCACGGATAAGCTCTAAAAGTGTGAAAAACGTACTTTTCATTTCACTGGGTCTTTAACCTGTTAACAATCCTGTATAATTTGCAAAAAACGCCTATACACAGCGTACCCAAAGTAAATTGATTGTTGTTTTTAAACCATTTGGATTAATGCATTGGGCATGGTCTCATTTTGAAGTTTTACCCAGAAATAAATAATCACTCTGTGTGCAACTGACATTGAGTAATGCAAGTTTTAACTTACTGGAATAGCAGGTTTTTAATCCTCGCCTAAATATTTTCAGTAAATAGATGCCTGCATAACACTGTTATTATCATATAGGAGCTGAAAAACACAATGTGGACACATTTTGAAGCCTTACCTAGCCCAATTTCAAAGGACATGATACAACTACAAAATATGAATATTTTACACATGTTTTACTAAGTGTATGTTTATGCGTTTTCATTTGGAGACATTTGCATATATCATATAAAAAGGTCAAAAAAGGGCTAATAGACTGGATTTATTTTATTTTAATTTTTTATTATTTTTATATATTTATTATTATTATTATTTAATTTATTTATTTTAATGACAGCCCTAACACTCTTGGTCTGACGTTCGGCGCGCTGCTGCGCATTTACGCACGTCCAGTAGAGCTGTTACGCAGGGGTCTATGGGTATTGTAGTTCACTTCAGCCATGGATTTTATCATGTTTACCCTTCCTCTACACAAGAACATCATTGTTGTGGAAATATATGATGTTGTTGGAGTACAATCCAACTCTAAACGTGAGTAGCAGCAGATTTATGAATATTTGTTTGTTTGTTTATGTCGGACTTCTGCGTTGTTTGCGGCGTGAGTTTTGGGGCTATAATCAAATGGTTTGCAGATTCGGAATCACAAGAATCTTAGCTTTAAAATGGTATACAGCTTGGCAATGCAAGTGAAACAGAGGCTTGTCTAAACGTGATTGTTTGTCAAAATACGGCAGGCGGGCCCGCCGGCGGGCCCAGACCTGTTAAGAGGTTAAGGAACCTCTGTAGACTGTGGATTCTATAGGCTGTGGATGTCACAATTGTCACATTGTCAACAGCTAATCCATTTTATAGGTTGTGGAAGATGGAATGGAGCTCGTTACTTTTTACTGATAATGAGCACCTTATCGATCTTGCTTATTGAGCAGGGCTTTTATCGAGCCCACTATTGAGCGTTTTCTAATATTTTGTGGAAAGACGCGAGACAAATTCTGTCTGACCACCATCTATGAAGATGACAACTGACAAAAAGTAACACATATTATCATTAAATATCATTAAAACAATCATTCATTAGTGTGCAAGTTTTAAATGGCTTGCACTGTAATAATTTCTTGATCACTGCGAGAGTAAATAAAAAGACCAATCTACCAGCGATATTAAATTTTTCCTTACCTTTTCAAATATATTCGATTGTTGAGCGTTGCTAAACACAGGTATGTTTCTATGCTTCCCCGGTTTTTACATTTTATTTTTGACCATCCATTCTCTAGTTGTGGGCCATAGCCTCATCATCAAACACAATCAAAAACATGTTCTTGGCAGCGTGAGGCTTTGAAAGCATTCGAAAAGACGTGATTGACCAGTAAATAAGTTCATTATTTATTTATTTATTTATTTATTTATTTAACGTTTGTGCACCTGAGGAGAGACAAAAATTTGGCTGAAACTTTTTGGGAACCATAGTTTTTATTTAGACCAGGGGTCTTCAACGTTTTCAGGCCAAGGACCCCCTAGTTGAGAGAGAGATGAAGCAGGGACCCCCGCAACCTTTTCATAGATTCCATATAGTTTCATCGTTTGACAGCACAATCATCAGTGTATTTTGGATTCATGTCAATGTGTGTTTTCAGATATTTAACCACTTGAACCGTCAACATATTTCCGCAACTGGGATTTCTTAGGACTTTTAGTATGTTGTTCTGGAGACCTTATAGAAATATAGAGGTCTGTGAAGAAAAAAAATCTGTTACAATTACTTTGTGTTTTGGTTCCAAAATGAGCTAGTTTGCCTGGACTATTAGTAAACTTCACCTTTCACAAGTTAGTCTGCTCTTTTTCCCCCCTCTACACCAAACCCCCTTGTAGATCTGCTATTTTCGGATACTGTTCTCAGAATATGGACACTAGGGTTCAAGTTGTTAATATAAATGAATTGGAAGATTTGGAGGACCCCCTGAAATAACTCTGAGGACCTCCTTGGGGTCCCGGACCCCCTTTTGAAGACCCCTGATTTAGACCATTAAGCGGGTTTCTTTCTAACCTAGCGCGGACATCTGTTCTCGCAGGGTGTCAGCGGCCATATGCTATACGAAGGCAACAATTATGCGTTGCCCTTTCAGCAGTGAAATTGAATGGAAGTTAAAGTGAATGGGAAATTAAAGAAGGAGGCGAAGTGTGCCTGGACTTCACAACAACTTTTAACAGCCCGCTTCAGGAGACGAATGACTTTTAACCTATTTAGGCCTAGAATTATTGAATGCTTTAACCGGTGAAAAATAGCAGATATACAAGCTCGGTGCCGCGCTGCGAGCTTGTAGATCTGCTATTTTTGAAAAAGTCGTGAAAATGTCTGCAAATATTTGACTAGATGTATTTTCAAAGCGAACGTTTGTAACTCAAATTTTGCTTCTGGGTGGTCCCTGGAACTAAATATTTTGAGATGGGGTCCGTGGCCAAATAAATATCATTTTGTCACATGAAAAGGTTTGAGAACCACTGACATAGTAGTCTCTCAAGAACACTAACTGAGCTCAATTTAAGTGAAAAGGACCTTTTCTTTGACGATGGCTGGCCAGATTGCTGACATAGAAACACAGGGTTTTTAAAAAAAACCTTAGAAGGATTCAAAAGACAATAGAATCGGGTCAAAATTATAATTTTAGCGATGTAAAAAAAATAGCAGATCTACAAGCTCGCAGCACGGCACTCTATTTTTCAATAGTTAAAGCATAAAATAATGATACACAATAAAGTGTACCTGTTCTAAATAGGTTAAAGAAGTTCCTTGGGGCGCAGAGCAGAGCAGAGCTCCAACAGTTTGAAGGAGTTTATGTTTAATGCGAAGCCAGTTGCAGTGTATATATCGTCTATATGTCGGGTGGCAACCTCATTTGTCCAAAACTGTTACTTCTTTAGCACTAAAATTCCAAAACGCTGCAGGATCTGGTACTTTTGATGCTTTTTAGTTATGCTGTACGATCACCAGTGGTGGAAAAAAGTACTCACATTCTTTACTTGAGTAAAAGTATCAATACTGCAATGTAGAAATACTCCGTTAGGGTGCCCTCACACCAAAATACCTATGAGAGTGGAATCCGCGTTCCGCCAATGCATTTCAATGAGAGTGAAGTGGTTTCATGCCAGCAGAGGATTTCTGCAAAAAACGCTCCCTTCTCATTGAAATGCATTGGCGGAACCCCCACACATTTCAGCTTCAAAAGCCTTCTCTTTATATGTTTTCTATGAGCCGTGAGGGGGGGAGAATTTCGCGGCAAAATGACGTCATCATACACTACCGGCCAATCACAGCGAGGGTTATACACTGCCGGCCAATCACAGCGCATCTTGAAGTGGGGTCGCTAGGGCGGCCATATTTGTAGTCTCCCGTGTGTCTCTATACTCGGAGTCCGTTTCTCCGGAATGCCTGAACGCACAGGAACCAGGGACCCCTCTAAAGATAGATCTCGGCGAGGTGGAGGCAGACGCGGGGGTGTGAGAACCGTTCCGCGGCGAAAAACGGCCGAAAGACGCGGACGCGACCGAGGTTTGCTATAGAGCTACTGACCACAAGTTGAGCAACTTACACAGTATAGCTTTAAGTACATTACTTAAGCAAATGTACTTACTCTACACCACTGATTTACAGCAGTGGTTCTCAACCTTTCCAGGCGCAACCCCCAAAATAATCACATTTTAACTGGGGACCCCCCATCCTGACGAGCACTAAGAGAGACACGGTTCTATTGTGAAAATAGCAGATCTACATGCTCACAACGCCTCGCAACGCAAGGCGTTGTGAGCATGTAGATCGGCTATTTTCACAATTTCTGCAACAAATATTTGACAATTTGGACAATGTTTAATTTGTAATTTTAGAAGTATTAAAAAGTCCTTAAATTGTCACTTTAGAAATGTGCATACACCCGATCTATACACTCAAACTTAGTTTTGGTTTGTTTACTGTTTGTTTACAGAGAAAACAATGTTGCACATTAAGTTAATCACCTGGGGACCCCCCAAAATAATGTGTGGACCCCCCTGCAGGGGGTCCCGACCCACAGGTTGAGAAGCACTGATTTAGTTAGAAAATGGAGATAAGAGGTTTCTGCCCGGTCTGTGTCTCTTCCCTCCCCACAGTTACCTCGGCAATAAAAAAAACAAAGTGTTATCTGGACTATTAAAACTTCCTCCAACTCGAGATGCATGTCTCCCACACGTCTGCGGCGCTGAACTCGCTGCTGAAGCACTGCTCGCCGTCTTATTGTTTTGTGGCCGCTGTTTGTGCGTCCCTCGGCTGGTCGGGCTTGGCTTGTGTTTGTGGAACCACGAATAGATTAATTAAATGGTCTTGGATGCGCGCCCGAACCGCTCCACTTGTGTGGTGTCTGTGCATTTTCTTCTTGAGTTGTCCTGTTGTTCAAACACTATTAAATGCCTCCCTATTCACTCAAGACACAATAAATAAAAACTCTCCTGATCATGAATGCAGCATCCAAAGGCGGTTCCAGGGGGGGCTAGAGGGGGCTTATTTAAGGAATAAATAAATAAAATGTATATGAATATGTGAAAGACAATTGACTAACTTCTACGTAAACCATACTCAAAAATCATACTTGTTATGCTGAAAAGCATCTTCAGCCTCACAAAAACCCTATCCGATCACCTACAGTCCACAGATTTGGACCTAGCATCTGCCAATGATCTGGTCTGTTTGTCATATTAGAACTATTCATTATAGTTTGTTGCCAAGATTAATTAGCCCCTGCTCTAAAAAAGCCAGCTCCCCCATAGCCCCCCCAGTCACAATTCTCTGGAGCCATCTTATGTTGAAAGAATTGCCCTCTCTGTGTAGAAATCCATGCTGTTACGCCACATCTCCAGTATTGACTTGATTCTGATTAGTTCAGTGTCGTACCAAAAATAGGTACCACAAATAGGTACCACGACCTCCAAGCTCACAACGCGTCACGCTGCGACGCGCTGTGAGCTTGGAGATTTACTATTTCCGATATTTCCACCAAAAGGCTCTTTTAGAAATGTCAGCCCCTGCCTTTCTAACAGTCTGGACAGCAGTGTGCTCAAAGCATTGCTTTGTGCACAGGAAGGAGGCCCAAGGAAAGCAAAGTAGGTTGATTGCAAATGTGAAACATGCACACATGCACTTGCTCATGTCAAATATGTTATACTGTTTTACACAGTTTGATGACTTATATACGTTAGACCATTCAGAGTGGCAACGGAGGACAGAGAGACAAAGAGACTGAAATACTATTTGAACCCCCATGAACCGACCACCTGCAGAGGAGACGACACAAACAAAGAGAGAGAAAGAGATGAGGAGAAAAGAGATTCACTGATGAGCATATTTTACAGAATGCGTCATTCACTCACATGGTGTGAAGGAAACCAGACATGAGAAGTGGAGAAAGAAGCCGGGGCAGAAGGTCTAAATTAACCTGTTTAGGCCAAGAATTACTTAATGCTTTAACTATTGAAAGATAGCTAGATCTGCTATTTTTTTGAAACATCTAGTTTTTGAATTTGAATCTTTTAAACATTTGTAACTCAAATAGTTGCATTTGTAACTCATGGAAAAACATATTTTGAGATGGGGGGGTCCGTGGCCAAATACATGTCATTTTGGGGGTCCTTGACATGAAGAAGTTTGAGAACCACTGATTTAGAGGAATGATTTAGAAGACATTTATAGAATCGGGTCAAAGATATTCAAGGACTTTAAAAAAATAGTAGATCTACAAGCTCGCAGCGCGGCACTCGGTGCCGCGCTGTGAGCTTGTATATCTGCTGTTTTGTAATGGTTACAGCATAAAATAATAGTTAAAGTGGTTAAAATCAAAAGTGATACAGATTTGCGTTCGGGTCTAAATGGCTTAATTCAATTAGCATAAAAGCTAAATTATAAATGAACCGCCTTTTACTCCAGACACTCGTTATGGCTAATTATTCATTCTATCTGTCAAAGAGGAGGAAGTCTCCTGCATATGAGCTTTTCATAAGCTATATATATCTATACGTGGATCCTTAAGAGTTTCAAAAGGCCAACCGTGAAGTCGATTAAAGTGTAATTGGGCACAGAGGCCTGTATTTATAGAGAAAGAAAAGGAACGAAAATACTGTAACAAAAAGGAATCAAGTCTTTGAAATGAATTTGAAGAATGGAACAAATTGTTACACGTGTGTGAGAGCTGACAGACAATGGAAAATACGTTTGAGCGTTTTCGAGTCTCCAGCCTGAGAAACAAATATAGAAAAAATGAAATGTTTCACAAAAAACGAAAAAAACTAAAACATTCCCTAATTGGTTTTAAGAGTGTCTGCTGTGCCTAAATTGTATATTATACAACAAATAGTGAAAGCAATCTTTAGATTGATTGAAAGAGTCAGTTATTCTATAAAGGTTCAGTTATTTAATAATGCCAAAAGGATATCACAAAAAGCCCTGAGGGCGTGTGTCCATTGTCCATAACCTTTTGCCAAGCTAGCAGTTGCAAATTACAGATGTGCAGGTGCTCTTTCTAAGGCACATTTTGGTGACATAACAGTGGAATGAATTCATCCCAGCAGCCTGTCTCTAGAGGCACCAATGCAACTAGTCGCAACTCCTTGCAACAAGTGTTGAAGGAGTCTAATATCTTAACCAGTAGACAAAAGGCATATCCCTATGGACCGGCAGAGACATTAGACCCATTTAGACCGGGAATGCAATATTACGCATTATTTTAAGCTTTAACTATTAAACAATAGCAGATATACAAGCTTGATATATGAGCTTGTAGATCTGCGATTTTTGAAAAATCTTGAAGATTTGTGCAAGTCTTTGAATGTTTTGACCCGATTCTATACGTTTCTTCTAAATCCTTTTAAGATTTTTTTGAAAAACCTATGTGTCTGTGTCAGTGGTGCTCAAACTTTTCATGTCAAGGACCCCATGCAAAATCATATGTATTTGGCCACGGACCCCATCTCAAAATATTTAGTTCCAGGGACCCCCAGAAGCAAAATTTGAGTTACAAATGTCTGCTTTAAAAAGAAAATATATATATATGTATTCAAAGATTTGCATGCACATATTTTCACGATTTTTTCAAAAATAGCAGATCTACAAGCTTGTATATCTGCAATCTTTCAATAGCTAAAGTATAAATTAATTATAAACATGAATACACAAACACACAACCCTGTGGGTGTGCTGCATGCGTGCACGAGGAGCATCAGTGATGTAGATCCATGCTCCACTCGTGAGGCCGAATTTCAATTATGCAACGCTCTTGCAGAGGAGAGGGCCAGATTGAAGATGTCAGCGCGTGTCAGATTATCTCAGTTAGAAATTGATTTTTCTTTTCTTTTTTTCTCCGGCAGCCTCACTGATAAGGCATGAATGAATATGGAGATGGTTAGAGGTCGTCTGACTCGTCCAGTGAAGTACTACTTTCACAGAGCATTGTAATTACGGTTAGAATTGACAGAACGCGGTTACCGTCTGTGGAGTGGAAAGCTCATTATGAAGCAGGGACCCCCACAACCTTTTTGTGGAGTCCATATAGTTTCATCGTTTGATAGCACAATCATCAATATGTTTTGGAATCATGAACATTTATGTTTTCAGATATTTAACCGCTTGAACCATCAATAGTTAATAAACATGACCTTTCACGCTGTACTTAGTCTGCTCTTTTTCCCCTCTAAACCAAACCTCTTATATAATAGCCGATCTACAAGCTCACAACGCCTCGCAGTAGATCTGCAATTTTTGGCTAAAGTTCTCTGGACGCTAGGGTTCAAATGGTTATACAAAAGGGCACAAAACTCTGAGGACCCCCTAGGGGTCTCTGACCCCCTGTTGAGGACCCTTCCTTGCATTATGTCCAAAAGAGTGACTTTTCAGGGTTCCAAAATATATACTGTATATCAACTGTAGCAGATCTAGTGTACAAGCTCAAAATACCTCCTAAATGTCAAGGATGTCCACAATTACAACACCAGAGGCAGCTCCACAAATCACATTCAACCCAGATTTGACTCTTAAAAACAAGCGCCGACATGATGTGGAACGCCCTATCGCAGGGTTGATGTGACCTTTGACTCCCTGCCTCTGTGTCGATAAAGCGAGGCTGACTCCTGTGGCTCCCATTGGCTCTCTCTTTATTTGTCTGTCTGTCTGTCTGTTTGTCTGTCTGTCTGTCTGCAATGGCTTTGTTTACCGCTGAGGCCCTTCCTCTGTGTGCAGCATTCTGATGGTATTTACTCTTCTGTGCGTGTGTGTGTGTGTGTGTGTGTGTGTGTGTGTGTGTGTGTGTGTGTGTGTGCGCGTGTGCGTGTGTGTTGTACTTCATCATACAGGAGTGTCGCACAAAAGTGGTGATCATAGATGATCAACAGATGTGCCGTTTCAACTCTGTCCAGCAGAAGTATTTTTTTCCGCAGGTTTCTTTCGCTGTTTCGCCTTTTTAATTTGTATGGAGAATGGAGCGTATTTTTGGAGCAAATGGAAAAATGCAAGAAACCACTCCATTCCCATTGAAAAAGCAGAATCCACCTTCATAGGTAGATTTAAACTTTGAAATAGCAAAAGATTGCTGATCTACAAACATAGGCCGCTCCACAGGGGGGGGCATTGGGGGGCAGTGCCCACCCAGATTAGACTTTGTGCCCTATTGTGTTGTTGAGCATGCAGCATGGGAAATTCAGATATTTTCAGTGGGAAAACTTGTAATGGACATTACTAGTTTGGCTCAAAACGCCGCGAAAATTGTCTTGCTATAGGGGTGTGTTGAAAAATAAAGTGCCCACTTTGGAAAATTGAAGGCCCCCCTGCTGATTACTCCCTGGAGCCGCCACAGGCTCAATGTTCGTCAAATCCCCTGAAAATCTACTGTCTTGCCAATGGCAGGACATGTGGGGGACTGCCCCATAGAGCATCGCAGCGGAAGTGGATTCCTGCTGGGGTCACTTAATATCCCCCATTCATTTTCGCCATAGACTTTTGCAAAAATATTTATAACAATTATGTTAAGCCTCGAACCAAGCCATCCAGGATGGAGGTGAATCATGACCATATTTTCTATGAAAAGAACATTTTGAAAATCGCTAAACAAAGGGTAGTTATTAAATGTAGTAGGCCTATATCAAATAATGTAATATTAAAATGTGTTTTCACATAGGATCAAAGGTTATATGATCATGATTCACCTCCATCCTGGATGGCTTGGTTCGAGGCTTAACATAATTGTTATAAATATATTTGTAAAAGTCTATGGCGAAAATGAATGGGGAATATTAAGTGACCCCAGGAATCCACTTCCGCTGCGACGCTCTATAGGTCGGACTCCCGTTGGGTCGAACAGTGTCGGCAGGTTAGATAATCACCCGTGTCACGGTTACTGAGGTTAGGCTTAGGGTTTGGGTTAGAGTTTGGTGGTCGATCCAAAGGGTGTTCGAGCTAATGACATGTTACTAGTTGAAATGGCACATCTGTACAAGCTTGTAGATCAGTTATTTTTCACTATTTTAAAATATTTATTTTGTAATCCCGCGCCACGTTTCGAGCTTGTGGATATGCTACTTTTTGACGCTTTAGTTTTGTGTGACACTTTAGTATGATCAAGTAGGGCGTTCATTTTACGCACAAAAACACAAAAAGGTCAGAATATGGAGATAAGAGGTTTCTGCCGAACGTTCTATTTTTCTTCGTCCTCTCCTGCTGTGGTTTTGTAAATTCCCGGGAGATGGTAAGTGGTGGAGACATGACATTTTCAGCAGCGATTGGAGGGAAGCTCTGTGTTACTGGCACACAACAAATATGACCCCAGTCGGCCTGATGGGGGTGCTATAATTAAAGGTCAAAGTTTTGCACTTTGGAAAAGTTAACTTGTCACTCCTACGCTTGTGTCAGCGCAAGTGACACCAAACTTCCAGACATACATTCATCGTCACTCTCACACTCTCAAAGATTCGCCTCGAGAGCTTAAAAAAAAAGCTAAATCCATCTGATTTGTTTTCCTGTGATTTTGGATTATTAGTGGCCAAGGCCACGAAGTGGCAATGCCTTGGCCACTCATTGTTATTGGACTTCATCACTATTATTATTATTATTCCGCCACTTTTTCTCTAGCGGCTAGACCGTGCAGTCGCTTTTTACGAAACTCGGCAGTATGGCAGAGGACCATGCCAAACGGCTAAAACGCGAAGCTCGCAACAATCGGCCAAAGGGTGGCGCTGTAGGAAGCCTTCGAAAGTGCAAACTTTGAACTGGTGTAGCTCATGCCCTGTTTCAGGTACAGCAATTAAACCTGTATACACTTATGCGTCTCCTCATGCCGAACAACTTTTACGCTCTGACTTTTGACCTCTGACCTTTACCTCTCCCACAATTTTGAATTATATGAAAAACAGTCAAAATCTATCTCCTCCTGGGATTTTCGCGTAACGTGCGCGAAACTTTTTTTACATGAACTTTGGACCAACACGGTCATCGCACAGCGGCCGGATTTTCTTTAAAGCGAAACATTATTTTTTAATAATTAACCGTATAATGCAGTTTCATGCAAATTATTCTTCTGCCTCTAAATCATACATGTAAAGTGACACGTTCATGGCAGTATGGCAGAGGACTATGCCAAACGGCTAAAACGCGAAGCTCGCAACAATCGGCCAAAGGGTGGCGCTGTAGGAAGCCTTCGAAAGTGCAAACTTTGAACTGGTGTAGCTCATGCCCTGTTTCAGGTACAGCAATGAAACCTGTATACACGTATGCGTCTCCTCATGCCGAACAACTTTTACGCTCTGACTTTTGACCTCTGACCTTTACCTCTCCCACAATTTTGAATTATATGAAAAACAGTAAAAATGTATCTCCTCCTGGGATTTTCGCGTAACGTGCGCGAAACTTTTTGTACATGAACTTTGGACCAATACGGTCTGAAAACTTAGGCGGATTTTCTTTAAAGCGAAACATTATGTTTTAATAATTTACTCAATGTTGCAGTTATATGCAAATTATTCTTCTGCCTCTAAATCATACATGCAAAGTGACACGTTCATGGCATTTGGCAAATATGTAGAGGATTAGTCCAAATATCACTGAAAGCAATCTTACTCCAATTGGCCAAAGGGGGGCGCTATACGAAGCGTTTGAAAACTCAAACTTTAAAGGGGCATAAGTCATGCCTCGTTTCGTTTGAAGACATGCAACTTGCTTACACGCGTGCCTTGACTCAAGCTGAAGACATCTGTGTCTTTGTTAAGTAAGCTCCGCCCTTCGATTTTCCGCCTTTTGGAGCAGTTCGTAAAACACTTAAACCCGCTTTTATTCCGGAACTTTCGCGTCACGTGCACGGAACTTTTTTTACATGAACTTTGGACCAATATCTAAAGATCTGTCAGATCGGATTTTTAAAAAATTGAAACATGCTTTTTTAATAATTCATCAATTTGCGGTTTTATGCAAATTATTCTTCTGCTTCTAAAACAAACATTTAAAGTAATATTTTCTCACTGTGCAGAGCTGTGCATAGCTCACCTGGTAAGGCCTTTGTCTATCATTCCAGAAGTCCCCTGTTCAAGCCTTACCTCATGCATTTAAAATACATTTTACAACATTTTGCCGTGAAAACCCTGGTACTGCAACTGAACATGGCAACCCGACCAAACATGGCAACCTTCTTAAGCAAGGGTATAAATAGTGGTTGAGTTGAGGCCACTCCCCCCTCTCAGATTGTTTGGAAGCAGCATGGTGCTGGTGGTTGCTGCTACTCACTGCTACATTATGCAGCAGCTGCAGGTCTGTACACTGTTCATTATTCCAACAACTATTCCAATTTCTAACAGTTTCATTCATTATACTTACCCATACTATAATTTGGCTTTTAGATTTACCTCACCTGAACATACCTACCTGATCCACTCGATACACTGGCTGTGTATGATGGAGGAACAATGTGTCACTTGGTAAGCTGACCATGTGCTCTGTTGTTGAAATGTTATGTTGTTTTTGGTTTTGGTATCTAAATGTTAAACGATTTCTTTTGGAATGTAATGCTTGTATGTTAGCTGCAACGTTGATTATTGAATTGATGTATTTTGAGTTTAATGCCAATGCCTAGTTGGGGAGATTAATGGAATTATTTTGTTTCAAGCCTGTAGTGCAGCAGATTATTTGAATTTGTTGTTTTTCTATTCATTTGGCCTTTTTCTTTGATCCAGGCCAGGTTTATTGCCTAGAACTGAATCTGAAAGATGGCGAGCCTGCAGAAAGACTTGACACAATCCTGTCTGACCTATGGTTATGGGTAGGAAAAAGCAGCCGCAGTGATACTCATTCCTAGTTTGATTTGATTTTGAAGTAATGACTTTGAGTTTCTTTATAAAGTAATGATGTTTGAGTGCATTCATTTATTCATTTATTGTTTCAAACCATGCAGGGGAAGCTCAGCCTCACACCTGAAGCCCATCTGACAATCAGCTGACAATCAGTACCAGCTCCCAGATTGCTTCATTGAAGCCAAAGAACGGCAGTGTAAGTGGGTTCATTATTCTGAACTGTGTGGAACGGGCAGATTGAACACCTCTTCTCTAACTTGTGGCTCAACTGTAATTATTCTGAAGCTCACCTCATTTCTCTCTGCCTCCCCCACCTAGGCTGGCTGGGTTCCAACACCCCCCAATTGGAATCCATAGTCTGCTCTGCCCACAGGACGGCAGACCCATGTGAGCGCCTAAAGTTCCAAGTTTTGACCCCCAGCCGCCTTCCCCTCAACGTTTTTCAATAAAAACAATTTAAGTTTAGTTAAGTCTGACTCTGCTAGCCACTTACAGAAAATAATGCTGCCAAATATTTTGCAATTGCAAATCCTTTGTGTAAATAAACTGAAATTCATACTATTGCATGACTATTTCTTTATCATGTTTCACAAGCATCTGGGTCTACAATGCCAGGGGTGTAAAAGTAACTGAGTACATTTACTCAAATACTATCCTTAGTATAATTTTGAGGTATTTTATACTTCACTTGTATAGTCTTACTTCTAGGCTACTCCAGTAAATGCTCATGCGTTGCATTGCATTGTGAGCTTGTAGATCTGCTATTTTCAAAAAATGTCAAGTTGATGCCAATACCTTTGTACTTTTATTCAGTATTACTATTTATCTCTATATATTCATGTTATTCCTGGCACCGCCCCTGTTATCCTGTTCATATCCTGAAAGAGGCGGGGGCTGAAAAAGCTGTCCTGAAAAACATCATTTGATTTCCTGTTGTCCTTGCATTAAAGTGTCAGTAGTTGGCGTTCTGGGCTCTGAATGTACCTGGGTTGCCATGTCTGCTTATAATAAGCAATTTGTGTCTCGTTAAGATTTTTATTTATCCAGCCCCCACCATGCAGTTGTACAGTGAAACCCAAAATTCAAAAATGGCAAAAATAAACTTTGCCAAAAATCTAAAAATAGAGAACTCGGGAACGGGAACAAAAGGCAAAACTCAAGAAAAAGGCAAAAATAACAAACACTGCACTAGGCTATGGGGCCCTTGCAACTCTCACTGAGATTTGTTCATCTCGCTCTGCAGCTATAGACAGAAAATCACACAAATCAGTACACAGTATCTCTACAGTGATGTGATCATGACGGATTTGTCCGATATCATATTCTATCTAATTGGCTAAAATTGAATTCCAAGGTTTGCAGGATTGCTCCTTTTTGAACAAATTGTCTCAAACGCAGCCTGCTATGTGTGTGAGATTTTGCACACACATTCCCACTAGGCCAAGGAACAGATGCCACCCTTCTCACATTGGCCTGTTATAGAGTCACCAGTGGGCCAAAAAAAACACCTGACCTGTTCGGAAGAACACTGCTTCTAGTTTCTCTTTGATGTCTTCTTTGCTTTCCCTTGATGCTTTTGCCTTGGCCACTTTATCGCTGCTTGCAGCTATATTTTTATATTGTTTCTGTAACCCATCTTTCACCCGGTGTCAATTATTGAATACTAGAAGCTCGGCCGCCCGACAATACGGGATGTCTTGGGGTGTTTTTGTCACAGTAAATTTCCACATAGGTGAAATTTATCCTCTGCATTTTACCCATCCTATAACAACTATAGGAGCAGTGCGCAGCCATTGGATTCTATGGCGCTCGGGGAGCAATTAAGTGTTAAGAGTCTTGCTCAGGGACACATCGACACATTGCTGACCTGGCCGGGAATTGTACCCGGGACAACCAGGGGCTCTGGCTCCCCAGGCAGGCTCACTAACCACTCAGCTACACTCCCTCTGCCAACATGGGGAGAGTAACGGACTGACCTCATGCTTCCTTCAGTATATGAGGAATCCAAGTTGCTTCTTTTCACCTGACAGGGGGAGTTTCCTCGGTTGGACGTAGCGTGTGTAAGGAACACGTTATTAAACCAGTTCCTTTGCCCTCCATCAGGCGCTCCGGCTGGCCAGGGGGAGGCAGTACAGAGACCAGGATTACTGCATGTGTTTTTTGTGAGAATACTATATAGTCCAGTTCTATTTGTATTTTCGTTCAAATTTTCTGGAGATTAGGAAAACTATATATTTTTGGAAACTTCAGAGTGTAACAAATCAGAAAATCCATGATTCCATTTGCGCTGAAGCCAATATGGTGGTCATCTTGGACTTTGAAAAATGGCGACCTTTGAATATTCGTTTTTCAATATCTCGACTTCTAGATTATGTAGGATCATGATTCTAGTGGCTAAATCAACATTTTTAGGGTTAGGAAATCCAATGGTGCTAATTAGAAATATTCACAAATGATCAATGGCACAGATTTGGGTCATCATCCTTAATTTTGGGGGCAAAAGGTAACATTTTAATATTCATTTTTTCACTATTTTGAACTACAGTACATAGGATCATGATTCCAGTGGTTAATCTAAAATGTTAAGGAAATCAATATATTATCTGAGGAGACAGAGACAGATAATTTCTCTCATTGACACAAAATCGTGTAATTTATTTACACCCAACATAAAACTGAATCGATTAGGTTTCAAACTATCAAGTACAAACTGGTATATTTCTGCTGTCGGGGTGGAAACCTTGTATGAACAAAGCAGTTACTTCTCAAAAAATGGAAACAATAACCTGTTCCAATGGATCCATTGAAGATATTATTTAGTCATATGCTTTTGTTAATACTTTTTGTTCTTTCAATATTCATAAACCCACAGAAAAACACTTTCAGTGAGGGGGAAGCAAAGGGACCAGGTGGAGATTGACGGAGTCAAAGGGGCAGCATGGGTCAGAGTTCTGAGTGGGCAATCTGCGTGGCGCCAGGTTCTAGAGGGTAAGGCTAGTCATAGTCTGTGGGTCCTGTCCTGTCTAAACAGGCTAACCCAGGGGTCAAAAACTGGCACAAATACAGGTTATAGTAAGCTAGAATAAATCAGCAGGCAGAGAATAGTGGAATAAGTGAGGCAATAAATGCTCTGGCTACTCAGTGGAAACAGGCAAGCTTAACTGTAGAAATAGCAAGAACACAGTAATCTATACATCATCCTCATTATCAATCATTGCTGTCACTAGTCAATGTATCTTGACAGTCTTCATTGTGACATCAATAAATGCTAAGACAGTGACATTGACCATCTCAATGATTGCCTCTGGTACTGGGAGGGACTCAGTTGTAACTGATTTCAGCTGGCCATCCTCATCCTTGAAATAGCCATTGTTGAGTGGGTCAAGGAACTCCTACTGAGCTACGTGTGCCTGACTCCACACTCTGGCCTCGATATGGACTCTATGCTGCGTAAGAGCACCAAGTGTGGGTGGAAGCTTGTCCCCTTCTGCCATGTGTTTGCAGAATAGATGCCATCTCAGTTAAGGGGTGTTTCCCCTTTGGTAAGTATGCAGTGCATACAAACTTAAGCCCCCTTTCCACTGCAAGGTGGAACCAGAACTTTCCAGAACCTGAACCTATTTTTTTGGTTCTGGTGTTGTTTCCATTGCACACAGCCTGGTTCCAGACAAGGTTCCTGGAACCTTTTTTCGGTTCTGCTCCTGAAGTAGAACTAAACTTGAGTTCTGGGAACCTATGGGCCAGCAGCGCTGCTGCTCGGACCCCGGTTAGTTCTAGTTTTATGGAAACAAAAGCAGAAGTTCTGGTTCTAGTTCTGGGTCGGCCCTACAGTGGAAATTTTAGTTTGAAGATCCTGTTACATGGAAGAACATTAGCTGTGCATCAAAGAGTTTGCTATATGAAGCCAGAACTGTACAACAAGGTGTCTGCTTCTTCATAGTTGTTGGCTTTAAAGTAGAGATGGACATCGGTATCGGCCGGTATCGAAAATCGGCCGGTATTATATAAAATCGGCCTCAATCGGTGACCGGCCGGTCCTAACGTAATTTCCGGTTTTCCGCCGATCAAAAATGACACGCATTCGCAGTACGCAACATGTGGCTCAACGCGCGCTGACCAAAACAAAGCAGCAGCGAAGCTAACGCTAACAGACTCATGAAGAAAACATGTCGCAGATTTGGACTTATTTCACTGTGTGCCAGGATGATCCAAAACTCGCTCTTTGCATTGATATTACCCGTTCGCTCAAATAAATAACTCCATCTCATTACAGTACATCTGAACAAAAGCAATAGATGCGAGCTGAACGGGGCTGTAGTGTTCCGTCTATCTCTCTCGCTCTCTCTCCCCGTCCCTCCCTCCCTCCACACACACACTCTGACTCTCACACCCACAACGAACAGCAGCTATGTGGCTGGCTGCGTGAGTTTAGTCGAAAACAGCTGATCTACAAGGCATACAAACTCACATCATGCTAAAGAATGGCCAGATTAATGCACACGCTTTATGTGCTGAAGCACAGGGCACCATGCTAAAAAGTAAAAGTGCTGAAATCTATAGCAAAGGCTGCCGAAGAAGCGCTAAAAATGTCCGTGAAGCGTCTATTTGAAGCGTCTATATTATTTTCCGTGCGAATCGTCTATTTTACGTGCTATCAACAGTGATTTTCCGATGTTTCCTCCCTGTTGGTAGCCAGCCACACATATCCCAAATATTGCGCTACATAAATGCATGTAATCATGAGCAGCATGAGTGTCCACTGTAGCCTGCTTGTTTAGCGTCCTGTGCTAAGATAAACACTTCTCTGAGTCTGACACCCAATGTTGCCAGGTTTTGTTTTTGAGAGAGAAACAAGCAACCAGGGGGGTTGCTTGTTGATACTAATGACAGTTTAAAAACAGAAAGGATTGCCAAGCCAATTTCACCAGCATATTAATAACAATGATAATAATAATAGTTAAATAGCACCAGCTTTCATTTTTCAAGTACAAACATTGCACTAGATTGAGTTCAAGTTTTATTTTCTTAAGTTAACTCAGTGCTGCTTAAAAAATTGTTGATTGTGACATTAAAAGTCAACTATTCCAGTGTTTAACTGGGGTACTACGAGTACCCCTGGTGATACCCAGAGGTACTGCATGGGATACTGAAGAAATTACATGGTAGAATACCAGCCAACTGAGATGTGTTTTTGAATTTTGTTGATCAGTTGATGATTGGTTGTTGATTACTAGTTATTGACATGAAAACTGACTGAATCTTATTGTCAGTGTTGAAAATAAATCTGCTCAGGATGCACTGTTTGAAACTCACTCCATTTCTTATTTGTGATGTTATATTGTTGAACAGGGGTGTTATGCATATAGCCTACCATAGTTGTGGTTTTAATTGCAGTTATATAAGCAAAATGTTGTCTGGGAAAGGGAGTACTTGGATAAAAAAATCATGGAAAGGGTACTCAAGCCAAAAAATATATGGTGTATTGTATAATTATTGTTCTTTCTTAGATAGAAAATCGGTATCGGAAAAATCGGTATCGGCAGATCAGAATTTAATAAAACCGGAAATCGGAATCGGCCAAGAATTTTGCAATCGGTCCATCTCTACTTTAAAGTGCAGTTCACTGTTAATCTTTGTGTGTCCTAATAGCGGACCCAATGACAAGCATGGGGGAGTCTTTGCTGTATTCAATGGTCTTTGATGTCAGATCAGATCAGCATTTGTTTGGTCGTGAGAAAGCGTTGCCAGGACTTCATGCCTTTACAGGAGCAGACAACACTGGGAACACTGAGATTTTCGATAGGCAAATCTACATGGTGGAACAGCTACCTCAAAGCTGGTGATGAAGTCTTCAAGGCACTGAAGATGCTTTCTCAAACCAGTGATGTAACAGAGGATCTATTAACTACAGTAGCTAAGTTTGTATGCACTGCACTTACCGAAGGTAAGCTGAGAAGGCATCTATTCTGCAAACACTTGGCAGAAGGGGTCAAGCTTCCACTCACACTTGGTGCTCTTAAGCAGCATGTCCTAAAAGTCCATATCGAGGCCAGAGTGAGGAGTCAGGCACACATAGCTCAGCAGGAGTTCCTTAACCCACTCAACAATGGATATTACAAGGACGAGGATGGCCAGCTGAAACAAATGAGTCTCTGCCAGCAATCATTGAGATGCTCAGATGTCACTGCAAAAAGCAGACTGTCACATAATGTTCTTGCAGATCAGTGGAGCTACCCTCTATGGAATTATGTCAGTGTAGTACTGACTTCCAAAACGATGAAGGCTGTCAACATAAATAGGCTAGTGACAGCAATTATAGCATTGAAGATGATGTATAGACAACCGTGTTCTTGCTATAGCTACAGGTAAGCATGACTGTTACCACTTAGTGTATTTATTGCCTCACTTATGCCACTATTCTCTGCCTGCTGATCTATTCTTGCTTGCTATAACCTGTATTTATGCCCGTTTTTGACCCCTGCCTGTATCTGGATTTGACCCTTGCCTAACGCCCTTGTATTCCAGCCTGTTTGGACAGATCCCCAGTGTTTGGACCAGGACCGGACCCACATACTACGATTAGCCTTATCCCTCTTGGACCAGGCGCCACGCAGATTGCCCACTAAGAACTATGAACAATGCTGCCCCTTTGACTCTCTCCACCTGGTCCCTTTGCCTTCTCCCCTCCAGCTTTTGTTTAATTAAATCCATTGAACTTTGTACCTGCCTCTTTGCCTGCTATTGGGCCCTGTATCTGTTTGGTGACAGTTTTTGCTATTTGCGGAAGAACTTATCACTGAAATTATCTGTATGTGGGGTTTATGAATAATGAAAGAACAAAAAGTATAGACAAGAGCATATGAAAAATATCTTCATTGGGTCCATTGTTTCCATTTTCTGAGAAGTAACTGCTTTGTTCATTCAAGGTTTCCACCCGACAGCAACAATATAGCCTACCAGTTTTTACTTGATAGCAGAGCATGTGAGCGGAGCGGAGCGGGCCGTTTTTGACGTGAGCGTGAGCGAGCGACTTTTCAAATGGGTCTGAGCGGCTTTGGAGCGAGGATTTTCCTCCGCTCTGTGGAGCGCCGACCTCCTCCGCTCCTAGCCGTCCCTGTTGGGGCCGCGCGCCGCATGTTTCCAACAAAACAGTGCCGTGTGCAGTCCATGGTAGTGCAGCTGCAGCCATGTCGCAGGAGGGAGAAAGCACCGCGGAGAGGAGAACCTTTATCAAGATTTCACTCAAGTCAAATGTATCTATATCATCCATACAAGTGGCTATGTTCATAATAAATAGCCTACATTGTGTCAGTTAAGTTATAGGCCTATCACCAGCCAGTCAAAGGATACGATTTGAAATGCAAGTGAGACTGATGAAAAAAGCACGCAACAAGTCGCCTCCTTCTCGAATGTGGTGATTAATCAATAACCAACTGGATTTAAGATTGCCTGTCTTATTAAAAAATACAATGCTTTAGATGGCGTCTTTTGTAACATTGTAGGCAGCTCTCCATCAAAGGCTCAACAGCAGGCATTTGTGTTGGGAACACTTGTGACAAAGCAAAGGAGAAAGTGTTTCGGACATGGTAGCAAAATACTTTTTTTTATGTTGGCTGCTGAGCGGAGCGTGGAGCGAGCGCGGAGCGACAAATGCGCAAATCAAGGTGAGCGGCGGAGCGGCGTGGAGCGGAGCGGCCCGGTGGCCGACCAGAGCGACGAGCGAGCGGGACAAGAGCCGTCTGGAGCGCGGAGCGGCTTTTGTTCCCGCTCCACTCCGCTCACATGCTCTGCTTGATAGTTTACTTAATCAATTCAGTTTACTGTTGGGTGTAAATAAATTACACAATTTTGTGTCATTGAGAGAAATCATCTGTCTCTGCCTCTTCAGATAATATATTGATTTCCTAAAAATGTTAGATTAACCACTGGAATCATGATCCTATACTGTAGTTCAAAACAGTGGAAAAACGAATATTAAAATGTTACCTTTTGCCCCCAAAATTAAGGATGAGGACCCACATCTGTGCCATTGATCATTTGTGAATATTTCTAATTAGCACCATTGGATTTCCTGACCCTAAAAATGTTGATTTAGCCACTAGAATTATGATCCTACATAATCTAGAAGTCGAGATATTGAAAAACGAATATTCAAAGGTTGCCATTTTTCAAAGTCCAAGATGACCACCATATTGGCTTCAGCGCAAATGGAATCATGGATTTTCTGATTTGTTACACTCTGAAGTTTCCAAAAATGTATAGTTTTCCTAATCTCCAGAAAATTTGAACGAACCTTCATTTTTGGACAAATAGAACTGGACTAATAGGAGACACAGGGAGAACATGCAAACTCCACAGTACAGAAAGGCCTTTTTGCCAACCCCACCCAAGATTATGGAATTGTTGACTTGTGCGCACACACACACACACACACACACACACACACACACACACACACACACACACACACACACACACACACACACACACACACACACACTTAGAATGAATCTACGAAACAAAATGCAAAACGTTGAAATATGGAGATAAAGCTTTCTATCTAACATGCATTTGTTATGCTGAAAATGAACGAGCGAGCGTCTGTGCCATGATCATCATGAAACCTCTTAGTTATTATTGCTGATATAGGCTTCAAAAGATGCAAATGGCCAGGGACCCTTGCACTGTGTGACACATTTTGATAATATTTGGAATTCATCAACATCACTTCAGTTTAACCACTTAGACCCTCTAGACCAATGATTCACAACCAGTGGTCCGGGGACCACCAGCGGTCCTTGAAGGGGTTCCTGGTGGTCCCCAGATAAATGATGGATAGTGATGGGAACCAAATGGACCCTTATAGATCTTTAACTCTTGAGAGTGTAACATTAAACCAAATGGACCCTTGCGGGTACATTTGATTCCATGTTACGCTCTCAAGAGCTAAATTATTGTATAACACTTGATTTACTAAATATACAACACGTCTACACAATTAGAGAATGTAGAAGAATTATTATTTTGATCAATTTGCCTGTCATCTTTCCTATGTTATCAACATCAATACAGCATGGAATTGTAGACAAAATCCTCTCCAACGATAACAAAATATACTTTTTGTTTTGGGTCTGAGAGGCTAAATCTCATCGAATGGTGGTTCTGTGGCTCAAATGTAGAATGAATAATAATGGACCTTGATATGAAACAATGTTGCCCTTGGTGTGTTCTTGTTCCATGTACACTAAATATCTTCACTAAAAAGAGTAGATCTACAAGCTTACAATGTGTCACAACGTAACAAGTTGTAAGCTTGTAGATCAGCTATTTTTGGTAGATTTTCCCTCCTAGAATAAGGATGCTGGGGTTCAAGTGGTTAAATATCAAGTATAAAGTCATTTAGAATCTGTCCTATAAAGGAAACAGATATTCTCTACAGTCTGCCTTGTTCACATGCTGGATCTTTAGGGAGGAAAAGATTTACAGTAGATATTTATGTACCATGACATAAATGTAATGTGCTAATGTCAATGTAGTTCAAAGGGGGCCGTGGATTAAAAAGTTATTTACAGGGGCTGCCCCAGCAGCTTTCAACTCAGTGCAAGCTTGAACGTGAGTATGTGTGTGTATATATTTGTGCGCGCGTGTGCGTGTGTGCGCACGTGCATCTGTGTCAGCGTACCTGAGTGCATGCATACGATATTTGCTCCCCTACTATATGCCAGGTCTTTAATAATAAGCATGCTCGTGCTGGGAGATGAAATTTGCCATATTTCCCCCAGACTCACAGTGCAAACCCACTCAAGTGAATACATGAATACCATTATGGGCTAACGTATGCAATATGTCACGCAGACATGGACGCACGCACGCACACACATACTCCTCTCTTTACTGTACTATATTTTGTCTGTGTCGGGTGGAAACAAAATGTACAAAACTGTCACTTTTTAGGAGTCGTATTTGAAAAATCACACCTAGTGTGAAGTGAGCGATGCTAGTTATGAGTTTAATTTCAGCAAGCGTCCCGCTAGCCAATCACAGCGCATCCTGTGAAGCTTGGCCATTGGGACTCTGGGCGTACAACAAACTTTGAAACATTTGTGCCAAGATGTAGGGTAGGCCATATCGAGGCCAGATGTAGGCCATGTTTCAGCACCGGACATTTTTTAACACGTTTTTCCCATCGGTTTTTGACCGGACAAAGCCACATGTTGGAGCTATAGCTCCTGTTCCAGGAGCATCACTCAAAAATGGCAAACTTAACATTGTTATGTACAAAACTTTTCAGGACATAGAAAAAAAAGAATCGCATCTAGTGTGAAGTGAGCGGTACTATTTATGAGTTTATTTCATAAAGCTTAGCCGATGTGACCCTGAGCGTACAACAAACCTTGAACGCTTTGTGCCAGTTGTAGGCCAGATGTAGACCAGATGTAGGCCACACTTCAGAGCCCGGACAAAGCCAGATGTTGGAGCTTAGCTCCTTCCAGGAGCTCCGCTCAGAAAATAACATAGTTATGATTTAGTCACAGGATCTTGTCAATGAGCTTTTCTGTTTTTCGGCATGTTGTTATGCGCAACACCATAATGAAACAAAGAACATATCAAGGATGGATTGTATTATGAAATGAAATGTATAATAATAAATACACTGTGTAAGGAGGCAACTGCCATTCAAATTCAAGCTGTCTAAAGTAAAAAAAAATCACACCCAATGTGAAGTGAGCGGTGGTCGTGCTTGCATAACGTCTTCAGACTAGGATTTGAGTCCAGGATGTGCAGGCTATGCTACACACACACACACACACGTTTTGCTATGGCAAAACGCTGAGGAAAAAGGCTACAGACATACGACATAATGACATCACTAGACAAACATGATGCTACGTACACACATTTTGCTATGGCAAAACGCTGAGGAAAAAGGCTACAGACACACACACAGCCACTCTATGGAGCGGTTCACCACCGCTCAAAAAAACAAACGTAATGAAATCCTGCTAAGGACCGAAGATAACAGCTATTCTAGTGACAGGGCTGCTGAGTCCTGCAGGCATTAAGATGGCATCTCCTGACCACAAGGAGGGTTGTCCTGGCAGCATCTCCTGACCACAAGGAGGGTTGTCCTGGCAGCATCTCCTGACCACAAGGAGGGTTGTCCTGGCAGCATCTCCTGACCACAAGGATCGGGTTGTCCAGGAATGCCCTCCATTCTTTGCGCCAATCAGCCATATTCCGCATGATATTCATCGCCAGGGTTCATCTCCATGCTGGCTTGACATACAAGCGGACAATAATGCAACCAGAAACACACCAAGAGCCAGCACTAAATGTATACCAGCGCAGGGGTTCTCAAAGCGGGACGAGAGGGACCTTCTGGGTTTTAAAGGGTGCATTTTTGAGCGGTGGTAAACCGCTCATAGAGTGGCTGTGCGTGTGTCTGTAGCCTTTTTCCTCAGCGTTTTGCCATAGCAAAACATGTGTGTGTAGCATAGCCTGTACATCCTAGACTCAAATCCTAGTCTGAAGACGTTATGCAAGCACGACCACCGCTAACTTCACATTGGGTGTGATTTTTATATAGCGTCTTCATCCAAGGCACTTTACATTCACCCATTCGCACACACATTCATACACTGATGGCAGAGGAAACCATGCAAGGCACCAACCTGCACATCCGGAGGAACTAGGGGTTCAGAGTCTTGCTCGACTCTTCGACACCAACTCTGGGGGAGCCCGGGATCGTACTGGGAACCCTTAGGAAACCCTCTGTGTTCTAAGACGGCAACTCTACCCCTGAGCCACTGCTGCCCCTGTTCCTTGAAGGTGGTCCTGATTGAAGTTATAGGCCAGTCAATCTAAGCTAAAAAAGGGCCTGACCCAAAAGAAATTGCAATAGTAATCATTCAGGTTTTTTTTATGATCCTTAGGGTCATCCAAATAACAAGTTTTCCATTATATTCTTAGTGGATCAAAGTAAATTCAGGGGGTTCAAGTTTGGGGTCCTTTCACTTACAATACAGGTAAGCTCAGTTTTTTTGGGGGCCGTTTTTTTGCCCGAGGAATGTTTTTCATGCAAAACAAATGCCTGCAATGGATTCAGAATCATGAAAAACCCCTAGTTAGACCCCTCACTTAAAGAAGATTTTTTGGGGGGTCTTTTTTTCCTGTATAGTAAGTGAAGGGACCCAAACTTGAACCCCTTGAATTCACCTTGATCCACTAAGAATATAATGGAAAACTTTTAACATGTTTTTTGGATGACCCTAAGGATCATAAAAAACCTTGAACCATTACTATTGCAATTTCTTTTGGGTCAAACCTCAGATTGACTGGCCTATTATGGGGTTCTTTGACAATACGTTTGAGAACCACTTTGCTAATGGACTGCAAATCAGTGCCATATCTATTCTGAGGAAAACCTGAGACTGACATTCAGCATGGGGTCTTATGATGAAAATGAGAACATTATAATGTTATATAAAAAAATCACACCTGTGTGAACTGAGCGGTGCAGGCTGTGTCGTGCATATCTCCTTGCATGGGCCGTTCTGTCCGTGACATCATCTGTGGTGTTGTCGGTCTCTGCGTACCCTCTATGACGTTAGTCTCGTGTGAGCTGTTGGTCCTGCATACATAGGAACATAGATAAGGACATACACACAGCGGTTTGCACCACTCAAAAACAACATCACAAATTTACCACAAACAGAGACGTGCAGAGAATTTTAGAGAGGCAGGGGCTGACATTTCTAAAAATTCTAAAATAGCAGACCTCCCAACGCTAAGCTCACAATGCGTTGCAGCGCGACGCGTTGTGAGCTTGGAGGTCGGCTATTTTCGGTACTTGATACCACACTAAACTTCAGCATAAAAAAGGAACTACTGGAGAAGTGGCGTAACGGCATGGATTTCTACACAGAGAGGGCAGTTCTCTCAGCATAAGATGCTGCATTCAAGTTCAGGAGAGTTTGGACAGGGAAATTCTCGTGAATGCTGCCTTCAGGTCTGGCATGGAAAGAGGGGCATTTGCATTTATTTTATCATAGTAAAAAACTGCATTCATGGTCTGGAGAGGGCAACTTTCACAGACGGATAAAAGGGCAGGGGCTCAAGCCCCCTTTGATGTCTATGTGTGCACGTGCCTGAACACAAATACACGTGTCCATGTACCGACAAGGAGATCAAAGACACTCGGCCTAGTTAGTTGACGCGGACGCCCGAGATGAAGGGCAGCCCCGTGGGCACCCTCCTCTTGTACTCCACGTAGTCCTCGCCGAAGAAGTGCACGAGCGCCAGCTCCTCCTCCTCCACGCGCTCGCGGAAGTAGCGCCAGCCGGCCAGCGCGTAGCCCAGCGCGCACGCGGGGTTGCACAGCACCAGCTGCGTGCCCACGCTCCAGTGCCACCAGCCCACGTAGGCCGGGTGGCGCACGTAGGCGTAGACGCCGCCCGTCACCAGCACGTGGCCGCGCGCCCTCTGGCTCTGGACTACGTGGTTGAAGTTGGAGCCCGCGGTCAGCATGGCCGCCTTGCGCAGGCCGTCGCCGCACAGCGCCATGGCCAGGCCCGCGGCGCTGACCCAGCCCAGACGCCGCTTCAGCTCGGGCACCGCAAGCCGCTCCACGGCGAACTCCAGCCAGGAGAGAATCGCGGCCACGCCGTACTCGGCGCTGTGGTTCAGCAGGAAGGAGTCGGTCGACAGGGAGTCGGTGTTGACCACGGCCGTGGCCAGGTACTCCGAGTAGTGGAAGAAGGAGAGCGAGCACACGTACCAGCCGAAGCGAGTCCAGGTGGTGTCGACGCCGCTAGAGAAGCTCATGATCAGGCCGCAGCCGAACGCCACGCCCAGGAAGCAGGCGCGCACGGCCACCTGGTACAGGGGTCCTCCTCCTCCTCCTCCCCGGTACACCAGCAGCAGGAGCCCATTGACAGCCGCCACATGGGCAAAGATGGCCGCCGCGTTGCCGCCGAACGCTCCTCCCGCCGCCGCCGGATTGTCGCCGTCGGACGCCCAGATGCCGAGATGTCCGAAGAGCGCTGCGGCCACAGGGATCAGGAGCACGCTGAGGCCTAACAGGAAGCTCTTTATGCTGATCCAGCCCTCCAGCACCAGCTTGTTGTGTTGCTTCCCATCGCCCTGATGATGGGAACCTATGCTTGCCATTCTCGCTATCGATCACAGTGAGATATAAAACACTTGTCGCATGACACCTTGCACATGTCATGTCCTTTTGCTGGTTCCTCTTTTGTCACCCCGTCATTACTGGAGGTCTCACCACCTCCTCTGGCGTCCCGCTGATGACATCTGTGACGTATCTGTGTCTCCGTATTCGGCGAAGGTTACACCGCTTGATGCGTTCGCCAATGACTTTCATTCATCATAACAATGGATTAAAAGTTTAAAAAATATGTAGAACACATTTGTGGGTTTAGACGTCGGGAGTCAGTGTATGTCAGTGTGCCCAAGACATTTGGTGTTGATGGGTCCAGTGGTTTGCAAGATTAGCTACAGACAGAAGGACAGACATATACATACCTCATAGACGGCTCAGCCCCTTTCAGAGCCATGACATTAAACATGAAAAAACACTATTGAGTGAGCGGTGCTATTTTGCTATTAAAGAGTTCATTACATTAAGCGTCCCTGGCTGTACAACAAACTTTGAGCCAAGATGTTGGCCAGATGTAGGCCACGCTTCAGAGCCTGGACAAAGCCATTTGTTGGAGCTTAGCTCCTTCCAGGAGCACCGCTAAAAAAAAAAAGGTAAATAAATATTGAAAAAAAAAAGGTACACTATGGAGGGTAACTAATCCTCCTTTCAAATGAGCCTCAGTGCCGTCCGAGTTAATGTACATTGGGGGACAGAATAGTAAAATCATAACCCCCCCGACTTTCGGCACCTCCGCGCGGTCCAATTGAACAGTGGAACAGTGGAGCGCTCCCTACCTACGGTTCAGCCAATCACAAGCATCCGCAGGCGGGTCTTTAACTGTCCCACGACCGATCAAATTAGTTCAGAGCATGGTTATCCCTTTTTGCTCCTAGAGAAAGAACACTCGCCTTCTGAAGTGAAGGCCGGCCAAGCAAGGGCCATTTGTCCAGTCCTGAATCTAATGAGGGTTGCTACTGTATCCTTGGGAGGTTGGTGCCGCTACGGACCTGTTGTTTGGGGAGACCACTGTCTCAACCTCCAGGGACCTGTTGGTTTGGGAGACGGCTGTCTCAACCTCCAGGGACCTGTTGGTTGGGGAGACGGCTGTCTCCTTGGGAGGTTGGTGCCGCTAGGGACCTGTTGGTTTGGGGTCTGACGCCAGGTGATTGTTTGGGAAATCCATTTCTTTTCCCCAGAGCTGATTGGAAGGTGAAGTCAGCTGGGATGGGGATGTTCTTCTAAATTAGTTTTCTAGACGGAAGTCGAGCAGCGGGTGAGTCATAGATGTCTGCAATGGATCGGTAGATGGGGAGAGTCTTTGACATTTAAATACTACTCGCCGGTAGCGTGGAGGGGCTGTGTTTGATAAGACAGGGAGCCAGGGAAGCCAGCAGTCACGGTTATGATTCTCAGGGATGGATGCATGGATGGATATCAATCATGAAGGTTATGGTTGAAATTAACTTTGATAAAGGGATTTTTCCTTGTTTTTTTATGGGTGGGGTGGGGGTGGTGGGGAGTTGCACTGAACTATCAGTGCCAACAGTACCAAAGGGGTATTTATTATATTTTATTATTTTTTTGTTATTTTGTATTAATAATAATAGTAATAAAGTAGAATAATAATTGTCTTGCATATTTTTTATTCTGTTCACTGAGCAATCTAGATCATTTTAAAACAACATTTCTAAAGATAATGCAGGTTTAACTAGAACTGCACTCTGTCGAGGTGCCAACTTGCGTCTTGTGCGCCAGCAGAGCGCACCACGAGGTGCGCTCACCACTTGCTTTAGCAGGAATGCTGGTCCCTCATTGGCAGTTAATGATGACGTTGCCAGAAATGCTGGTCCCTGATTTGGCTACGGGACTAAACATACGCAGCCAACTGCAGTACTTGCACGCTCTGCTGGCGCAAATAATTAAGAACAAGACTGATGATGATGATGGTATTAACAATCTGATCCATGCTCAGCCCTGCACCAATCAAAGTCACTGGATTGGTTTAAAGATGGGGACTCTGGGGAGTTAAGATTTCAGACAACAAAAGACACCGGTGTCTACATATTGACAAGAAAAAGACAGGAGAAAGTGGTACAGTCAGCTTGGGCATTAAGGTCACTGTGGCCTCAGGTCATGCCATTGGTTTGAGGGGCACAAGGCCAAACTGAGGGGCAACGGCGGCCATGGCCCTCATGAAATTCCTGCCCTGGTCGCAACCTTTTAATTGCCGAAGGTCTGGCCTTCGGGCGGCTGCGCCAGCTTCAGGTTGTCCTTGGTGGTCATGAGCCGCCGCAGCTCCTGCAGCACCGCCTTGATGCTGGACGAGTTGTGCCAGCGGTTGAGGACGGGCACGCCGCGCGTGTCCACCGAGCCCGTGTTGGCGTTGACGCCGCTCATGTTGACCTTGGTGACGAAGCACACCACGGGCGGCGTCTCGGGGTACTTGGGCCCGCACTCCACCTTCAGGCTGTAGATGCGGTTCTCGTAGGCGGTGCGCGGCGGGCCCACGATCATGCCCGTCCAGCGCGTCAGCGTCATGTCGTCGTCGTCCTCCAGGCCCCAGCTGACCGTGCCGTCGCCCACGCCCTTCTGCCCGTCCTCGAGCTCCTCCAGGAGGCGGAAGTTGCGCGGCACCGTGACCGTTCCCGAGGAGGCCGACATCTGTTCGCGCTTGCTGTCTTTCTTTCTTCTCAATGTAAACAAGCCACAAGGGTTACCCAAGTTTCCTTTTGGTTGACCTTCCTTTCTCAATGTAAATAAGCCGCAAAGGCTTACCCGAGTTTCCTTTTTAGTTGAACTTGTATCAGTGAACTGTAGGGTCATGAAACTGTAGCTTTCCCTATGCAAACGTAGAAATACTTCAATCAATAAATCACTCCTTTCTTCTTCAGGGAGATCCGGAAGCACCTGATGATGATGACGCTAATGTACACTGGGAAGTATTATTGCTCATGTGTCTCTCTCTTCCCCCAGATCGAGCACTTGTCGGAGGTTTTGCGTCCGGAGGTGCTGTTATATAAGTCCAATGAGCCTATCTATGACCTTGATTACTACATGCGTGATGTCTTCATCACGGCGATGTCAGGCATATCCATATTTGGACTAGGGGGTGCTGCAGTTATAATCGAGCCCCTGAGCGTTAAAGCCGCTTCCAAGGAATGGCTTTGTCTGTCACATACAGTCTGTCCCATAGGCTTCCAAGGAGTCCTGTGTCCGTGTCATGTCCCGTGCATGCAGTATTGAGGATTGGTCAAGCTTCACATGACAATTTGGCCCTCCAGACAAAATCATTCATTCATTCAGAATTCATGAAAATATAGAACTAAAGCACATAGAAAGTATAGATCTAGAAGATAGAATGTATAGATCTAGAACACAGATTTCATAGCTCTAGAACACATAGAATAAGAATTCACTTCAAACCGAGGTTCGATTTTTCAATAATTAGTGTGGTTGCCCAACAGGGCAACACATTAGTCCTGGGGAAACGTTATAGACTTCTAGGGTAACTTTTACGCTGCCATTGGAAATGGCAGGGATAGGGAATCAGTAGGGAATCAATGGGAGTGGGAACCAGTAGGGAATCAATTGGTGGAGCTTCACATGACAGTTAGCTTACTGTAGAATATAGTCAGCAACCGTCAGCAACCACACTCGCAATTTCCAATTGCATCTTTCTAGTTTAACTTCTACACTACCACTGGCTGCTGTTTACACCGCGGCAATGGCGGCGGCACTCTCTACAGGGGAGCACTCAGGCGAAAACTGTCTATTGGCTAGTTCCACGTTGATTTGTGAATATCCATAGTTATAAACGAAAAACAAATGTATATAGATAGCAGAATAACCAAGTAAATAATTGATAGGTGTTCTTATGCATACAGGAGGGTTATGTCCCCGTCCAATGTTTATGATTATGCAGCAGCATAAAAGAATGACAGCGGGATCGTTGGATTCATCGCTTTATAGCAATAAGCCATCTGCTGTGCTCTTCTAACACAATCGTCCCCTTCTACAAGAAGTGCTAGACACAAGCACAGCTGCCTGAGTCATGTTGAATTAAGACAGTTAGGCCGGAATGCAAATCTGTGTCACTTTAGATTTGAACCACTTTAACCATTGTTTTATGCTTTAAATATTAAAAAAATAGCAGATATACAAGCTCACAGCGCAGCACCGAGTGCCATGCTGAGAGCTTGTAAGATCTGCTATTTTTGAAAAATCGTGAACATTTGTGCAAGTCTTTGAATATTTTTGACCCGATTCTATAAATGTCTTTCAAATCCTTCTTCTAATTCTTCTTCCAGTGGTTTTCATGTCAAGGACACCCAACATTACATGCATTTGGCATCTCAAAATATGTTGTTCCAGGGACCAACCAGAAGCAAATATTAGAGTTACAAATGTTCGCTTTTAAAAAAGATATATTCAAAGACTTGCAAAAAAAAAAAAATAGCAGATCTACAAGCTCACAGTGCGGCACTCGGAGTTGTGCTATGAGCTTGTACATCTGCTATTTTTTAATAGTTAAAAAAGGCCTAGATGGGTTAATGACTGCAAATGAGGCTCGACTGTTATGTTGTGTTATGGCGTTATAGGTACGTCAAAATAATACAATTAGGGCCATCTTGGAGCAGATGCTCGCGCCCGGGGATGACGTCTCAATTTACTTTCCATCTCACTTTGTCTTTTCTCATAATTTGCGTCATTCCTCCAAGTATTTGTTCTGTCATCCTGTAAACAGACCCGAGGACTTTATACGGGTTCATAGCGATTTACTATCTTTGAATACAGAGTGACAAGTACTCCAGGCACGTGTGCACACATAGACATCAAAGGGGGCTTGAGCCCCTGCCCTTTGGTCCGTCTGTAAAGAGTGCCCTCTCCAGACCACCAATGCAGTTAACTTTTTACTATGGAGAAATAAATGCAAATTCCCTCTTTCCATGCCATACCTGAAGGCAGCATTCAAGAGAATTGCCTTGTCCAAACTCTCCTGAACTTGAATGCAGCCAGCGTCTTGTGTTGAAAGAATTGCCCTCTCTCCCTGCCGTTACGCATCATCTCCAGTATTGACTCGATTATGCTTAGTTCAATGTGGTATGAAGCACCGAAAACAGCAGCATCTCCACTCGCAGCGTGACGCGTTGTGAGCTTGGAGGTCTGCTATTTTCGAAATGTTCACCAAAAGGCCCTTTTAGAAATCGCAGCCCCTGCCTCTCTAAAGCCTCTATCATAGTCCAAGGTGAAGAGCTATCACCTCACCGCGGTATAGTTGTCTAGCTATGACCTAGGCTTTGTTATACATTTTGTTTGTTGGTTTGTTTTCTTGCCTTTCATCAGACTTTCCTCGCGGAGGAAATAAGCCAGTTTAGAAAAACTGGAGAAAAAGAATAATAATTCCGGTGGTTGGTTCAGTTTGGCGTCGCATTGTGTTTGTTCCCCACATAATGAAAATCAGTTTGTTTATTCACGCTAGTCACGCTTCGAGTTGGAATATAGAACATGGCCATACGGAACCATTATTATACCAAAAGAGAGGAAAAGATTATACCAAACCAAACAAGGTTTTAAACTAGGGGATTCAATTTGGTGGTGGTTCCGATCGTTGGTTCCGGTCATGTGAATATGAAGTTATTTTTGTATTAAAAGCCAGTGGAATAAAGGTTTTTTAAGTGTTTAAGCTTGCAGAGCTCGGAGGTAGGCTACCATGCAGGAGATGTAAAAGTTGAGGCGAATATGGGAGAAAAAATGTAAGAAATCACTCAAAACTCTGGAGAACTTTTCCACTAATCACTACTCGCTGGTGCTTGTAATTAGAGCGGTTGTGTTATTCAAATAGAGCCGTTTGGCACGTTGAGTTACAGCATTAGTGTTGGATGGATGCCTTCTATTAAAGAGTGACAGAGGTTCTCCCTCACATTATCCCTCTATTAGTGCATTAGCTACAGGTCCTGCTCCAGTGACGAGGGGACTGCGGTGAGTGCTCTGACTGGGGTCATTACATAGTGACACAGTGGCCCGTTGCCTGCCAGGTTTAAGTCACTGGATGATTGGATGGATTTACTCAGTGGCCTTGTGGTGAGAGGAGTGTCCACTCTGTGACACTGGGGGGTCAGGGTTCAATATCACCGGCCAAGGTCCAAATACTATTAGGAAATGGGACCATCTGCCTTAAATTCCACTGGGTGAAAAGAGAGATTATCTGACATATACTGGTAGATTATATGACCAATGTTGTACCAGTATACTGGGCATATACCCTCATTATTGGAAGTTTTCAGTTCAAGAGATTTTCAGGCATATTCCCCTGTAAACTGCAAATAATAGGTGATATTCTGTCCCCAGCTAGACAAAGGCACACAAAGGCCTTTGTCTAGCTGGGGGCAGAATATCAGGGGAATATGCCTGAAAATCTCTTGAACTGAAAACTTCCAATAATGTGGGTATATGCCCAGTATACTGGTACAAAATTGGTCATATAATCTACCAGTATATGTCAGATAATCTCTCTTTTCACCCAGTGTTCCTGCTTGGCACTCAGCATCAAGCTTTAGGCCTTTACATAAATTGTGTATTACATTCACACATTCATACACCGATGGCAGAGGAAACCATGCAAGGCACCAACTTGCTCACCAGGAGCAACTAGGGGTTCAGAGTAGGGTTGGGTACCGAAGTCGGTACTTTTATTGGTATCGAATGCATGACGTCGGTACTATCGAGTATCGGTTCACGCAAAAACAAACGGTACCTCGTTTCGATACTCTTGAACATACCCGTGGCCGGTCGCATCCGTAACAACATTGAATTGCTTTAGTAAACTTGCGTAGTTGCGTTACTGTGAAAATGGCCCACAACTGAAAACATCCGACAATAGCCAATAATATTATTATGATGATCCAACGTCTATGATCTCCGGCTGTGACACTGTGTGAGCATCGATCGTCACCTTTCCCCACCCAGCTAACAATTTTCCCGATATTTCTGGCGTGAGAACTTCGTCACGCCGCCTCGCGATCGCCATTAGCGTGTCGTTCGCCAGGCGTGTTACGCTGCGCTGAATGCACGTCCTTGATCAGCGTACGCCAAGCTTTACGCCAAGCCTCCAAACGACGTCACTCCGGCGGAGCCCGGCGTGCGGCGATAGCGAGCGTATAGCGTGACACCGTCGTATAGCAACATCATTATGCCCCCCCCATATATTGTGTACCCTCCTCCCCTCCCTTCCACCCATATTTATACAATCAGTTGAGGCACAGACATTAACTTCGTTTTCTTCTTTTTTTATTAAAATGTACACAAGCAACAAGCAACAATATCAGTTGTACAGATGTGAATCTCTTATTTCGTTATTTTTGTTTACAAGTGCTTTACAATTACTGTGCATAGTACTGTGTACTGTCTGTCATTCAATATTATGAGTTAAGAGCAGTGGTCCTCAACCTTTTCTGGCCGTGACCCCCAAAATAATCATATTTTAACTGGGGACCCCCTACCCTGACAAGCACTAAGAGTTGAGACATTACATTTTGTAGAACACAGTTCTATTGTGAAAATAGCAGATCTACATGCTCACAATCTGCATGCTCACAAGCATGTAGATCGGCTATTTTCACAATTTCTGCCTCTAATATTTGACAAATTGGCCCATGTTTAATTTGTCATTTTAAATTAAAAAGTCCTTCAATTGTCCCTTTAGAAATGTGCAGTTACCCTCTGCAGTGTTGAGAAAACAATGTTGCACATTAAGGTAATCACTGAGTTAGAGAATGATATCAATGAAAATAAGCCCTTGCAAAACCTCCAATAAAAACTTCAAGCAATCAATGTATTACACAAAGGTTGCCATCTTTATATCATTGACAACTGGTAAACCTGCCTGAAAAGAATTTAAATAAAGTATGGGTGGGTTAACAGTGAATTTTGATATCCTAAAGGCTCTGCTATCTATTATTTTGGGAAAGGTTAATCATTTATCCTGTATGCTAAAAACAGAAAGGTGTAAACATAGCCAATATCCAAGCTCAATAGCCTACACATGTAACTTTTCTATAATAGTTTAAACTGTACTGTGGCACTGACGAGGTACAACATATAATAACATTATAACCACATGTATATCGGAGGACATTGTAAACATTAAAAGTATTTAGTCTTTCTATAGACAGATTGTGTGCATGCTGTCAACCCTAAAAATGAATTACAGTACCATCAGAGCTGGCATTGGACAAAATTGGAACCAAATTCCCATCATCAGTTTGTTTCATGAAGGGTATGTAAAATTAATTCAAATAGAAAAGTTAAACTGATCCACTTATGAAACTAAGATGAACTCATATCTGCAGTACCCAGATATAACGGTGGGGATGAACAATATTTTGAACTCTAGAAACAATATTCAAAAGGTTTAAACAAAACATCCTTTAGGTAGGAGAACAGTGGGAAGGTCAATGAACTTTGTGTACGGGTGGTGAGCGTCCCATGGAATGCTTGGCATGGGGACTGAGCGACTATGGTATTCTGGGCTGTGCTGCTTTCGTCTAACGTCGGAGGTCCAACTTGGTGTCGCGTAGCCATGCCAACATCTTGGGTCCTAGGTCGAGAGGCTCGGCGAGACTTGAGTCTGCTTAGAGGTGCTGCTGGTGTGGTGTAGCATGTGCCAATCAGTGATTTCCTGGCCAGGACGAGGGTGACAGGCTTCCATCTGACGCCGGCCGTGGCTGTGCTGCGTCTTGTCGCCAGTTAACTGTGTCATCGGCTCTGGAATGATAAAGAACAGATCATTTAGTGTGTATTTTAGTTATCACATTATGAGTACAAAATCTCTCCGAGCCAAAAAAGGCTTATCTACAAGCTCACAACGCATCAAGCTGTGACGTGTTGTGAGCTTGTAGATAGTATATTTTTGTCTTACTGTGAGCTTACCAGGGAGTTGGATGTAGGACTTCATGCAGGAAGGTCTTCAGCTAGGTGTGGGGACCGGGTCTTCCTGCAGGAGGATGTACAACAGAGAGAGTGTGTCAATAATTGAATAAATGCATTTCATTTCAATACATTTCTTTTCCAGATTACAGTAATCTCCAAGCCAAAAAAAGCTGATCTATAATCTCACAACGCCTCACGCTGCGAAGTGTTGTGAGCTTGTAGATAGTTAATTTTCAGCTTACTGTGATGTGTGCTTACCATGAAAAATGAGATACTGCTGGAGATCAATTTAGGCTTCGGGCCAGGAGGTGGCGGCATGGGCAGCTTAGGGTTACAGCTGGAGGCCTAATAGATACAAGGCAAACAAAGCAAAACAAAAATAGGAATCAATACAGAGAAATAGTACACATAGGTAAAACCAAATTAAGTGTCCATATTAACAGTCAGTGCTACATAAGCGTCTCACCTTGGGTTGCTGCATTGACGAGGTCGACGTAAACGTCAGGACAGGAGGTGAAGGCCTGGGTGGGTTACGGCTGGAGACCTAAGATAGATAGATAGATACGCTCTGTAAAAGCAGGGTCCATTTTTTACGCTCAGAGAGTTACAGACCTAGTACACTCTGAGTTACAGACTTGTAAGGGTCAATTTGGTTCCATTTTTGTACACTCTGAGTTACAGACTTGTAAGGGTCAATTTGGTTCCATTTGTACACTCTGAGTTACAGACTTGTAAAGGTCAATTTGGTTCCATTTGTACACTCTGAGTTACAGACATGTTAGGGTCCATCCAGAAGTAGTAGTGAAAATAGCCCATCTGCAGAGCTTGTAGGTCTGCTGTTTGGGTAAAATATTTAATAAAAATAGAGTATTTGGGCTTGGTGGTGGAATGTTACACTCTAATACTCAACAAAAAATAAAATTGAAAAAAATAAATTGAAAAGCAAAAATGGCCAGATGGGTAACATTAGACAAGACATTTTAAGGCTATAGATAGAGGTTTACCTACAGACAGATGATTTGTGGTCTGCCTGTGTACAAATGGAACCAAATGAACCTGTTAGGGTTCATTTGGTTTCATTTGTATGCTGTTAAGAGTTACAGACTTGTATGGTGCAATTTAGAGCCCCTAAAGGAACCCACAGTGTCCCTGTAATCTGCTTTGAGAACCACTGGCTATCTTTACATGTGCTGGTCGGATTTAAATACACACATAAATAGGGAATCATAATAAAATAAGCAGCCTTCTTGTCTGCTGACAAAACAAAACAAAACAACAACAAAGGGATGGATTGGCTCCTAGTGCTTGATGCAAACATTGCTAACTTTAGCCATACACACTCTCTCACAAAATATATATACAAAACGTAGATCTGTTACCAATCTATCAAACATTAGTATGTTATGACTGAGTGGTATGATTTCAAACACTGCACCACGACGCAATAATAGGCTACCGCAAATGAATATACAATAATGTTTACGACGAGGCTACCATGCTATGTAGCTAACAAACTACAAATAGAAGGCGAACAAAGGTCTCACACGGACATTTAGACTTTACTACACAGACCACACTTCCCCACATATACACTCACCGTTTCAAATGAATTACATTTCCAGGAGTAGAAGAATTAAGTATACAATTCAACATGTATCCCTCCAAATGCACGCGGTCCCGTTTTCTCCTTGTTTCTTTGTCCTAGAAAAGATACGGCATGGTACGGCACCGAAGCCAAGAGGGCGATAGCAAGAGGGTGCAAAAGACCCGTACTTCCCGTTTCTGTGTGACGTAGGTAGATACCTTTTTAGGAGGCGGAAGCATGTTTGGAGTCTATTCATTTACAATGGGAGAGCTAACGTGAACACAGAGCAAAATAATAGTTCAGAAGCTATAGTCACTGAACTAAATATTGGACCAGATCATCACAAGCCACACAATATTAACAAAATTGTCATACTAAAGTGGCTTTTTTCAGCGACACAACAACTGAGAAAATCAGCTTTATTATTGCTCTTTAGCTGTCCCACAGTGTCCCAGCAACACACTCTCACGGGATCTATAGCACCAGTAAACAGGACGTGCGCGAGATTTGCCGTCAGAGCCGGCGCCCACTTAGGAGTCTATTTGTAGGATTTGTGTACCATGTCGCACTCTAGTGGATCCAATGAGGATGAGCTATCTTCATTAATTAAATATCTTTGACCGAAGCATAGCACGGTGACGGAAGCCTTTCTCTGCTACTTCCTGTCTGTGGATTCTGTGTTATTTAGAGGTTAATAAAAATCGCCTACATTAAAAAGTTGTAAACATTAAAACCCTACAAAATACAATTTGACAATGGAGGCCTAATGAATGAATAAAATAGCAACAGCACAAGAATGGGGAAAAAACTAAAAAAACTAAAAAATAAAATAAAATAAGGAAAAACATATTAAATAAAAATAAAATAACTTTATTCAGAAGACATTTTCATTGAAATTGAATCAGTATTATTGGTGTTATTAGTAAATAACACCAATATAATAATATTGGCATAATGGCAAAAAAAAAAAAAATTGCAAAAGTGCTGTACAATGAGAGAGAGAGAGAGAGAGAGAGAGAGAGAGAGAGAGAGAGAGAGGGGGAGAGAATGGGTGGCGGTGGCGTAGCGTGAGGACGTGAGGAGGTCGTTACACTATAGCAATACGCCACTCAAAATCGTCACGCTAAGGAATTCTAGATAGCGGGATTGATCGGCGTGAGGAGAGCTGAGCGTCGGCGTTTCCCGCACGGCGTGGACCCGCTCTTAAAATACCAGCGTCACGTCATCAGCGGCGGAGTCTTGCTAGCTGGGCAGTCCCACGCTAACGCTCTGGACCAGAGCTACTCTCCCCATAGCCTCTCCCCCTCTCCGCTCGCTGCTCTGTCTGGCTTTCACCCTTTCCGTGTTGAAGAAGTGAAAGCCTTTTTCTGTGTCGTATAAAAAAAAGAATACAGTCCCAGGAGAGATGTGTAGTATGGCGGTACATGTGTCTTTAGTTCCGACCGTCTAGAAAAAGTAATTGATCGGTTGAAACAAACTTTTTACGCATGTTTGTGTTTGTTTCGCCAGCGCAGGGCAGACACCCTGCCTCTGTGTAACTCCATGCTGCACGTTCATGTATGCAGTAGACGCGAACGCGCATTCGCGTTCAATGGAGTTGCATTCAGCAACGCAAATTGTTGATGTGAGGTTTAAGAAAAAAGAGAAGCAAGGTTTTATTGTCACTACTCAGGGACAAGAAGCAAAATGCAATGTTGTGATCGAGGTGATAATAATAATAAGAAAAACTAAGATAAGGTAAGATGATGATGATAATAATAATAACAATAATAGTAAAAACAATAAACCGTCAACAGTATAGCCATAGAATAACTGTATAAAGAATGTGTTCTATATTGCAGACAAACACTTGTATATAAAATAGCAGCCATAGTAACAGTAATAGTAGTCCCATCAACTACAGTAAGCCTACTACTTGACATGAAAATGGCTGTCTTAGGCGGCCTTAATAACCTATTGTGGTGTGTAAAATAGCCTATGGAAAAAAGTTAATAATAAGGGTAATAATAAATAAAAAAGTATCGAAAACAGTATCGAAACAGGTATCGTATCGATTCCCAGGTATCGAAAAAGGTATCGTATCGATTCAGAGGTGAACGATACCCATCCCTAGTTCAGAGTCTTGCTCAAGGACTCTTCCACACTAACTCTAGGGGAGCCCGGATTCCAACTGGGTTCTAATTTGCGGTTTCTCTACCCCTGAGCCATGCCGCCCCTGTGGCATTCTACCATGTCCGGGGGGGGGGGGTACTTGTACATCATGTCCAAGGGGTGTACTTGTACATCAAGCTTCCTCGCGCTACAGAAACTGCTTCCTGCCCTATGGGCGACATGGCTCGGCAAGGCTTACTACATCTATAGAATAAAGTAGGGCCATGTGCATATTTGCTCAGCACATTTTACATGCTAAGGCTTTGCTCACACTGCAGGCAGCCGGAAGCACATTTGTTTTGGCCTATCGAGACTGGAATGAGATCAGTTTGATCAAGTCTGAATGCCTCTCTCTCGAAGTAGAGAGAAGTATGAAAAGAAAACAATTCTGTCGTGTACAGCGTGTTCGCACACTGGCTGCTTCCTCCACCCCTGCAAAGAGGACTCCGTCTCCAACATCGGAACCCGCCTTCCTCACCACCAGTCTGTTGGGGATGAAGGTGTCACGCGCTCTGTTGTGAGGAGGGCAGGTCAACAATGACCTGCCATCTGTCTACATACAAGCTATCTAAACTACTACAATACAGTATACAATATAGACTATAGGTCGTAGGTGGTCCACACTAGCCTGATAAATCAGTCCGCACATTACCACCCCCTGTTGGTGGGTGGTGTGTAGTGTGGACTGACCCCGGAGATTGCTTATTTTATTTCGTCTCGCCCGAAGAGCGGGCGAATTGAATGGGCCAATCAGGGCTGTAGACTTGGGGCACGTGGTAGGCTGGTCCGGTCCCAGCCCCCCCCCCCCCGCCCCCTCCCATCAGAGCTCTTCTGCCCACGTGAGAGTCCCTAGTGGACTCTGATTGGTGCTCTTCTGCCCACGTGAGTCGCTAGTGGACTCTGATTGGTCCGTGAAAACTGTCATGGCGGAGTCAGACTTGACTCGAATTATTTTAATAAACTATACAATAGTGCCGTTTCATTACGTTTTAATTCCATTTTGCAAAAGTAAACATGCAATCATATAATATGTTATAAGAAATAACGTATTTTTGCAATGTCACGCCATGTCGCCGTCGGGGGCTCTAAGCGCGCGTTTGTGTGTGTGTGTGTGTGTGTGTGTGTGTGTGTGTGTGTGTGTGTGTGTGTGTGTGTGTGTGTGTGACGTCAATAGGCTTTAGCCCGCCCCCGCTGAAGTAGAATCTCCTTCTGAAGGATCAGACACTTTCCCAAAACGAAGTGAAACGTAGAGTGTGAAGAGTCTGACGCTTGCAGTCAGGCAAGGTCCACACATCATCGACATCATCATCACCTATATTTATCTGGTGTGAAGTTGAGAGGCAAGCCCTTGTGTCCAGTGTAGCCGAGGTTACAACATTACATTTTACAATCAGAGCAAACATTTAAAAATAAAGAACTTTAAGAGAACACAAAACAAAGTAGCTCAATTAAAACATGTGCAATCAGGGTTAAAAGCGTTAAGGACCATTGCTCTCAACTGACCAAAAGATGCCAAGGAGCTCAGCGTTAAAGGGGCCACACCATGCTTTTAAAAATATATATTTTATATAAATATTGGTCCATAATACGGTTTTATACAGGTTTTAGCCTAAACAACCACTCGGATATTGAAATTTCATTTTCTGTCTGTCTCTAATTCCAAACCGGAAATGCCCTTTGTTGGCAACAGGGCGCCGTCTCTGGGCTAAAATTGGAACAATACAGTGTATCGTTCCAATTTTATTTATTTTTTTCTATAATTTTTATCCCACGATTTTGCGACCCATTTTCACCCAGTGCCAATTGCCTATGTAATCCTGGGCTCTGCTCTCCCTCTGCCGCGCATGGGGAGACAACAGACTGACCTCATGCTTCCTTCAATGCATGAGTAGGCCAAGTTGTTTCTTTTCACCTGACAGGGGGGATTTCCCCACGGGATGGACATAGAGCGTGGAAGGAACACGTTATTCCAACCAGTTCCTTTCCCCTCCATCAAGCGCCCCGGCAGGCCAGGGGGAGGCATTATTGAGACCAGGATTACTGCATGTTTTTGTGAGTGTATCAACCTCAGGAGACACGGGGAGAACATGCAAACTCCACACAGAAAGGCCCCATCGCCGACCCCACCTTGGGTGTGGGCGCTGATGATGCGGAGGGAGAAACACGCCCCCAGCACCCACAGCGTCCACCGGTGGGAATTGAACCCGGGACCTTCTAGCTGTGAGGCAAAGCGCTAACCACTGCGCCACCGTGCCCCCTTCGTTCCAATTTTAGCACCACTTCACCCCGCCCACCCCATAGTCTCAATAGAATCCACCCTAAAGTACCGCCCTCTCTTCTCTTCAGTTGCCAGGAAACTGAAGTGGAGGGGTGGTAACATGGAAATGAGCCCCCTGTGACATAGAATTGGGCCGATTTCAAAAGAGTACTGTTCAGACACGCCCATTCAGAAAATCACTGAAACGAAAGTCTATGAAATGTTGGTGTAGACTTTTGGAGTTCATTCCAAGACGTTGGGCCGCTGACAGAGCAAGCTGCCTTGTATAGTGCTGTTTGAGCAATAGGATCCTTGAATGCTTTTGCGTGCAACGCTTTCGTATGACGAAGTAGGGCTTTCATTTGGAATAAACTATACACATTTGAAACCTGGAGATACGAGGTTTCTGCCTGACAGTGATGATATGCAGGGAGAATTCACTCCAGCAACAGCTTTAAATCAACAGGTCCCAGTGTGTTTATATCCCTCCTCCCTCTCAGTCAGTCAGAGGATAAACCCTGGATCTGCTGCATCTCAACGTCATCTCTCTGTCCTCCATCTCTCCCTCCCAGGGACGTGCAGAGAATTTTAGAGAGGCAGGGGCTGAGAATTCTAAAAGGGCCTTTTGGTGAAAATATCGAAAATAGCCAACCTCCAAGCTCACAACGTGTCGCAGCGCGACGCCTTGTGAGCTTGGAGGTCGGCTATTTTCGGGATGGAAAACACAGAGAGTATTTCTACACAGAGAGGGCAATCCTTTCAACATAAGACGCTGCATTCAAGTTCAGGAGAGTTTGGACAAGGCAATTCTCTTGAATGCTGCCTTCAGGTATGGCATGGAAAGAGGGCATTTGCCTTTTTTCCACTATAGTAAAAGCTGTATTCATGTTCTGGAGAGGGCAATTTTTTTAAGTAAAAGGGCAGGGACTCAAACACCCTCTGATGTCTATGTGTGCACGTGCCTGCTCCCTCCCCCTTCATGCTTCACCCTCATCCACTTTAGTTTGATTCACGCTCAACCGTTCCCTCTTTCCATCTGCGTTGTCTCACCTCTCATTTTACATTCATCCTCACTTTCACACGCACGCACGCACGCACGCACGCACGCACGCACGCACGCACGCACGCACGCACGCACGCACGCACGCACGCACGCACGCACACACACACACACACACACACACACACACACACACACACACACACACACACACACACACACACACACACACACACACTTTTTTCCTTTTGATTTAGTTTTAATTGCCACTTCTCCCCTCTAATCTGATTAGCTCGGAGTGGAGTGGTGGAGAGAGCGATAAGGCGAGGCAGTAATTGAATTAGAACCTGCGAGAGAGAGAGAGAGAGAGAGAGAGAGAGAGAGAGAGAGAGAGAGAAATGATAGGAGTGATGATGTGTGACAGTGTGACAAAAAGAGTGTGTGTGTGTGCGTGTGCGTGTGCGTGTGCGTGTGCGTGTGTGTGTGTGTGTGCGTGCGTGCGTGCGTGCGTGCGTGCGTGCGTGCGTTATAGTATTCACCTAGGCTCTCCTCTCTCATAATGTCCATATATTTGCCGACTCAGACTCGGCCCTCGCAGCGGTTATGGCCGGAGGGCAGGTGACCTTATTACTGTGATATTCTGGGTTGGCAACGCAGCAGCCGGGTTGTTATACTGTACCACACCACCTAGTCAGCCACGTGGAAGGGAGATATACACCTCTGAAGCCTAAAACTATGCTTTCGGGTAGGGATGGGACGATATGAACATTTCATATCACGATTATTGTGACCAAAGAAATCGCGATTTACGATATTATCGCGATAATCAAAATATCCCCAACATCCATTATCCTGGGGCGGAACATTTGCCCAAAAAAAATTAGCAGATCTACAAGCTACAAGCTCAACGCGTCGCAACACTTGTAGATCGGCAATTTTTTGGGGAGCTTGTCGCTATTTCTACATGTCATCTTTTCGACAACCAAACCTAACCCTAACCTCCGTGGGGTGAGTAGCGATACCTGCCGACGCTCCGTTGTCGAAATGATGTGCGTTCGAAAAAGCGAGATTTACCCATTTTTTTGACAAAGAGATTTGGTAGAGAGTGAAAAAAAAGACTGTATCAAGTACGTATATCATAGGTACATTTTACCAATAGAGGGTTTAAGTGGTACCGGATATGCAGCTTGGCAAAAAAAAGGTGAATTGATCCCACTGCATGACGGAGGACGAATTTTATTCACGATAAATTAAAACTCCACAATATGATTATTGTACTTTTTTTTTTTATCACAAACGATAATATCGCGTATCATCCCATCCCTATACTCTCGGGTTGACTACTTTTATTCTTACCGACACGGAAGGTACTTAGATACTGCAGTGTAGGCGAGACATGTAAGAAAGCTGGAAGTTGTGTAGGAGAGACAGTGTAAGAGATACAGACCGTCGGACAGTTGAAAGGCAGACAGTGTAGGAGAGAGAATTCAGTTCAATTCAAAAGAGCTCTATTGGCATGAGAAATCATTTGTTGACATTGCCAAAGCACGTGTCAAAATATAAATAATCCAAACTGTTGAAAATGAAGAGCACATATACATTTGGAGGAGGTACGGCATTGTGTAAACAGAGCTATGTCACATTGTGTTGTTGCGACCGAAGGTCGCATATACTCTGAAAAACCGTGTCGCTTGAGTGACCTTCCTTCCTTCCTTCCTTCCTTCCTTCCTTCCTTCCTTCCTTCCTTCCTTCCGTAACCTTCCTTCTGTAACCTTCCTTCTGTACGGGAGTGATGTCAGTGTGATGTCAGCGAGTTGTGACATCACTTCCTGTACGGGGCGGCTACACGAAATGTGGATAACACTATATATGGAGATAGTCCAGTCCATCATGTCATATGGGACTACCGTCATAGACAGTAGCCAAAAGAGAAGGATACACAAGACTAAGAAAGGAAAAAAAAAAAAAAGAGAAGAATAAAAAAGGAAAAAAAAGGAGGAGGAGGATAAAGATACCAAAAAGAGAGAGAAGAAAGGGTGGATGAGGTACAATGTGTCTCAGAAAAGAAAATGTAACAAGGAGGTGGCAACGGGGCGGCTAGATAAAGTTATTAGGCCTGGATCCGACTTTAAGTCGACGCACAGGATTCCAGAAGTGTAGCGCTTATTCGCTCTTGTATCAAACTGGTACTCGAAACGTTCTTAGAATTGAATATATATTTTCTAAAGTAAATATGGGGGCAGCTGTGAAAAAAAGAGAAGAATAAAAAAGAAAAAAAGGCGGAGGAGGATAAAGATACCAAAAGGAGAGAGAAGAAAGGGTGGATGAGGTACAATGTGCGGTATCCTCCTTGTCAAGCTCGACGTTGGGCATTTGGACCTATACATGGAGAAATGGAGCGAACCTGTGTGGCCTAAACATGGAGATGTGGTACAGAATGACTCATATATGGGCATAAAAAGTATGTCATGTGACATCACTTCCTGTACAGACAGTCAGACAGACAGACAGCCATTGACTCCGGCCTAACAATGGCTACTGTCTATGACGGTAGTCCCATATGACATGATGGACTGGACTATCTCCATATATAGTGTTCTCCACATCTAGGCCCTATCGCTCACACCCTAGGTGGGGTTGGCGATAGGGCCTTTTTTTGTGTGGAGTTTGCATGTTCTCCCCGTATCTCCTAGGGTTGATAACAACTAGAATCGTCAGAGAAACGCTGTGGTTGGCCAGATAGTCAAGAATTCCACCCTCAGGTGTCTTACTAGATTATACAGTACATGTTATATATTGAAAAGCTTTTGAAATGGATAGCAGCAATATTTTGCAGTCGCTTTGGAACCAATTGCAGCATTTGTTTTTGTCAAAAGAATTTAAATCGTAGACAAAAAAAGCCTCCGATTTAAAACATGTTTAAAGGTAACAGCTCTGTTTAACTGTGCAGTAGGTCTAGAGGTCACTCGATGGTTTGTAGTCCTTCGCTAGCCTTCTTTTATCGTGAGACAGACAATAGGACAGTTGAAAGGGGGACAGTGTACTAGAGCAGGGGTCTTCAATGTTTTCAGGCCAAGGACCCCTTAGTAGAGAGAGAGATGAAGCAGGGACCCCCCCTCTACATATTGTATAAACGTGTGATGGAGATTCCCGTCGATTTCATAGATAGATTCATACTTGTTTGACACTTAACCACTTAAAATCATAAATTGTCGAAACTTGACCTTTCACTCGGTGCTTGCTCTGCTCTTATTTTTTTACCTACACCAAAACTGTTTGCCAAAAATAGCTGATATTCAAGCTCTCAACGGCTCACAGCGCGAGGCGTTGAGAGCTTGTAGATCTGCAATTTTTGGTAGGCTATAGGGATGCGAGGGTTCAGTTGTTAATTAAAAATAATTATCCAATCACACAAGGATTTGGCGGCCCCCCTGCAGTAACTGAGGACCCCCTAGGGGTCCCGGACCCCCTGTTGAAGACCCCTGTACTAGAGAAATGCATGGCTAATGGTATGCAGTAAAGATACCATAGTTATACATGGCACTCTTAATAGAGAGCTGTCTCTGTTAAGATATTGGTCGATTGACAATAAAACTGCTCTCAGAAATATAGAGTCCGTTTTATTTGGTAGTAAATGCCAAACTTAAGATAAACGATACAGCTATGGTAGAGTACACGAGTAGGGTAGCCTATGCACAATGCAACACGTTTCCATCAGGACACTAGGGGCAGGTATAACAAGGAAAAAATGTTAATACATGTAATCATGTACAGGGACATGCTGGGCCCCTGATTCAGCCCGGGAAAAAGAGTTGGAGAGGCCCTCATTGCGCACTATAGAGAGAGATCTCTCTCTATAGCACTGCTGCTACTCAAAGATTTGTGACAAAGTGACAAGCCAGTGGGCCAATTACATGAGTTATATTTCGTCATCGTCGGGTGGAAACCTTGTACGTCCAAAACCGTTTGTTTTGTATTTATCATTTTAAAAATGATTTAAACTAGTGAAAACAGCCGATCTACAAGCACACAACGCCTCGCACCGCGAGGCGTTGTGTGCTTGTAGATCTGCTGTTTTCACTACTTTTGTGCGACGGCCTTGTATGATGAAGCAGGGCTTCGTTTTGGGAAAAAAATTTAAAATTTGAAACTTGGAGATATAAGGTTTCTGCTCGACAGTGACGATTTACTTTGTTGGCCGCCCAGCCCCCAAAGTGGAACAAAGGCCGACATTTTATTTATTTATTTTTCCTAATGGCCGGCCTGGACCGGCCGGGAATGAACCGGCCATTCGGGAGTTGTCCCGCTTTTCCCAATGGCCAGCACGTCCCTGATCATGTAAAACAAAAAAACTGAAAATTCAATTAAACTAATGTTAAGGTTAAGAAACTATTAGTCGGATGGTTGTTCTGCATTGGTATGGTGCACTTTCCCCAAAGCTTAAAAAAACAAAAGGAATAATTTTATGAGTTTTCTTCCTAGGACATACCGGTAGCACACTGGCACAAATGAAGAAAGTAGGGTTATTACAAGTCAATGATCTAGTTAAACAACTTAAACTTAATCATAATGTTTGCTACAATTCACAAGAAAAGGCCACAGAATATGCATACTGTCAAATTGATAAAGTATGTGTTGGAAACAAGCAACGCAAGAGCAAGCACTATGCCATGCAGTCTTCCTCGTGATAACGGTAAAACCACTCCTTTACTGACATCTAGGAACAATATGCAGAGGAGAGGCGAGACAGAGGGAGACAGTGTAGGAGAGACAGACAGTAGGACAGCTGAGAGAGAGACAGTGTAAGAGAGACAGACAGGAGGACAGCTGAGAGGGAGACAGTGTAGGAGAGACAGACAGGAGGACAGCTGAGAGGGAGACAGTGTAGGAGAGAGCCAGGAAAGCTGAGACAAAGCCAAAGTGCAGTAACCATGATATCTTTTTTTAGCTGATAAATGGGTTTAAAAGTGTTTCAACTGGTCAGCCAAATGATATTGCACATTAATTAGTGTAATGATATTACACTAATTATTGTGTGGTTGTCTATAGGGCAACAAACTAGTGTTCTGTTCCAACTTTATAGTACGTTATAGCCAATGATGAAGCAGCATTCTCGGTGACGTCACCTTTATGCTGCTGCCCCATTGGCTAAAAGTTATACGCTATAAAGTTTTTGCTGCTTCTTCATTGGCTAGAAGTTACTCTATAACGTTTTTTCTGCTCTTCACTGGCTAAAAGTTATTCTTTACAGTAGCCCTGACTTAATAGGGAAAATGCAAAACCGTCAACCACACTTGCAATTTCCCAGAATTCCATCTTTCTGGTTACTTGCGCACATGTACTGCGTTTGGTGTTTCTGTTTCCGGCGGTATCTGTGCGTCTGTTTTTACGCCCCGTAGCCAATCAGGGAGCAGCGATGTCACCACCAACAAGTGCGACTTGATATAAATAACAAGGTGCACGTTGGCACCTCAGCAGAGTGCCATATTACCCACCCACCCATATATATAGACAGGCAGTTTGAGACAGTAGGAAATGCCTCAGCCATTCACATAAACAAAGACAGAAACATGCTTGCTTTCATACATGCTTTCATATTCAACAGATTGCACTTCAACAAGGCTCATGATAGTGTGATACAAAACTCCCTAGTTTGATCATTTGAAAGTTTGGCCCGATGAGAGTGCTAGGGGGGAGGGGCCTTGGCCTGATGACAGTGCTATTGAGGGGAGGGGTCACCAAAAATCAATAGGTGTCTTCCTGCTGGGAGAAGTTAATACTACACAGCATGTTTCATGGCCATCTGGCCGCTTCCCAGACATGACAGACAGACGGACAAAACTGTTACTATTCAGCATATAAGGTGGGGGGATAACCAATGAAAAGGGAGAAAGTTTCCCAATGAATCCTAATCACTTCCGCCAGGGGAATTTCCCCGGAAGTTGTCTTTTTTTTTCACAGTGCGGTGTTCCTGCAAACGTATTCCCCGCTGGAAAAAAGAAAAAAATCTGTTCGCTCCTTTGGATGCGCTCGCAATAAACAATATTGCGAGCCCTGATTGGCTACGGGGCGTAAAAACAGAGATGATGATGGCGCCGTGGAGATGTGGATGGCTGGCCGTCGCGCTACTTTTGCAACTGTTTGCAGTCTTTGTAGCCACTTTAGGTACACATAGTGTAAGATGCACACACACATATGACAGGCAAACACTACTAAATATCAGAGCGACGATCGGTTACTGTTTACCGAAGTTCTCCGCCGTTCCTCCGCCGGAGATTGTTGCCGCGGCGTCTCCCATTGTCCTCCCGCTGATATCAACACCAACGAGGCGGAAAAGAAGACGCTGGCACCGGGGAAAGCGAGCGGGAGTCCTCGTTCGGACGAGAAGACGCGCAGACAAACCGCCGCTGCCGTCCATTCTGCTGTCCAACGTTCAGTCCTTAGAGAACAAGCTTTCGGAGCTAAGGGCAAGGATCCATTTTACCCGGGAGATGAAGGATGTTAACATCTTAGCCCTAACAGAGACATGGCTGGATGATTCACGTGAAGACTTCATGGTAGAACCAGCTGGATTTTCCATCTATCGCCAGGACAGGTCGTATGCTCTTTCCGGCAACAAACACAGAGGGGGCGGAGTCTGTGCAATGATACGCCAATCATGGTGCAGAAATGTAAAGCTTCTGAAATCCCTGTGTTCCCCTGATATAGAGTATGTAACACTCTTTTTACGACCAATGTATCTGCCCAGAGAATTCAGTGCAATTATACTGTCAGTAGTCTACATACATCCCCGTGCAAATGAAGAGGCAGCACTAAAGGAATTGTATGGGACAATTAATGACTTGGAGTCTGATTATCCTGATGGCTGCTTTATTTTGGCTGGCGATTTCAACTCCGCCAAATTAAAGAAAGTCCTCCCCAAGTATTTTCAACATGTCACATGTAATACACGGGGGGAGAGGGTTCTCGATCAATGCTGGACGCCTTTTCGGGAGAGTTACAGAGCCCTACCACGTCCACCATTTGGTAGGTCGGACCACAACTCTGTCCTGCTACTCCCCGCATACAGGCAAAAGCTTAAACGGGAACCAGCCAGCGTAAGAGAGGTCCGAATCTGGTCTGAGGACTCCGATTCTATGCTCCAGGACTGTTTCCAACACACAGATTGGGAGATGTTTCGACACGCCTCTGAGAATAATATCAATAAGTTCTCGGACTCAGTCGTTGGATTCATCAGTAAGAGCATAGAAGATGTGGTACCACGAAAGACAGTAAGGACCTATCCAAACCAGAAGCCTTGGATCAACAGTGACGTCCGTGCTGCGTTGCATGCACGAGATGTTGCCTACAGGTCTGGAAATCTGGGTTCCACCCGCGCTGACCTCCAGAAAGCCATCAGGAAAGCTAAACGGGAGTATGGGACTAAGCTGGAAGACCAGTTCACCAACGGAGATGCGAGGAGCGTGTGGCAAGGGCTCCGGGAAATAACAGACTTCAGAGCACGACCTAGAAGCACGGAGCCCACCTCTGCCTCCCTCCCCAATGAACTGAACACCTTCTTTGCCCGGTTTGAAATAGACAGCACCAACGCCAGACCACCGGAGCCTGCACCACCATCTGCCAGCCCATTATCCATCTCAGAGGCTGATGTGCGCAAGTCCTTTATGCGGGTGAACACCCGTAAAGCGGCAGGCCCCGATGGGATACCAGGTCGTGTCCTAAAAGTCTGTGCACACCAGCTGGCTGGTGTGTTTGCAGATATTTTCAACCTCTCCCTCTCCCTAGCTGAGGTCCCTGCAGTGTTCAAAATGTCCACCATCGTACCAGTCCCCAAGCGTGCTAACACATCATGCCACAATGACTGGAGACCTGTTGCCCTAACACCAATTGTGAGCAAGTGTTTTGAGAGGTTGGTAAGAGACTATATCTGCTCTGTGCTTCCTGCTACACTAGATCCATGGCAGTTTGCATACCGGAAAAACAGATCAACCGACGACGCAGTGGCCATGGCTCTCCACACCGCCCTCAATCACTTGGAAGCGAGAGGGAGTAACAACAGGTATGTACGGATGCTGTTTGTGGACTTCAGCTCAGCCTTCAACACAATTGTCCCTGCAAGACTTGACATGAAGCTCAAAGATCTAGGCCTTCACCCAACCATGTGCAGGTGGATACTGAGCTTTCTGTCGAGTCGCTGTCAAGTGGTGCGGATGGGGAATTTAACATCGGACCCAATGACCCTCAACACTGGTGCACCCCAGGGCTGTGTGCTCAGCCCCCTCCTGTACTCACTGTACACTCATGACTGTGTGACCACGTACAGCTGTAATACCATCATCAAATACGCTGACGACACAACCCTCATGGGGTTGATCACAGACGCCAATGAGACGGCCTACAGGGAGGAGGTTAACACACTGGCGCTATGGTGCCGGGAGAATAACCTCGCTCTCAATGCTGGGAAGACCAAGGAGCTCATTGTGGACTTCCGGAGGCCGTGGAGGGAGCACACGCCAATCCACATCGATGGAGTTGCAGTAGAGAGGGTCAGTGAGTTCAAATTCCTCGGCACACATATTGATGACGACCTGAAGTGGGACACTCACGCCACTCATGTAGTGAAAAAGGCACAACAACGCCTGTACTGCTTGCGGCGCCTAAAGAAGTTTAGGGTCAGCCCCCGTATCCTGAGGTCGTTTTACAACTGCACCATCGAGAGCATCCTGACGGGTGGATTTATCGTGTGGTACGGGAGCTGTACTGCTCTTCAGCAGAAGTCACTGCAGAGAGTGGTGCGGACAGCCCAGCGGATAGTTGGAGGTGAGCTTCCCTCCCTCCAGGGACTATATGACAAACGATGCGTGGCCAAGGCTAAAAGGATTGTCGGGGACATCCACCATCCCGGCCACAGCCTGTTCAGGCCAGTAACTCGGCCGCGGCCAGGCAAGCGGTTCCTTAGCCTCGCCAGCCGCACCCAAAGACTTTGGAGTACCTTCTTTCTGGCCGCCATTAGACAAATGAACAAACACTGAACATTACCTGGCCCGGACTATATGGCCATATGTCTGTGGCTATGTATTGGCATTTTGCACAAGTTTGCACTTTGCACAATTATGCACTTTGCACTTGAGCGTTTGCCCTTTTAGGTAACTTAATCTTAGACTATTAATTAAGCAGTGTAGTTTTTAACAACTTAACACTGATTTTAATGTGGTATTTAAGACTGTATATCTGCTGCCTTGGTTTTAGCGCACAATGAATTTCACTTGCCTTTTACATGTAACTGGTATTGTTGACAATAAAGTTGAACCTGAACCTGAACCTGAATATCCAATATCCAAGCAAAGACATGGATTCTGACAAAGTTACACTTATTAAGAGCGAGTTAAGTGCTACATTCAGGTTCTGTTTGTTTCGCTGGGGGATGTAAACAGACCTGCACCGCATGTCGTATCCATTAAACGCAGCACTTCTGCCAAGATCAAGTTCTGTTCTACAATGTAAAACAGTTGCTTGAATTAAATGTAATTGATTTAAAGTTGTACCATGTAACTTTTTTTATAAAACAAATCTTAAAATTGTCCTAACTGTTAAATCGCTAAAGTTTTAGAACACCCACTCCGTTATTTTCAGCTTCTGAAGCCTTCTCTTTATATGTTTTCTATGATCCTGGCCGTGGACCGGATTTCGCGCAAAATTGACGTAATCTGCATCATCTGTATACGTTGTGTATACGTTGCCCAATCACATCGCCGATCATGCACACATGGTACACTACCGGCCAATCACAGCGCATCTTGAAGTGGGGTCGCCATATTTGTAGTCGCCCGTGTGTCTCTTTACTCAAAAGGTAATCTCGCCTACCAGGCAGGGTGAAGTAGTCCGTTTCTACGGAATGCCTGAACGCACAGGAACCAGGGACCCCTCCAAAGATAGCTCTCGGCGTTGTGGAGGCAGACGCGGGGGTGTGAAGGTACGAAAAACGGGCGAAAGACGCGAACGCGACCGCGGTTTGCTATAGGGCTACTGACCACTAGTTGAGAATCTTACACAGTATAGCTTTAAGCTGAATTTCTTTAATTCAGTTTCAGTCTTTTTTTTTTTCCAGTGTTACATATTGTAACATAACGTCATGCTGTCACCATCTCATAACGCGCTTAAAATGCAACGTCAGAACAGCGTCCACTTACGGTCTAATAACTCACGACGTGTTTTATCAATTGGAAAACTACGTGGTTTGTGAAAGTGTGTAGGTCTTTAGGTCTTTTGCTTGAGTATATTATTACATAAAGGGTAAAGGGATGGCTAAGTAAGGCCATGGCTACACGGAGCTGGATATTTCATATATCCTGTTTTTTCAGATATCCACATAGAAAAATATCTAGGTCCACACAGAGCTGGATATTTCATATATCCCGGTTTTTCAGATATCCACATAGAAAAATATCTAGGTCCACACGACAAAGATATCTAGGTCTAACAAGCACACACAGTAAAGTCTTCAGATATCCGGGTATCATGACTACACGGATCCAGTGAAGCGGATATTTTTCAGTGTCTCCACTTATTTATCTGGATTGACAAATATCCAGATTCACTGCCAAAATATCCAGCTTCGTGTGGCTACAAGCCCCAACAGCACCAAAAAATGTCTAGATTCACAAATATCCAGCTCCGTGTAGCCATGGCCTAAAAGAGTGAAAAGTGAAAAACGTCAAAAAGAGGCAGCTCTCCCCTGGAGCGACACTCTGAACGGTGACAATGATGATCTGGCTAACATCCGTACCTCTAGCAATATAGACCTCTCATATTTCAATTAAAGTCTGCTGGTGAAGGATAGGCATTGAGGCTATCAGTTCTATGTTCATTTGTCGGCCGCTTGTAATCTTCCTCTCGCTGGAGAGAATGACAGCCATGATGGATGAAAGCGGGGGGGATGAGAGAGCCGGGAGAGGGGGGGACGCGACGCAGGTCGTAATCTACCGTGGAAACATGGCACACGGGCACTTAACCTATTTAGACCGGGCAATTAGTACTTGTTTTATGCTTTAGCTATTGAAAAAGGCAGATATATAAGCGCACAGAATTATTAATTTAACCATTGTTTTATGCTTTAGCTATTGAAAAAAGCTTTGACCCGATTCTATAAATGTCTTCTGAATCCTTCAAAGGTTTTTTAGAAAAACGCTACTTCATTGGTTCTCAAACTTTTTCACGCGAAGGACGCCTAGAATTATATGTATTTGGCCGCCGACCCCCGCCTCAAGATGGGATTTAGTTCCAGGGACCCCCAGAGTCACAAATGTTGGCTCTAAAAATACATACAGTATATTCAAAGATTTGCACACATTTTCACGACTAATCATGTCCTCAAACTTTTTGATGTCAAGGACCCCTAGAATTGTAAAAATGTATTTCGCCGCCAACCCCCGTCTCAAAATATTTAGTTCCAGGGACCCCCCAAGATTCAAATTTTTAGCTACAAAAAAACAATTGTTAAAAACAATGCATGTATTCAAAGATTTGCACACATTTTCACAACTTTCAAAAATAGCAGACCTACAAGATCGCAGCGCGGCACTCGGTGCCGCGCTGTGACTTGTATATCTGCTATTTTTTTTTTTTCCAATAGCTAAAGCATAACATAACCGGGAGGTTAAAGTGGTTCCTCCCGGTGTAAATGCGTTAACCTCCGTCGCGCTCCCGGGCCCCGCAGGGTGGAGCCCCGCTCCGCGACCGTTCTCTCGCCGCTGACAGGATGGTACTCTGGAGAGAGGACACCGTGCCAATAGAGCATAACACGGTCATCCCTGTCCCTCCCTCTGGGCTAGCGTCAACGGGTGCGCGTGTGTGTGTGTGTGTGTGTGTGATCCCATGGCTAATGTCTAATAAGTAATGGCCTTAATCAAAAAGGCCCCCGCGACGACACTCTCAGTGTCACGTTGGGAGATAAATCACCGTCCTTAATGAAATATGGGCCGTATCGCAGCGGAGGGCGGGCTGCTCTGATTGGCTGCAGACTGCTGCGCGGGCCGGGCCCGGTGGTTAAAGCAGCAGAGTAGGGATGGGACGATATGAAAGTGTCATATCGTGATTATTGTGACAAAAGAAATCGCGATCACGTCACGGCCGGGAGGCGAACCCGGGACCCCGATTTGCCAGGTATGCGCGCTGACCAGTCAACCAAAGTGCCAGGCACGTTGGCGAGAACCAACGCACATACCGTATAGCCTACAGTCGTCCCCTCTACCAGGAAGCGCGACCACGCGCGTCGGCCAGGATCTAAGATCGACTTTGAAACCGGGGGGTTCAAACGCAACTCAGGGGGGAACAGTCGTCGACTACTAGCCGGACAGGTCTACACCGCCGCCGGGGATGAATACTTCCCCTCTGCACCGCTGCCACCAATGTAGCGTCACGGCCGGGAGGCGAACCCGGGACCCCGATTTGCCAGGTATGCGCGCTGACCAGTCAGCCAAAGTGCCAGGCACGTTGGCGAAAGCCAACGCACATACCGTATAGCCTACACATTTACCAAAATATAGCAGATCTACAAGCTCACAACTTGCTCAACTTGTGAGCTTGGAGATCGGCATTTTTTTGGGGCAAAGACATTTGATAAGAGAGAGTGAAAAAAAAAAAGACTGAATCAAGTAGGTATATTCTAAGTAAGTTTTACCAATTGTGGAGGGTGTATGTGGTTCGGCAAATAAAAGGTGAATTGGTCCCAGTGCATGACGGAGGACGATCTCACGATGAATTAAAACTCCACGATACGATTGTCGTGAGTGTTTTTTTATCACGATAAACGATAATATCGCTTATCGTCCCATCCCTACAGCAGAGTTTTGTTTTGTTTTTTGTTAGGGGGGTGGAGGGGGGGGGGGGGGTGGGTGGAACTCACTGCTGCTCTCTCATTTGTTAAAGTGCCATTCTATCATTTTATCCTTGGATGTCTCTCTCTCTCTCTCTCTCTCTCTCTCTCTCTCTCTCTCTCTCTCTCTCTCTCTCTCTCTCTCTCTCTCTCTCTCTCTCTCTCTCTCTCTCTCTCTCTCTCTCTCTCTCTCTCTCTCATATATCTGGAAGCTGCCTCTGCATTCCAAGATATGGGCTTGATGACATCAGGGATCTCCATATATGGGCATAAAAGGGACAAGGACGGATTGGTTAGCAAAGCTCAAATAGGGACAGGGACTGACTGGCATGAAAGGGACAAATGGACGGGATGCATTTCCTTAGGCAGAAAGTTAAATACACACATTTGTATTTGTGTATTTATAAAAAAAAAATGTCTCCCCTGAAAACCTTACAAGAATTACGCTCTGCTCTATGTGAGTCAGCCGCGGACACACACCAAGGACCCCTGGGGGTCCCTGGACACCAACATGAGAACCACAATATTTTCCTTATGGTCTGCTTAATGAAGCTGGGTCTATTCATTATTTTCTTTAGAGTTTGATTTTGTGTGTCTTTGACTCTTTAACTTATTCGCCGCCGTTGACAGTCCTCACCGTCATTGAAAGGGTTAATACCATGGCGCCGTTGACGGTGAGGACTGTGAATCTTACTGTATATACAGTAAAGATATTATTACTTACTTAATGTCGCTCCGGTCCCGCTCGCATCGGTAATGTCGGCGATTTGTTTACAACGCACGTTGGGCGTGCACGCGAAGTGAAGCTCCTCAATGTTAAGTCAATGGAGAGGCCCATAAAGAAACTTCATTTAAACAAAATAGCCATTTTGAGACATTTTGCAGCAGATCTAAATGTAAACAAGGCTCAAGGCAGGGCGCAGCCATCTTGCCTCTTCTTGTCCCACACTGTCATGTGACTAGATGACGTAATCGTTGCCGTCAAGTGATAATCCAAAAAAACAAAAACAACCCCCTTCCGGCCCTTCAAAATAATAGCGGCGGCCGACGGAGGAAACGACGTGGCGCCGAGGCACCAAGCAACCTTCAGATTAAGAGGCAGTAGATGTGTTAATGTTTTTTTCCTTTGTATTTTTCATCTGTATAAATGTTAAGGTTTTATCTGTAAAGGATACATTTATTCTACCATGATGTAATTTTTATCTTTTGAATGTAGTACTTATTCCTGGAGAATGCCATTTCTCAAGCCCCTTGAGGGTTTTTCGGCTTCTCCGTCACATTTCCTTGAAATGTTGTAACCAATTTTAAAAATGTTTTTGTAAGTGAAAATAAACAAACAAACAAACAAACAAACTGCCTTAAAAGGATCCCTGGCTAATACGACAAATATGCCTTAATACATTATAATTGCCCTCTATAACTACAATGTAAAATTAAAAACACCTTCAATATTTTATTTCTTCTAGAAATAGCTAATCTTTCACTCAATAGGGGAAATGCCCGTCGCATAAATGTCATGTGTGATTTATCCCTATGGAATTTATGGCAACAATAAAAAAATAAAACATTTGAAATATTGATTTGATGCTCATATTAACCATATAAAGTATTACGTTTGTTTTTATTTTCACATGCATGCCATAAATTCCACAGGGATAGATCACACATCATCAACTTGCGACGGTCATTTCCCTTATTGAGTGAAAGATTAGCTATTTCTAGAAGAAATAAAATAATCGAGGTGTTTTTAATTTTACATTGTAGTTATAGAGGATAATTATAATGTATTAAGGCATATTTGTTGTATTAGCCAGGGATCCCTTTAAGGTTATCAAATGTGCACCGCCTCGCATGCACGGGCAAACATTAAAGTGATATGAGAGAGACAGTTGGAACAGTATCTACCTCTGTGGTGTCTCTCTCTCTCACACACACACACACACACACACACACACACACACACACACACACACACACACACACACACACACACACACACACACACACACACACACACACACACACACACACAATATACATAATATGCAGCATTGCATCCATCACCCACAGAGAACATGCTAAATACATATTAGCAGAACTCCATATTAGCTACGGGACTCTGTTGGCAGAAGGATACATATAGCTTACCCACTGTTGTTTCTTAAGACAGCCAGGAGAAATAACACACACACACACACACACACACACACACACACACACACACACACACACACACACACACACACACACACACACACACACACACACACACACACACACACACACACACACTTGCCATTTTAGGCTAATACCTGTGTGATACAGAGGCCACAATAACCCACCCGACCTGGTGGAGACCTGTGCTGCGAGGAGCACTTCTTTTCTAGTTTTGAATGTTTTCAAAAAACATTCTGGACAGAAATGCTTAGCTGTAAGAGACATTGTGTGTTTGTGTACATCGCTGCCCTGTTTGGATACGACATCAAATCAAGCAACGCAGGTTGATATGAGCCATGCAGGTGCTCTGAGTCTTTGAATAAACAGCAGCGTGTTATTGAACTCAAAGGTCATTATTTAAAAGATTAACAGCACTGCATTCAACCAAGACATGTAATAATGTTAGTTCCATCTCTGTGGCAGGCAAGTGCACACACAGACATCAAAGGAGGCTTGAGCCCCTGCCCTTTTACCCGTCTGTAAAAACTGCCCTCTCCAGACCATGAATGCAGTTTTTACTATGGTGAAAGAAATGCAAATGCCCTCTTTCCATACCATACCTGAAGGCAGCATTCAAGATAATTGCCTTGTCCAAACTCTCCTGAACTTGAACGCAGCATCTTATGTTGGAAGTATTGCCGGACCTAAAAGCTCACAAGGCGACGCGTTGTGAGCTTGGAGGTTTGCTATTTTCAATATTTTCACCAAAGGCCCTTTTAGAAATTTCAGCCCCTGCCTCTAACATTCTCTGCATATCCCTGCTCTGTGGCTTAACACTTGGGGAGCCAAACTCGTTCAGTGACGAGTTAAGGCCACTAGGTGTCACCAAGCCAAAAGGAGTTATCTCGTTGAGAGACGAGGCAACATAGGGTTAACTGCCCTCTGAATGACCCGAGTCCATTGCGTCACCCCGTAGCAGGGACAGAGAGAGGGAGAGGGGAAATAGCGGAGCCTGCTTACATTCCTTTCCATTCTAGCCTGAAACATAAGAAGGGCTTTATCTCTGAATGAGGTAAAAAGAACGCCAGGGAAGCAGAGATCTGATTGTTTTCACGGTGACACTTTACCGCGATGGTCGGCTCCCGTTTGGATTTTAGTTTCGCGAGCGTTTGTAAACGAAGGGATTATCTTCCTCAATCGTCAGCGGACACCCACATGCACACGCACAAAGCTTCCGAGGCACTTCAAAATAAAGCGTAAGTGAACGGCGGCACCAGCAACAGCTAGAAATGTTATAAACCTTGGCGGCCGTTGTGTTAAGGGATGCATGTGAAACTCAACTTTATTCTTAAAGTCAACATAGCCTTCAAGGCTTTCAAGACTGAAAGGAGCGCTTCACCTACTTAAAGGAATAGTCCTCCTTGCCAAAAACAAGATAGATCTCGTATCCCGAAGACATAGAACTCTCATTGTTGTCCAAAAAACTGTTCAAACCGTTGCCAGAGCCATTCATCATTCTCACCCATAATGCACTGTTAAAGTTGACCGTGGAGTCCCGCAGGGACCTGTACTAGGCCCCCTGTTTTCACACTATAAACCATATTCACCTGGCGGCCATGTTTGAAATTTGCTTTGAAAACTGTATCTACATAGGGTGGCAACTAGGGTGGCAATTCATTGTCTTAATGGTAAGATGGCCGCTGTGTGAATATGGTCTATAAGTCTCAACCTTTGGGTCGGGACCCCCAGGGGAGTCCCCAGATGATTAGCTTAACTCATTGCATGCCAGGCCCGATAGTCCCGAGATTATTTCTATGTCTTTCCCCGCCAGGCCCGATAGTCCCGAGAATTTCCAACATTTTGAAAAAAAAAAAAAAAAAAAAAATCAATTTTTTTTTTTTCAAATCTTTTTTTGGACCCCAAAAAATGTAGTGTGCATGATAGAAATCGCGAAATTGCATGTTTAACCCCCATAGCAACCCCATCTATCAAACATGGCAGCCATCTTTGTTTACATTTTAGGAAAACATAATGGCTTCTATCTCATGAATGCCTGAACGGATTTCCATTCGGATTTTTTTGTTTGAAAGCTGTGAGCAATGTGGACACACGTGGTGCATTATCTAGGCATGGGTGTGCATGATCCGTGCACTATGAAAAGTGGACTTTTTAATACCGCTATAATGACAAATTAAACATTGGCCAAATTGTCAAATATTAGAGGCAGAAATTGTGAAAATAGTCAATCTACATGCTCTGCTATTTTCACAATAGAACCGTGTTATACAAAATGTAATGCCTCAACTCTTAGTGCTCGTAAGGGTGGGGGTTATTTGGGGGGTCACAGCCTGAAAAGGTTGAGAACCACTGTAATAATGCACATAAAAGTGATCCTCCTTGGGAAAATCATTAGTTATAGAACCACTGTTTTATAATGGTCTTTGTTACTGTTATAGTTATACTGCTACAATGTTCAGGATAATCATAACCAAAGACCTTTACTCTTGCATACTTACTTGTATTACTTCACACACGACCCAAGCGTGCTCAGCGGTGAAGGACCTCAAAGTGCATCGTTTTTAGATCACGTATCTTGTGGATGCTGTATCCCTATTGAGAGAGAGAGAGAGAGAGAGAGAGAGAGAGAGAGAGAGAGAGAGAGAGAGAGAGAGAGAGAGAGAGAGCGAGAGAGAGAGAAAGAAAGAAAACAGATAGAACACAGCAAAATTAGCTAATCTCCCAACGCATCATCAACATCTGAAAGTTTAATACTTGCAAACATTGTTATGACAAGCTGCAAATAGAAATGCCAGGCTGACTGGCCCCATAATCTTATTAACCGAAATAACATTTTCTATAGCGTCTCTGTCAGGAGGAGGAAAGCTCATAAGTCCCAAACTATTTTATTTTCCTTTTCTTCTCCAGTACTGCCAGTGCCAGGCCCCCCACTTTGAAAAGCCCCATCATAACACCTTTCTTTGGCCAGGCATCAGTCTAGATTCCCAAACAACATTCCCCCACAAACGTATGAAATCAAGTGGGTAAATCCCATTCCAGTTATCCCACTACGACCTGAGGGCAATTCTACAAAACAATCTCTTCTAAAACAAGTTTTCTAAATAAATATATATATAACATGGGGAAAAAAGAAAGAAAGAAAGAAAGAAAGAAAGAAAGAAAGAAAGAAAGAAAGAAAGAAAGAAAAACAAACACATACAGGTCTTTTCCAGAACATTTCATGCAAATGCATTTTTTCCCACAGGTTTCTTCCCCTGTTTTGCCTTTCAAATTCTTTGGAGAATGGAGGGTATTTTTGCAGAAACCCACAAATGTCTAGAAACCACTCCATTCCCATTGAAAAGCAGAATCCACCTTCATAGATAGATTTAAACGTCGAAGTCAGAGAAGGACATCAAAACAGCTAAAATAGCTGATCTACAAGCTCAATGTTCTCCCCATCCACTGGAAATCTACTGTCTTGCCAATGACAGGACGTGTGAAGTTTTGAGATGGCACATTATGTAATATATCAGTGGTTCTCAAACTATTTCATGTCAAAGCCCCCTGCAAAATCTTTTGTATTGTATTTGGCTGTCGACGACCCCCCATCTCAAACATATTTTGTTCCAGGGACCCCCCCCCCCCCGCCCCCCCCCCCCCCCCCCAGAAGAAAAGATCTGAGTAAAACTATGTTGTTTCACAATGTAAAACAAGTAGCAGATATACAAGATATGAGCTTGTGTATTGCACAAGCTAAAATCTAAAACGACATGTGCTTTCCCGGATCGAACGGGTTATTCTGAACTGCAGGGGTAACACTGTCAGGTCCCAGCAGGGGGGAGGGGGGGGGGGGGGGGGGGGGGCAGGGGGGGAGAGGGGGGAGGAGATGAAGTAAAGGACATCCATGCCAAGAGCTAAAAGTATTTCTGGTGGTGAGCCCAATGTGCAGGGAGAAGCTATAAAGATAGCTGCTAGATCCAGGTGGATTTGGGCTGTCATGAAGGAAAGCTTTAGTTATCAGCTGGGCTCCGAGGCAGGATCGCAGCGGAGTGGAGGCGTCAGTCCAACAGGATTATCCCTGGCCTCAATTAGGGTGATTGAAAGTCTGTCCAAAACGCTAAAAATACATAAGGCCAGGTGCGGATATGTGGGGCCTCAGGCTGCTATTGAAACGTTTGTAGAGCACATTTGTAGTTTGTTTTTTTATAAGGCCGAGTCTTCCAAATGAACTCTAATAAAAGGCTGTGGGATAATAATAAGGCTATAATTGGAGTTTTGTTCTGGCTTTATTTAGAAAGTAGAGCGAAGACTGGCACATAACAGGGAGAGGGAATCTAACCCACCGCTCACTATCATGCTGCATAAGAGCATGCACCATGTGGTACGCACCTCAACCGCTAGACCATCAGCACCCACATGCAGTGACGTAAAGTAACTAGGTCTTTGAATATTTTGACCCGATTCTAAATGTCTTCTGAATTCAGGGACCCCCAAAATTAAGCATATTGGGCCGCAGACACCCCATCTAAAAATATGTTGTTCCAGGGCCCCCTAGTAGCAAAGATTTGTGTTAAGGAAGTTTGCTTTGAAAAATATATATTCAAAGATTTGCTCTCTGTGCCACACTGTGAGCTTGTATATGTGCTATATGTGCTATTTTTCAATAGCCAAAGTATACAAAATGATGCTTAAAGTGGAGCAAATACGTTCCCATTCTTAATGGTTTAAGGCTGTGTCTTCCAAATGAACTCTAATGAAAAATATATATATAATAAAAGGCTGTGGGATAATAAGGCTATAATTGGAGCTTTTCTGGCTTTATTTGGAAAGTAGAGCGAAGACTGACACATAACAGGGAGAGGGAGACAGGGAGCTACGCGTAGAACAGGCTGTCGTGCTCGGGAATCGAACCCACTGCTCACTTTCAGGCCACATCCGAGACTATGTGGTAGACGCACCTCAACCGCTGGGCCATCAGCACCCACATGCTGTGGTGTAAAGTAACTACGTTTACTCAAGTACACAACTTTTCAAATGTGTACTTTTCACTTGTCTATACTTCTACTCCACTACACTACATCTCAGAGGCAAATACTTTTACTCCACTACACTAATTTGACAACTTTAGTCACTAGTTAATTTATAGATTTTGATTATTATTACAAAACATATTAACCACCACTAGCTCTGTATACATTTCGGCCATTTGAATCCGTCTTTTGAAAATAGACGATCTACAAGCTCACAATGTGTTTGTTGCGATGTGTTGTGAGTTTGTAGATCTGCTATTTTCAAAAAAAGAGAGAAAACGTGTAAAATGGGACATTCTACATAGTGAGTACTTGTACTTTTGGTACTCTGAGTACATTTTGACACCACTACTCCTTTACTCAAGTAGATTTTACAGTAACAGTAAGTAAAAGAAAAATGTGAGTTTTTTCCCCCACCACTGCCCACATGTATGCAGTCGTTTTAACCCATTTAGGCCTGAACACATTATAACGCAATATTTTATGCTTTAACTATTGAAAAATAGCAGATATACAAGCTCACAGCGCGGCACCGAGTGCCGCGCTGCGAGCTTGTAGATCTGCTATTTTTGAAAAATTGTGAAAATTAGAATTTTGACCCGATTCTATAAGTGTCTTTTGAATCCTTCTAAGATTTTGGGAAAAAACCTATGTTTCTATGTCAGCAATCTGGCCAGCCATCGTCAAAGAAAAGGTCCTTTTCACTTCAACTGTAGCTCAGTTAGTCTGTTCTTGAGAGACTACTATGTTTATTATATTTATTTGGCCACGGACCCCCATCTCAAAATATCTAGTTCCAGGGACCACCCAGAAGCAAAATTTGAGTTACAAACGTTCGCTTTGAAAATACATTATATTCAAAGATTTGTACATATTTTCACGACTTTTTCAAAAATAGCAGATCTACAAGCTCGCAGCGCGGCACTCGGTGCCGCGCTGTGAGCTTGTATATCTGCTATTTTTTTAATATTTAAAGCATAAAATATTGCGTCATAATGTGTTCAGGCCTAAATGGGTTTTAACATGCGGTACTGCACCTGCCTGAAGCGATGTCAGGCAGGCAGCAGTGACATGCAACAGTACAGCTTCATTACAGCTGATCTGATGCAAGGTAACGGATTCATTTCACTTGATCCTGGAGTCACTAGAGATTCACAGTTCATCCATCATCATGGCAGCCTCGAAAATGAGGATCCGTTCTCTGTTCTCCTCATCAGTTGCTCTCCTTTTGAACTACACAGCTGAGCTGAACTGTCGCCTGTCGCCTATTCTTAAAGGACCAGGTCACCTCTGGGACAACCAGATCTTATTTTATTGTTGTGTGGGACACGATCAACACAATCCTGAGTTATTTTTTTGTGTTCAATCTGTGTTTTTAGATATTTTAGTATTTCAGCCGATTTCAGCATGCTATAACTGGTCATATGATGCAAAATGCATCATATGACCAGTTGTAGCATGCTGAAATACTAACATATCTAAAAACAAAGATTGAACACAAAAAATAATTCAGGATTGTGTTGATCGTGTCCCACACAACAATAAAATAAGATCTGGTTGTCCCAGAGGTGACCTGGTCCTTTAAAAGGATCCCTGGCTAACACGATAAGTATGCCTTAATACATTATAATTGTCCTAGATATAAATACAATGTAAAATTTAAAAACTCCTTAATTATTTTATTTCTTCTAGAAATAGCTAATCTTTCACTCAATAGGTGGAATGCCCGTCGCAAGTTGATGATGTCATAAATGTCATGTGTGATCTATCCCTATGGAATTTATGGCATGCATGTGCAAATAAAAACACACGTAATACTTCCTATGGTTAATATGAGCATCAACTCAATATTTCAAATGTGTTTGTGTTTTTTTGCATATCGTCGTTGTCGGGTGAAAACCTTGTATGTAATGTCCAAAGCCGTTCATTTTGCATTCGTCCTTTTAAAAATGATTTAAACTAGTGAAAACAGCCGATCTACAAGCACACAACACCTCGCACCGCGAGGCGTTGTGCGCTTGTAGATCGGCTGTTTTCACTACTTTTGTGCGACGGCCTTGTATGATGAAGCAGGGCTTTACTTGCGAAAGAACGTACACATTTGAAACTTGGAGGTACGAGGTTTCCACCCGACGACGACGATATGCATGCCATAAAAATTACACATGACATTTATGACATCATCAACTTGCGACGCTATTGAGTGAAAGATTAGCTATTTCTAGAAGAAATAAAATATTTAAGGTGTTTTCAATTTTACATTGTAGTTATAGAGGACAATTATAATGTATTAAGGCATATTTGTCATATTATCAAGGGATCCTTTTAAAGGGCCAGTTCACCTCTGGGGCAACCAGATCTTATTTTATTGTTGTTTGGGACACGATGAACACAATCCTGAGTAATTTTTTGTGTTCAATCTGTGTTTTGAGATATTTTAGTGTTTCAGCATGAATGATGATGCATTTTGCATCATATGATGCAGCATGATGACTCATATGATGCAAAATGCATCATCATTCATGCTGAAATACTAAAATATCTCAAAACACAGATTGAACACAAAAAATAACTCAGGATTGTGTTGATCGTGTCCCAAACAACAATAAAATAAGATCTGGTTGTTCCAGAGGTGAACTGGCCCTTTAAGTACAAAATGTGATTACTTTTTCCACCACTGCCAATCGGCCTCAAGTTTCCGAAACACCATTTGCAATTGTGCCGCGTGCCAGGATGAGTGGTCCGCTGCCAGGGCCTCGCAGTTGTCCACAGGAATCCTGGCCTTTAAACTGGTCTTTCAGCCGTCTCTTGGGTCCCCCTAGCAGCCTAGCAGCCTAGAGCCATGAGCACTTCAGCCCATCTGCCCAACATGTACTGTAAACTGCAGTCAATTGCAAAAAAATAAAAATAAAATAGAAGCTAGCATTCAAACCACAAAAAAGTGTCTCTGATTCTCCGACACTCTACTAGGTGTTTTAAAGCAATGACCGGTGCGTGGATCATTGTGCAGATGCGGCCCTGTTGAGTCACCATAGTAATTGAATGTGTTGCTAAATGCTAAGAGAGGCATTACAAAGGTGTTTGTAAGTGGGTGGGTGACGTGACGTAACGTTTTCGCTGTCCTCGGTGTCAAACATGTATAAATAAAAAATATATTTGTCAAAAACCTTCTGAATATTGTGCAGGACATTAAGCTTTATGTGAACTTACTCAAGATTAAAACATTTCATTCCTCATTTCTTCAGAATCTTCAACCAAACATGGCAAAACTCATATGGTGTGACTGTCCTGACCTTGTTTCTCAAAGTGGGAACTTGAATAAAACTAAGAAAAAGAATTGCTAAAAATCATTTGAAAATGAATTTAGGCAAAAAAAAATGTCTATTTTGAGCCTATATCTTTTCAAAGTCAAAGCATAATGTTTTCAGTCATTTCTGATCAAAAACATTTTGTCCCCCAACCCAAAATCATTTGGTGTGACACTAGTTTGGAAAAATTAAACAGGCAATTATTTGGACACCTATTGGCTAGAGAGGTCCTTCTTCTGTAAGGCTATTCAGCACTCCCAGCACAACTGCAAGACAGGTGTCTGAGGTGAGTTATGATTTTAACATTTTCATGAAATGCCATCTTGTTGAAACGTTGACAAACTCACCATTCTGGATGTCTTTTGGTGTGACACCTTTTCTTTAAAAAAAGCTTAAGTTATTTGAAGTTTTGGTCATATTACCATGTAGATCTAGGCTGCTTTGTTATAGCTAGCATGCTGTTAGCATGCTAATGTGTACATAGTAGCCTCAAGGTAAACCTAAATGGAGAAAACAGTAATATGGTGTGACACTTAATCATATGGTGTGACATGTCTGCTTGTCACACCATATGACTTGACTGTCACACCATATGATTTATACTGTATTTAACTACAGATATAACAACAAATAACAAAGTTCCATGTTTCTTTTGTACATTTAAACATTTGTTTTAAACATTTTTACATAAAATGTAATTTAGCTTCATTCAGTGATACTTCAAATTCATCAGACAGAGCAGAAACCCCTTCACAGAAACCTTAACATATTGTTTCAATCTAAACAATATTTTCTCTCTGTCTTAAACTATACATTCCATTTTCTTTTGTCAGCTGGAAAATGACAAGTGCTGAGAGAACGAGAAAGTACAGGGAGAAACTAAACAATGACCCAGCAAGGAGAGAGGAGCCAAAGGGGCGAGACTGCATTTTCTACGAAGAGCAGGAGGTTGTCTGTGGCATAGCAGAACCGCAACAAGGCAGCCGGTTTGCTACCCTCACCAAATACGACTGGCTGATGTACAATACAGTCTAAATGTATAATCTAATCTGATCTAATACTTTTGTACTTTCACTCACTGGACTGGACAGTGGACAGTGTTAAGGTAGGACCCGAGACAAAACTAGCGAAAATAGCTGATCTACAAGCTCTCAACACGTTGTGCTGCGAGAGCTTGTAGATCAGCTATTTTCAGAGTTGCGCAACCCAGCACTCTTTAGCTAGTGGAGATGTGGTGTAATGTCATGATTCCTAATTACATTTGTTCAACACAAAATGCTGTGTTCAAGTTCAGGAGACTTCGGAAAAAAGCAATTTACCTGAATGCTGAGTTCTGTTTCCACTAATTGGTGTTAATAAAATGTTGCCTTCAATGCCTTGGCTCCAAGTGTGGCTATGCGCCTTATTGTCCCTTCAGGATCCTTCTGCCGTGGGCCGGCAGAAGACTTAGGTGTGCGTAGCATTCCTGTGCACATCCTCATCATCCATCTACTACTACAATTATTTCTTATCCCATGTTAAAGCCCTACAATAATATCCTGTTCAGAAATATTAAGGCCATGTTATCCTGGGTAATTGTTTAATCAATCAGTAAAGTTCAGTACTCACTAATAGGTAGGTTAAAACACAGTTTGCTTTGACACATGAAGATATGATCATACGGTGTGACACTAAATCATTTGGTGTGACATTCCAAATAGTGAGAAATCATACCTTTATTAATGATTAAACCAAAAAAATGTGTATGGATTACATAGAGAATATTATCAGGAAGAGTCACAAATATTTGTGTAATTTTAGAGAAAGTTTTGACAGAATACATTTAAAATATGTTGTAAGATCATGAACATGGGCCTCACACAGAGTGTCGATTATGAAAAAAATATACAGATATAATTAATTTTCAAAAAACTATAGTGGATCACTGGTTAGTTATGATAAAGGACTTTGATAAAGTGAGTAACTTAAGAAAGATGTACTCCATTTTCATTTTATGAACAATTATTTTCATGTCACACCATATGACGATTTTAGGCACAAGTACAACAAACTGCTGAATAAAGTCTGATTCCAATAAAATATCTAAAAACAAAATGTATTTCCATAAGGTTGAGAGTGAGTAGAACAAAAGTAAATAACTTTTATGCCTGCAATTTAAAGTTTTTTTAAAAACACATTTTTTGGGGCGTCACGTCACTGACCCAAGTAAGGCATGGGTCTTCCATGTGTTTCAGTCCAAAGACGCATTAGCTGAGATAAAGCAGGGAACCCCACTATTATATAAAATAGTGTTACAGATTAAACTTTTTATTTATTTATTTCCTAGATAGGTTCATAGACTTGTTTGACAGCAGTATCAGTGTATGCTGGATTGGACGTCTCAAAAAGACGCACGCGGGGTAAAAGATGCAGGTGAGTATACTCGTCTTTGTCATTTTAAAAAGAGTTAATTTACCAAAAAAAAAAGAGAACACAAAAAAGTTAGAATAAAGGAGATAAGAGGTTTTCTGACAGCAGCCCTGACAGCAACGCTACGTCAAAGGGAACACCACCTGCGGCAGGCTATGACTTTCTGATGACGGGGTGTAATAAGATAATAGCAGTAATGCTTCAGCAGCGGGGCTGCATTAATCAGAGTGGAAACAGCCAGAGCTGGCTGTGTCTACAGAGCAGCTGCAGCTCATGAGTGTCACATTGTGGGCTAATCACTACAGTCGTTAACAATTACCCTTTAAGCCTTCACCACCGTACTGTACCGTACTGTACTGTACTGTCAGCTCCTCTGTTGTGATGACAGGTGCGCACTGGAAGAATATGGCCTCTATTATGCCCACCGTGTCATGGAAAATTGAATTTAAAAAATTGAATTTACAAATCAACTCCCCCTTTTTTGAACCACTTAAAGCGGCACTATGCAACCTCTTTTTTATTAATAAAATGTCCTTGTGTCCAACTCCAATCTGTATGGAGGTAGAGTATGTTAATACAGTATACAATCTGTATGGTAGAGTATGTTAATACAATATAACTTATGCAATCTGTATGGTAGAGCAGTGTTTCTCAAATGGGGGTACGTGTACCCCTAGGGTACACGGAGGAACTGCAGGGGGTAGGCCTACTCAAAATGCCCCCAAAAAAGAAAAATAGAAGTAGGCCTATAAATCACTGTTATGTTTAATGATGACACTTGGAGAAACTGTTGTGAGCCTTATAGTTGCTATCCCACATTATGGTACCAGTCTACTGGGATGTGTTTGAATGATGTTTGAACTTTGAATGAAGTTATTGACATGAAAACTGGACTGAAATGTTATGAAAATAAATCTGGTCAGGGGGCACCGTTTGAAACTCTCACTCCCTTTCTTATGTGTGATGGTTTTATGGTTTTAATTGCAGTTTTAAAAGGGAAACATGTTGTCGAGTAAAGGGGGTACTTGGATCCAAAAATCGGGGAAAGGGGGTAATCATGCCAAAAAAGATTGAGAAACACTGTGGTAGAGTATATTAATACAACATGCCGTAATGTCTCTGCTTTGGCAGAGACAGAGTTATCAGGTTTAAAAGTGAACACCAGGAGGGTGGCTATCGCGGTCCCTCGGGACCCCAAAAATGATGCCCAGGAGGCAGCCAGCAGGGAGGCACAGAGAGAGACACAGGGGTATAAGGCAGTCCCTCCCTGGCAGGGACTGTGCCCCAGGCGGTGCAGTGCTATGCAGCGGGAGGAACATGTTGCTTTCAGACGCGTGGACAGGTCCGGTGTGCTGCTGTCAGCTTTTGTGCGATGTTTTGTTTTTGTCCAGCTGTTGGATATGGTGTTCCCCTCAGCGCTGCCTGACAGTTAGCTCCTCGGGGCCGCTGGCGGCCCTCCGCGCGGACATCCAGGAGCTGCTGGAGTGTGTGGAGTTGTCCCGCTGTGAGACGTTGTGTTTTTTGGGAACTTTTCCACGTGCTGAGACAACTGCTGCTGCTGCTGCTGAACCCCAATGTATGTGATACCGACTGCCTGCTCCTCATGCATTGTCTGCCTTGTAGTTATAATAATAATAATAGCCTAAATAATAATATCTCAAATGTATATGTTGCTTTTCTACGTACCTAAAATCACTTTACAAAATAAAAACTACTTTATTGGGGGGAAAAACACAATGAAAAGGCCAAGGTTAGGCTAAACACAAAACAAAACACAAAACCAAAAAAAAGCTATATCCGAAACCTACAAAATGTTCGGTGAGTTGCGATTTTACGACGTGCAAATTTCTGAACTCTAATTCGTTGTAATGCTTTTCAGAAGTCGGGAGTGACTTCATTTTGTAGTCGAACCGGACCTTTCCGCCGAAAAGTTTGGTTTCGGAGAAAGTATATGGACTGACCTTAAGAATGAAATCAATAAAAACTGTGGAATGATGAGAAAAGGGGGGCTGTGGAGTTAGTCGGGGAAAGCCATATTGAAGAGTGTCGGGTTTGAGACAACGCGCCAGCTCATAAAACTCTGGTAAGAAGCGCCGATCAAACACGACTCAGTGTTTGTGTTACGGCTTTGTCTCAAATCTCTCGTCTCAAAAGCATTCTTTAGCGAACAACTGTTTAGCTGTTAAAATCCAATTATGTGTTGTTTGTTTACAGGGCGGCCATGTTGGACACGGCAAGAAGGAAGCAGCGACAGATTGCTGCGATCCAGGTGCTCAGTCTCCGCACATAGCAACAGTCTGTTCCAATCAGAATCGAGCATTCTGGACCGATTAAGAGTTACAAGACTCAAAGAGGCCCCCTGGGCCAATGAGAATCGAGCAATGGATGGAGTTAAGACTCAAAGAGCCCCCTGGGCCAATCGTCTTTTGTCACCTTGGCCTCGTGGAGCAATACGTGGTTCCCATACCTTTTGGCTCAAGACCCAAAAGAGAAATTAGATGCTTGCCGGGGACCCAAACACGAGGCCAATTATTATTCTTTTATTTACCGAAAGGATTGTATTTTTGTATTTTATTCATGAAATTCTTGTTGATGAAAAGTTTGATAAAAGTTGGTCCACGACCCGACCCGACCATGGGGGTGCCATGGCATTGGTCTGAAGGTTCATTAATCCGAAGGTTCATTAGTCCAAATTTGTTAAGAATACTATGCCTAACTCTAACCCTAACCCTAACCTTAACCTCAGTAACCCTAACTAAATTCGGACTAATGAACCTTCGGACTAATGAACCTTCGGACTTATGGGCAGTCCCCGACCCGGCCATGGGTCTGGGAACCACTGTTTGGGTAATGGTAGAGTAATGGTTAACATGTTCATCTCCACTCACCGGATCGACATACAAAGCTACTGTATTTATAAATCGACAGATAAGGCACATTTTGGCGTGCATGTTTAGGCTATAATAATTATATTTGTCATTAATATTGATTAATGATTAAGTTACAACGACAAAACTTTCTAAAAACGTTTCAAGACAGATTTATATGTATTTATTTGGTACAAGCTGCACAAAGTGATGTGCTGCTTGTACATCTGCCTTTGATCTGCTGTTTTTGAACGGCCAACGTATGTCAAAGAAATGATTGAATGTACAGTAAAAGGTTTGAATGAACCAACTGTGTTATTCTTGATATAGCATAGTGATGTGAGTTCCTAGGACACCTTAGTTGTATTGCTTCCTGTGGCACAATGCATGAGGGGATTTTTAGCAGCTGTTATCTTGTCACAGCATCACCCCTCAGGAAACACTGACCTTCAGGTCATAAAGAAACTGTTTGATCACTGCTTACTGTTAGATCTATGTCCTGAAGCCTTGTGGTGATAGCAGCTGACATTGTCTTCTTTAAAGGATGACAGGGCCTAGAACCACCTCTATTGTACTCCTTATATGTGTGTGTGGGTTGCTACTATAAAGGGTGCTGAATTATAATGTTAAAGGACAGTTAAGCCTGGCTGTGACACCGAGGAGGTGGCAGTGAGTGTACCCAGGGCATGAGGCCGTGAGGACAGAGAAGGCTTGAGACTTGAGTTGCATGTGCTGTAATAACGGACTTGTTGCTATTGTCTCTAAAGAAACTGGACATCTACGCATCATCTTGGACTGGACTGCCATATTTCTCCTCTACACGTCAGTCAGTTTAGCTTTATTTCGGACATAGTACATTGAAACAATAAACAATAAGAGTGCATTCAAATAGAACAGCATGTTCTTTTCATTTTGATTTTTTCACCCATTTTGATTTTTTTTTGTCCATTTGTCCAAGTGTCCGAAAGGGGTTAGGGAGAAGCACAAGGCTCGTCGGGCCCCACCCCTGGGGTATCGTAGTCACATACACATTTCACTGTAAGAATATACGTATAAACATACAAATACTACTATATAACACACACACACACACACACACACACACACACACACACACACACACACACACACACACACACACACACACACACACACACACACACACACACACACACACACACACACACACACAACATACATACATACTTACAAACTCACGCACGTACACGCACACCCAGACTCACACACACTACATACAGTAGATACACATACCCACACATAAACATATACTAATAAATAAATGGATAGTGGTTATAACTACTTTGAAAAACACTGAACAGTGCAAGAGGTTCAGCACGTGCCTCAACTACACCTGGCTGTTTTGCGGAACGTTTTGTTTCAAAGGAACGGCCATCTGTGTGTGGCACGTGGCTACTCTGCACAGCCACTACCTCCAACAACAGCTGCACTATTAATCACAGCCAGAACAACAATATTGACTCTCTCACAATCTCTCCAAGTCACCAGAGGCTGCCGCTGCCAGCAGCAGTATCTCAGTCTGTATGGATGGACTTGGGCTTGGGGAAAAAGAAAGAACTTGGCCGGTTCAAGTTCATCACGGTTCTGTCCAATATGGAGTGGTAGTATAGGAGAGTCGCCAGTTCAAACTCCCTGCGACTGTCCAGTGTGTATTCAAGCGAGGCACTGGACCCTATAAGGGTTCTCAAAGACCGCTTCTCCACTACAGAAGCGTTCCATGCCGCTCCGATTTCCATCCACTCATTTTTTAAGAGGTCTGGCTGATAATGACGCACATGCACTTGTGTTAGCATGCAATGTTTTTAAGACAGTGACTAATGTGTGGCGTGATCGCTGAGCTAAGAAATCAGGCCTGCATGGCCTTGTGCTGCCTCGTGACAACTATACCGGGACAAGTAGGACAACAGGGACAACTACTGGGACAAGTTGAACAACAGGGACAAGTACTGTCTTGGACAAGCAGAGGACAGCAGAGCAGTGGTGCAAAGTAACAGTAAGTTTACTCTGCCATCAAACGTGTGGAATGAATGGCCTGACACCATTTAAACATCTCCATAATAAAAAATATAACAATATAACAGTGCTTTACAGTGGCACATAAAATACAGTGCGTCAAATAAGCAACAATAGAATCATTACAGCAATAGATAAAAGAATAATAAAAATAACAATAAAAACCAGTAAGACTCCCTAATCGGGAGATAAGCGACCGTAGGTCACTTATCTCCACAAATGGGGCAAAAATGTGTTTTTCCAAAATCTTCCTGAGCCATGTTCATGACATGAGTGTAGACATGCTGTGTAGTGATTTCCGTGATTTTAGGGCAAAATCTGTAGGAGCAGTGTCCAAAAATGTGTTTGTAAAAATCGGCCTGAAGGTGGCGCTATATGGGACAGATTCATGTTGATGGGATGAGTGTAGACATACTGTGTAGCGATTTTCGTGATTTTAGGGCAAAAACTGTAGGAGCAGTGTCCAAAAATGTGTTTTAAAAATCGGCCTGCAGGTGGCGCTAGAAGAGGGCCATGTGAGAAATGAGGGGTGGGGTCTCCGCGTTGCCTTGGCGGACGAATAGGTACCGGCCCCGGCTCTCGCGGACGCTCCTAGCCCGAGTTACGGCATTTTATGTGAACTGCAGTGGAGGGGGTCCTCCACTGGGGGCGTCACCACTTTTGCATCCGTTCTGGAGCACGAGGAGTGGGTGGTCCCCAGGAATTCCCCGTGAGCAGCCCCGTTGGGGTGGTCATTTTGTAATTTTTGCACATGTGCTCATTTTTTACACTTGGGGGTCCCCGAGGGAGCTGGGGGTCCCTGGAGCTGGGGGGGTCCTTGGAGGTTGTAGTTTGGCAGGTAAGGAGTGTGTGTGCAAAATGTGGCATGGATCGGGGCAACGGTTGTGGAGTTATGAGCAGGCCAAAAGTGTGACGTGTGAGGTGTGACGGACTGACTGACTTGGGGGTCCCCGAGGGAGCTGGGGGTCCCTGGAGCTCCGGGGGTCCTTGGAGGTTGTAGTTTGGCAGGTAAGGAGTGTGTGTGCAAAATCTGGCATGGATCGGGGCAACGGTTGCGGAGATATGAGCAGGGCAAAAGTGTGACGGACAGACGGACACCTGGTGGAGCTTTCTGTAGTAAGTGCGACCTACGGTCGCAACAATAAACAAGTTGATCTAAGGGAAGGCCTTGTTGTAGAGGTAGGTTTTCAGAAGTGTTTTAAAAGATGGTAACTGAGTTTTGAATCCCTCACTTCCTGGGGTAGGGCATTCCAGAGACTATAGGTGCCCGGGCTCAGTACCTGGGGTAGGGCATTCCAGAGACTATAGGTGCCCGGGCTGTAAAGGCCCCATCACCCCTACTAAATAAACAAAGAGGCTACCATCCCCTCAGTGTGTTACTGAAAATTAACTAAAGGTTGAACTTAAATTAAATTAAATGGAGTCAGTCCATAAAGCCTGCATGGTGGAGAAGAGAAGACACAACATTGCAGTGAACACATGGGCACTATGGGCTGTATTTTGATTGTCTTAAGCACCAGCTCTTATGCCTTAACTTAAAGGCCTGTCCATACTGTGTCCGACCACCAAACTTTTTGCCGGAGAGTTCCCGGACTTTCCGGCGTGCAGCTTTCTGAACTCTAACTGGAGGTAATGCTTTTCAGAAGATGTGAGTGACGTCATGT
>NC_137824.1:10545085-10560085 GCF_963921795.1 Nannobrachium achirus | reverse complement strand
TGTGTGTGTGTGTGTGTGTGTGTGTGTGTGTGTGTGTGTGTGTGTGTGTGTGCGTGCGTGCGTGCGTGCGTGCGTGCGTGCGTGCGTGCGTGCGTGCGTGCGTGTGTGTGTGTGTGTGGAGGGGGGTGGGCATGACAGAGATAAGAAAGAAATCAGGAGAGAAATTGGAAAGAGTGATAGAGAAAGAAAGAGAAGTACGGAGGAGGGATAGAGAAACAAAGAGGTGGGCGGGACAGGGAGAGATCAGAAAGATGTCCGTTCCCCGAGTGAAGCTATATATCGTATAAGACGTTGGTAGGAATATATAGGCCTATCGACCTATTTATGCTAGCCTCCCACCAGCCGGGGTCCATATTTTTAGATTGGCAATTCCGCCCATATCTGATCTCTCCAGGATGACAGGAACATTGGGCCGGACACCCCATGAGTCTTGGGGGAGTCATTAGTTTGTGTCGCCTGGCTGTGTGATGTGGCCCTGTAAGGTCTAAACTCTATACCCAAAGAAGAGCTGACTCAGACGCTCACAACTTAACTCCTCCACTGCCATCAGAGTAAATAGGCTACATAAAAAGTCAGTTCTGCTGACGCTTTTCAGTTTTTCTTATGCCTTTTCAAGTAGTCACAGAATATTATAATAAATGGTAACACTGACTCTGTTTTGAGCAGAATGGAACAGAGCCTTCATTAGTGTCATTGGTAACACTGACTCTGTTTGAGCAGAATGGAACAGAGCCTTCATTATACTGTACCTATGAAGGAAGTAAAGAGAAGAGGACACATTTCCTTCCAATGTGGCTGCTGTGCCCCCGCAATGTCGGCATCGGACCCGAGACAACTGTGAAAAACTGTCGATCTGCCAGCTCGCAATGCGGCACATACATTTCACCATAGGCGGCTCCACGGGGGGGGGGGGGGGGGGGGGGGGGGGCATTGGGGGGCAATGCCCACCCAGATTAGACTTTGTACCCCCCAGTCCAGACTGGCCAGTACCCTACCCCACCATTATTTTAAGATGATTTACAGGTGTTAAATGTTCTTTTTATGTTCTTTTTGATTATTAGGAATACGCATTTTCATGAAAATGCAATGATAAAAGGTAGACTACACTGGTACTGCACCGAGTTGGTTTTGTTTTGATGTCTATTCATGTGTTGTTGTGCATGCAGCACAGGAAATTCAACTCTTTTCAGTGAGAAAACATGTAATGGACATTACTAGTTTTGGCTCAAAAATCGGCTTGCTATATATAGGGGCAGGGCAGGAATTTCACGGCGGCCACGACGGCCATGGCCGTCGTTGCCCCTCTCTTTGGCCGTGTGCCTCTCGAAAAATGACATGCTCAAACGGCCACAGTGGCCGTGGTGCCCCTGCTGTCCCATGCAGTGCCCAGCGCCCACAGCAGTTCACAATTTCATTGAGGAATAAAGAGGAGACGAAAATGTAACCCTAACTACAAAATAAAGACTGGGCTAAAATCTGTCTTCATTTTAGTTCACGAACAAAGAGAGTACGAAATATGTCCTGCGATGCGCATTACGGTCAAACACCTGCTGCTTTCTGACATGCAGTGGCAGATAGAGGCGGGACGTTCGCGAACGAATCGAGTCTTTTGAACGGCTCTTTGATATGAACGATGGGATCCGGTTCGCAATCGCAGTATAGGGAGCCGTTCCTTTAATGAACAACAGTGGTGGGAAAAGTACAACAATGTAGAAATACTCTGCCACAAGTTGAAGTTTGGAATAAAAAATGTAGACTACTTGAGTAAAAATATCAAAGTATTGGTATCAAAATGTAGTTAAAGTAGAAAGTACTTATTATGCAAAATGTCCCATTTCACAATTTTTCCAATGAATAAAATGTAGGGGGAAAAAACATTTGAAAATAGCAGATCTACAAGCTCACAGCTTGTAGATCGGCTATTTTCAAATGGCAGGTAGGCCTATGTACCTATTATGTCCGAAATAAATGTATATAGGGTTGAAGTGATAATAATCAAAATCTACAAAGTAACTACAACTAGTGACTAGAATGAGCCAGTCTTTTGAACGGCTCTTTGAAATGAACGGATCCTAGAGATCCGGCTCACTTCAAAGAGCCATAAATCCCATCTCCAGTGGCAGAGCGCACGCACACACGCAGAGAGAGAGAGAGAGAGAGAGAGAGAGAGAGAGAGAGAGAGAGAGAGAGAGAGAGAGAGAGAGAGAGAGAGTTGAATGGACACAGCAGTAAAAGTTACAAAACTACTAAGCGACGATGTTTATCTGTCACAGAGGCATGGAGGATGTTTGCAACATGTTCCAACGTTATCAAGCCATACGTCCAACACGCGACAAAATAAAGGAATATATAAGGCTAGAACAGGGAACCAGCTGATGTGATGGAAATAACCCCCCCGCGCAGATGTGTGGAGACAGAGAGAATGTGAGTGAACGGCTGTGTACACGTACCTGAACTCTAGCATTTGGCCCAAAAAAAAGAATCCATACAAAAATGTTAAATCCATGTTGGTCTACTGTTAGCCTAGCGTGTAGCAACAACAAACACAAACTCAAACGACTAGCCCCCTTGTTTGCGTGCGACGCTCACGTGTATGCACGTGCACGCGCGGGTGTGTGTGTGTGTGTGTGTGTGTGTGTGTGTGTGTGGGGTGTACTGTACAGTACATGCTTATTTACCTATAGGCTACTGGACTGGTGGTTCTGCAACTTCTGCAGGTGTTGTTTAGTAATGTTAGGCTGTGGCTACTGGGTTGTGGGTTCAGTTGGATGAACTGGACATTGTCTACTAGCTGGTATTGTCTTACTGTACTGTACTGTACTGTATGTAATGTACTACTGTAATGTACTGAGATCAGTTGGTTGAATAGACATTGGTTATATAACCAGGACAGGTGTTCTGTGTTCTCTTGTACTGTATTCCTAAAATAGTTTTTTTCATCAAAAGGATGAGAGGAAATGTTGTGTGAAATAATTATGATTACATGGCAATCTTTGTCCAATTAAGGGGTAAATAAAGGGGTAAAATAATTGTCATGATGACTAAAACTAGTCTAAAATGTCAACAGTTTTTGTTTGTACTTAATCTTTAAGCAAAATTAATTATGACTGTCGAGGCGTGGACTTAAAATCACTGTTTTAATTGATGGCCTTCTTGCCCTGGCACTTGGCCTTTGTGCCCTCAAAAATTTGACAACACTAAAGGCCAACTGGCCTTGCCCCTAAAATGACGAAATTCTAGGCCTGTATAGGGGTATGCTGAAAAATAAAGTTCCCCCTTAGAAGAATTGAAGGCCCTCCTGTTGATTATTCCCTGGAGCCGCCACTGCATTGTACGCATTGCGAGCTCGTAGATGGGCAATATTTTGCATCGAGACATCATCGTTCAACAATGTATACAATCATCCAAGAGGAGGTGGGAAGGAGAGGGAGGAGGAGGGGGAGGAGGGGGGAGGAGGGGGAGGCCGTTAGTTCAAAGCCATGAACAGATAAAGAGGAGATGGAGTGTTGGCAGATGGCGAGAGAGAGGCAGAGAGGCCGAGAACGGCCATAAAGTCTGTTTTGTTGGATGGTTATGGAGGCCCCAACACACATTTTAGCAAGCCCCGAAAGAGTCTCTCAGAGAAGCAGCGATGGGGAGCAGGAGTAGAAGAGGAGGAAGCCTGAGACAAAGAAATTAGCTGTAAAGTTTGTGTAGTGTAGTTATTACTACAGTGCAGAACAGAGGGCCTGCCGGAGAGCCCCGAGACAAATTCATTTTCTGTTCCGTGTTCTCCAACAGGTCGACTGGCTTTGCACCTTTTGCTGTAACAAGGATTGCACGGTATTGATCAAGAAGTGGAACAACCTCTCTCCCTGTCCAATCTTTAGTTATCGATGGCAAGGCACAGTTTATGAACAAAAGCTGTGCATAATTACAGTGTGGTGTAGTGTTCTAGGGGAGAAGCTGCACTACACAGTATTACACTAGGAGTATAATTCTCTAGTGAACTTTTTTAGGTACTTGAAATATGGTACGTTTGCGCAGGTTGCACTGTCTGGTGGTGCAATACTCTGGACTGTCACTAGGGGCACTCTGGCATGTATTTTAGAAAATAGAAATGCATGGCAGAAAAGTGTCCCAAAAAAAGGGGTTTTCTTTGCCTTAATAAACTGCAACACAATTAATCGTACACTATATGTGGTGGGGGTCCTCTCTCACACAGCTAAGGGGTCCTTTCGCCTGAAAAAATGCAGTGAAAAGGTTTTTTTTTTAATCTGCCCAAACCTAGAGAGGTAGTCAGAGGATATTAATAAAATCTGGGAATAAATTCCTTGGCAAGAAATGTCTTCACCAATGTGTTTGTAAAGGTGTCTACACATCTAACAAAGTTGAAGTGAGGGGTCTAACTAGGTGTTTTTAATTATTCTTGGGCTAAAAACGGCCCACAAAATGATGGTTTAGTGATGAGTCATCACTTTTCACAGTTTTGTGCGGGCTGCTTTTAGCCCACTGAATGTTTTTTTAATAATTAAAAACACCTAGTTAGACCCCTCACATCCTACTTAAAGCAGACATTTCTTGGTAAGGAATTTATTCCCAGATTTGACATTATTCTGATAATATTCCCTGACTATGGGGGCAGATCCTTACGATCCTCACTATCTTTGGCTATCTATCCGTTACTATCGTTGTACTATACAAGTATTGAAGAATTCCACCAATATAATGCCAAACGGTGCCACCCTGCAGCTCAGTGACAGAAAGTGGATCTGGTTCGTTTTGTATCTCATTTCCTCCTTCGTTCCTGCTTCCTTCCCCTGCAGTTAGAGAGGACTTCTTTCACGGGTAACTTTGGGTTCAGCGTGTCCCGCCTGTTAGCTGAAGATCTTTATTCATGAGAGGAACAAGCTGCTGCTTTGGAATGAATAAAACCAAAGTGTTTGAGTCAGGGACGTGCTGGGCCCCTGATTCAGCCCGGGAAAAAGAGTTGTAGAGGCCCTCATTGCGCGCTATAGAGAGAGATCTCTCTCTGTAGCGCTGCTGCTACTCAAAGATTTGCCGTTTCAGATCATGACAAGTGACAAGCCAGTGGGCCAATTACTGTACGTGAGTTATATTTAGGGATGGGTATCGTTAAGATTTTAGCGATTCCGATTCCGATTCCGGTTCTGCTTATCGATCCGGTTCCTTATCGATTCTCTTATCGATTCTCAGCCCCCTCGCCATGCAGGGGGCTGGTCAGAAATAGTGGCCAATGGTCTTTTCTACCTCCTCCACTCCTTATTCTCCTCCTGTCATTTTCTTCTTTTTCTAGTTTTTATTTATATTTTTCACCCAAAAAAGCTCAATCCAACGTCCCGTTTTTGCAGTGCTCAGAATGTGAAGGCACAACTTATTTTTTTTACAGTGTAGCCCTAATATGGATATAATATTGATGCCAGCTGATCATTCACTGAAAGGCCTAAAGTTAAAAATACATACTACTGTATATAGCCTATATTTGTAATTGCTGTGCCATTGCTGCTATGTCTGTGTCACTGTTAGAGCTGCATGATTATGGCAAAAACTTTATTTTAAAATTATGGCTACATATTGAGATAATTTATTTCAAATATTATTAAAAATATTATTATTGAATAAATATTGTTTTAAAACGATTGTCTTAAAAGCTAAAATAAATAAGGTTGCATTTGTTGTTTTCAAGGTGAGAAATTTACCTTATGTCACAGTAGTCTGACTCTAGTCTATTCCTTTCAAATATTTAAGGGCAAAATATTACCTCATGACACTGTTCCTGTTGTTTGGGTTGTAAAACCTCTGTAAGGGACTTAAAATGTTAAATAATACATTTCTGTTGCTTAATGTACTTTGTGAAACTATCGGAGGATACTATAACGACTTTTAACGGGCTTCACCTGGACATGCATTGATTAATCCAGCGTGCGGACAGACACACAACGACACCACGCAAAGTGAACTGACTTTTTTTTTTTTTCAACAACAGAGAAACGGGAGGTGGTTTTCCTTTGAAACTGGCTAAAATAAAGGGACATTTAGGCTATAGGATGGCTTTTTCTGTACCTTGCAGCCTTGCAAGAGCTTTTGCAAAGCTGTTGCTTTCTGTTAAATGAAAGTGAAAGTAAACTCCTTCTGCATGGACCGTCTGGAGGCAGGAAAGCCTGGTGACACGATGCTTTTTTTTTTCTCTTCTTCTTTTTTGAGACGACATTGACAGACACAGGATTATGGAATATATCCGTACATTGCAAAGGTAACCAGCACCATCTGTATTATGTAGGCTGCCACTATAAAGTAGACTGCCTGCTACTTGTTATGTTTGCTTTAGTTAGTCACAGGACCAGAGCATCAGACAACATGTTGGCTGCTTCTAAACAAGGCAGCGCGTCGCGTGTGTGACGTGATGTCATCGCGCATATGCAGGAATCGATAGCAGAATCGTTAAGGACATTGGCTAACGATTCCATGGAACCGAACCACGGGCAACCGGTTCTCAACAAGAACCGGTTTTCGATACCCATCCCTAGTTATATTTCGTCGTTGTCGGGTGGAAACCTTGTGTGTCCAAAACCGTTTGTTTTGTATTATCATTTTAAAAATGATTTAAACTAGTGAAAACAGCCGATCTACAAGCACACAACGCCTCGCACCGCGAGGCGTTGTGTGCTTGTAGATCTGCTGTTTTCACTACTTTTGTGCAACGGCCTTGTATGATGAAGCAGGGCTTTGCTTTGCAAAAGAGATACAAGGTTTCTGCCCGACACTGACGATTTACTTTGTTGGCCGCCCAGCCCCCAAAATGGAACGAAGTCCGACATTTTATTTTGAATTTTTATCCTAATGGCCGGCCTGGACCGGCCGTTCGGGAGTTGTCCCGCTTTTCCCAATGGCCAGCACGTCCCTGGTTTGAGTCCTGATCTGCCACAGATTGGTTGGACCACCCAGCTGGTACAGGAGTAATGTAATCTGTCCTACGGTATACGGACATCTTAAACCTTTTGTAATCCTGCATTCACAGCAGAAGTGGATCTCAAACGTATCCGTGTGGAGAATCTGTAAATCAGGCTCAGTGGACCTTGTGGTTGTTTAAGAGTGTCCGCCCATGAGACTGGGAGGTTGGGGTTTGATTACCCACCGGGTCGTACTGTTCCAAAGGCTGTAAAGGACAACTTTGTTTTGTTTTTTTACAACAAGGGTTCATATTTTAGATAGGGCCGTCACGATATGACATTTTACATGACGATTAATTGTCACTCAAATAATTGGCGATTAGCGATTTAATTGTGTTTTTGTCGTTGATAATTACATTTCTGTTTGGCTTTTAGGCTTTGAAGTTGTACATGGTAGATTTGACACATAACCTAAAAATATAAAGAAATTACTGACATATTTGACAACTTACTACTTAAAAAATAACTTTATTTTCCACTATTTTTCAACATTCACGATTATGACGATTATGACAAAATAATTGCGATAATGTCAAATAATCACGATTAGACGATTATGTAATAATTGTGACAGCCCCAATTTTAGATTGTAATTAGAGAAAAGAAAAGATGAGTGTTAAAATGGTTTCATTTACTGTTTTCTATCGCTTTAGCGATTTTGATTTCAGTGTGGGGGCATGCGTACAAGTGGCTAAATATGTCTTTTTAGACACAATAAGCCGGCGATTTCTTTATTAGGCCTACCATTTCCTGAACACAAGGCCTACTAACACTACTTTCATGGGCAGTCACATCTGCCCTTGAAAGATTGCAGTGCATCTTGGGAATGGGCTTATTGTGTCTAAAAAAATACATATTTAGCCACTTGTAGGCCTATGCATGTGGCTAAATATCATAAAATATGCTAAAACGATAGAAAGCAGTAAGTTAAAACATTCAACACTCATCTTTTCTCTAATTACAATCTAAAATATGAAGCCTTGGACCTAAGAGGCTTTTACTCCGACAGCCAGGCACACATAGACATCAAAGGGGGCTCGAGCCCCTGCCCTTTTATCCGTCTGTAAAAAGTGCCCTCTCCAGACTATTTACTATGGTGAAAAGAAATGCCCTCTTTTCCATGCCATACCTTAAGGCAGCATTCAAGAGAATTGCCTTGTCCAAACTCTCCTGAACTTGAATGCAGCATTCAAGTTGCTTTCTCATGCTGAAAGAACTGCCCTCACTGTGTAGAAATCTGTTACGCCCCATCTCCAGTATTCACTTGATTATGTTTCAGTCAGTGTGGTATCAAGCACCGAAAATAGCGGACATCCAAGCTCACAACGCGTCGCAGCGCAACACAGCGGTACGCTTGGAGGTCTGCTATTTTCAGTCTTTTCACCAAAAGGCCCTTTTGGAAATGTCAGCCCCTGCCTCTCTAACGTTCTCTGCACGTCCCTGCCGACAGCATTGATATGTACCGTTTTCTTTTTTTAAAAGCTTATTAGCAGCGTCCTGCTGCCAGGTCCTGCTTGAATCCAGGACGGAGTGAAGTGCAAAACGCCGCCCACTCCTAAAGCATGTGCGAGTGGCAGTGCCACCGACAAACTAGTTAGCTCGTCTTTAACCCATTTAGGCGTAGGATTATTGAATGCTTTAACCAGTGAAAAATAGCAGATATACGAGCTCACAGCGCGGCACCGAGTGCCGCGCTGCGAGCTTGTAGATCTGCTATTTTTGAAAAAGTTGTGAAAAGGTGTGCAAATCGTATGTATTTTTAAACTCAAATTTTGCTTCTGGGGGGTCCCTGGAACTAGATATTTTGAGATGGGGGTCCGTGGCCAAATACATATCATTTTGGGGGTCCTTCACATGAAACGGTTTGAGAACCACTGACATAGTAGTCTCTCGAGAACAGACCAACTGAGCTCCAGTTGAGTGAAAAGGACCTTTTCTTTGACGATGGCTGGCCAGATTGCTGACATCGAAACACAGGTTTTCCCAAAAATCTTAGAAGGATTCAAAAGACACCCATAGAATCGGGTCAAAATTCTAATTTTCAAGATTTTTCAAAAAATAGCAGATATACAAGCTTGCAGCGCGGCACTCGGTGCCGCGCTGTGAGCTTGTATATCTGCTATTTTTCAATAGTTAAAGCATATAATAATTATACACAATAATGTGTACCCGTTCTGAATGGCTTTAAACCGTGGCCCCCACAGGAGCACGCCAACCCACACAACGCTGCGACGCCGCCACATCTCTCTTGTCCAAGAACGCAGATGACAAAATGTTTCATGATCACCAAAGCCAGAACTTTGTACTGAATAATAAAAGTTCCACCAAATAAATTATCTGCTCTCGAACAACGTCACCAGGCAGGCAGTGACATCTGACAGGTTTTCGTTGGAGCAGATCGTGTGTGGATAATTCTGACACATCGAGCTAAAGATGTTTGACTGTGCGTGTCAGAATGATGTCAGCGTCAGAGTGTGTGTGTGTGTGTGTGTGTGTGTGTGTGTGTGTGTGTGTGTGTGTGTGTGTGTGTGTGTGCGCTTGCGTGCGTGAGTGTTTATCCATCCATTTGAATAATATGCCATATGTCTTCATCAGCATATAACTTTGGCAGTTATCTCGCAAGGACAAGCTTATATTCCACTTTTTTGACTCTTTATCAGTTTTTTTGATTTTTTAGGACAGTAATGACATGTCAGTCACACACGACGGTGGAAATAGTACTCTGATTTGTTTTACTTAAGTAAAAGTACCAATCCTGCAATTTAGAAAAACTCTCAAATAGCTCAACATTGTACCTCAACAAGTACAGTAGGGTGCTGGGGGCGTGTTCCTCCACCCGCGTCATCAGCGCCCACACCCTAGGTGGGGTTGGCGATAAGGCCTTTCTGTGGTGAGTTTGCATGTTCTCCCCGTGTCTCCTTGGGCATAGGCCCTCACACAAAAACATGCAGTAGTCCTGGTTTCTATACTACCTCCCCCTAGCCAGCCGGGTGCTCCCCAATGTCCCCTGGCGCGGCAGGGGGAGAGCGGAAACCAGGACTACAGGTTAGGTAGTCACCGGGTGAGAAAAATGGGTTGCAAAAACCGTGGGATAAAAAATATTAGAAAAACAAACAAACAAGTACAGTAGTTAAGTAGTAGTTAAGTAAATGTACTTAGTTTACTTTTTGGTGACTCAAACCTTTGATTCTGGAGGACACTATTGGTGGACTAATAAACACATCTAGTTTTTTGTTGTGTTGAATAAAGAGGACATCCTCTCACAAAAACTCACTCTGAAGGAGCCGCGTCCTTCGGTGCTGCGTGCTGAGAGCGATCGAAGATAGCATTTATCTATCCGACCGAATCCCGGGCAGAAAAAAAGAATCCTATTGATGAGAAACGCAGCACCAGACAGATGCACTGCAGTTAAAAAGGAACTCGTTTTTAGTCCATTGATTTGGCAAGAAAGCTGCTGCTGCTGCTTCCTTGGCAAAGGGCCCCCGCTTGAGAGAAGAGAGATGGAAATCTCGACGTGATTTACCCCGGTTAGATAAATGAACGGATTAAAAAATTATTAACCCATTTAGGTCTAGAATTATTGAATGCTTTAACCAGTGAAAAATAGCAGATATACAAGCTACAATACATGCGAGCTTGTAGATCTGCTATTTTGAGTCGTGAGAATGAGAATGTGTACAAATCTTTGAATATAATGTATTTTCAAAGCAAACGTTTGTAACTCAAATGTTGCTTCTGAGTGGTCCCTGGAACTAGATATTTTGAAATGGGGGTCCGTGGCCAAATAAATATCATTGTGGGGGTCCTTCACATGAAAAGGTTTGAGAACCACTGACATAGTAGTGTCTCAAGAACAGACTAACTGAGCTCCAGTTAAGTGAAAAGGACGTTTTCTTTGACGATGGCTGGCCAGATTGCTGACATAGAAACATTTTTTTTTTTCCCAAAAATCTCAGAAGGATTCAAAAGACACTTATAGAATCGGGTAAAAATTCTAATTTTCACGATTTTTCAAAAATAGCAGATCTACAAGCTCGCAGCGCGGCACTCGGTGCCGCGCTGTGAGCTTGTATATCTGCTATTTTTTTATATTTAAAGCATAAAATATTGCGGCATAATGTGTTCAGGCCTAAATGGGTTTAAGGAAGACATAAAACAGCATGGGGAAGTGCGCAAGTGTTGTGCGCTTGCCGTCACGCCACGCTTTGCTGCCCATACTGACGGAATGTGACTGATATTCTGACAGAAGGCACTTCACAACACTAACACATTCGCTGCACTAAAATGAGAATTGCATTGATGTCATCTGAAGCTGTCCCTTTTCAGTTCCAATTCTATCATATAAGATTGTTGGCATACACTGTGTTTTGGGGCGTGTCATTAGTGTCCCAAAATCTGAAGGAGGAAAAATATATATAAATACAAGTACGGGAGTTCTCAAATGAACCCGACCCTACCCGAAATAGTCGGGGCCGGCCCAGTTAGGGCTCAGTTAGGGCCCAGTTAGGGCCCAGTTAGGGGCGGGCCTTCATTCTCAGGCCCGAGAAATCTAGAACCCCTAGGGGGTCCTCAAAGTTACTACAGGGGGTCCTCCAAATCTTTGTGAGATAGAAACATATCTCCCTTTTTATATTAACCACTTGAAACCTAGTGTCCTGATAACTTTAGCCAAAAATAGCAGATCTACAAGCTCACAACGCCTCGCGCTGGGAGGCGTTGTGAGCTTGTAGATCGTCTGTTTTCGGCAAAGAGGTTTGGTGTAGAGGGGAAAAAGAGCAGACTAAGTACAGAGTCAAAGGTCAAGTGTATTAAGTGTTGAGAGTTCAAGTGGTTAAATATCTGAAAACACAAATTGACATGAATCCAAAATACACAGATGATTGTGTGATGAAACTATATGGAATCTCTGAAAAGGTTGTGGGGGTCCCTGCTTCATCTCTCTCTCAACTAAGGGGTCCTTGGCCTGAAGACATTGAAGACCCTAGCTCTAGTAAGTAGTGGAGAATAGACAGGCCTGTCAGTGACAGTCAGCACCAGTAGAGACAGTTACAGCTGGTATTATCTGTTATAGCCCATGTGTTGAGGTTTTAGCTGCACTGTACCAAGCAGGCAGCATTGTTGAGCTGTCAACAGAGCTGAGTATATACGCCTCACAACACTGCTGGGTGCCAAGGGTGCCAAAGAGAAAGTGAAGATAGCTGTGGTGCAACATTTCATGAACTTGTAGATCTGCGATTTTTGTATAAAGAAAACTAAAGTCAAATGATACCGTAGATTTGAATAATTTTGCACATGAATATGTTTGCCTACATCATGCTCATGGACGCATGTACTGTATGTATGTATGTATGTATTAGGGCTGCACGATATGGACAACAATGCAATCTCAATATTTTTGCCAGATATCTCGATATCGATACGATACAACTATTATTATTTGATATTGTGACTGCTGTAGAAACAGTGAAAACTAAGCATAATACCAAATGGAAGTGGAAAAGTGCAGTTCCATTGGTCAGGAAAGTGTGTAAATCAATTAATAATATTAATATTTAACTCATGAGCACATTATTGCAACAGACTTTTATAATTTACCTTCTAAGGGGTCCCTGCTTCATCTCTCTCAGCTATAATACATAATAGTTATAATATTTGACTCGTCAGCACATTAGTTTAACAGACTTTTATTATTTACCTTCTAAGAGGTCCCTGCTTCATCTCTCTCAGCTATAGATAGATAGATAGATAGATAGATAGATAGATAGCTTTATTATCCCTAGGGGGGAAATCAGTTGCCCAGAGGCAGTACAGCACAGTTATACTATTTGACTCATCTGCACATTAGTGCATCAGACTTTTATTATTTACCTTATACCTTCTATAAAGGGGTCCCTGCTTCATCTTTCTCAGCTATCCACCTGTTTCCGCAAGACTTTACTGTAGCATTATCTGCGGGACACTTCCGGTTAACAGCAGACATACAAGCTCACATTGCGTCACAGATGCAACCGTGAGCTTGTAGATCACACTCGACTGCGACGCCGGAAATGCCGCTAGCCTTCTGCGCAATGCACGATGGGATGTTGGAAAGTCGTGGATAAGGGGTCCCTGCTTCATCTCCTTCTCAGTTAAGGGATCCCTGCTTCATCGCAGCTAAAGGGGACTGTGGCTTCAGAAAAAAAGTGCTTGTTCTAAAGTGTGTGTATGTATGTATGTATGTATGTATGTATGTATGTATGTATGTACTGTACATACGTATGTACATACGTACGTACGTATGTATGTATGTATGCATGCATGCTGTTGCAGACATCAGAACAACCTTCAGAGGCGCTTATAATAAGCAGACATGGCAACATTCCTTCATTCTATAGCTTAAGCTACAAGCCAGCGCACCCATATGTGCTTTTATTCTCCACAGACATCATCCATGGATCCAAAGCACTGTTTCATCTGTCAACACCACGTTTCACAAGTCTTTAAATTACTGTAGATGATGATCGTTGGCACTGCCACTTAAAGCTGTTCGTGCCAAGATGCTTATTCGTTTTGTTCTTTTCTTTTGCCCAGATTTAACCCATTTAGGGTTAGGAATTATTGAATGCTTTAACCAGTGAAAAATAGCAGACATACAAGCTCACAGCGCGGTGCCGCGCTGCGAGCTTGTAGATCTGCTATTTTTTTTAAAGGCGTGAAAATGTGTGCAAATCTTTGAATATATATGTATTTTCAAAGCGAACGTTTGTAACTCAAATCTTGCTTCTGGGTGGTCCCTGGAACTAAATATTTTGAGATGGGTGTCCGTGGCCAAATACATATAGTTTTGGGGGTCCTTCACATGAAAAGGTTTGAGAACCACTGACATGAAAAGGACCTTTTCTTTGACGATGGCTGGCCAGATTGCTGACATAGAAACATTGTTCTTTTTTTTCAAAAAATCTTAGAAGGATTCAAAAGACACTTATAGAATCGGGTCAAAATTCAAATTTTCATGATTTTTCAAAAATAGCAGATCTACGAGCTCGCAGCGCGGCACACGGTGCCGCGCTTTGAGCTTGTATATCTGCTATGTTTCAGTAGTTAAAGCATAAAATAATGATACACAATATTGTACTCGTTCTGAATGGGATTTAATGCATGACTAGATGGTTTCAGGTTTCCACGTCTCTCCGCCGCACACAGAGTCTTCTTTGATCAGACTCATTTGCGTTCGGATGCCGAAACAGCAGCGTTATTCGTAATGACAGCCGTGTCACAGGGTGCAAAAAAAACATTGTCGGTGGAAACCTTGTATGTCCAAAACTGTTATACCCAGGGGCGTCACACCAAATTCTGGGCCCTGGGTACAAGGATTCACTGCAGGCCCCCCATGAATGTTAACTATTGAAAAATAGCAGATATACAAGCTCACAGCGCGGCACCGAGTGCCGCGCTGCGAGCTTGTAGATCTGCTATTTTTGAAAAATCGTGAAAATGTGTGCCAAGAAACCTATGTTTCCATGTCAGTGATGCTCAAACTTTTTCATGTGAAGGACCCCCCCCCCCCATCTCAAAATATTTAGTTCCAAGGACCCCCCAGAAGCAAAATTTGAAAATGTTCACTTAAAAAATACATATATTCAAAAATTTGCGCAAATTTTCACGACTTTTCAAAAATAGCAGATCTACAAGCTCGCAGCGCGGCACTCGGTGCCGCGCTGTGAGCTTGTATATCTGCTATTTTTCAATAGCTAAAGTTACTAGGGCCCCTCCACCTTGGGCCCTGGTAACTCAGTCCCACTTTCCTACCCCTTGCGACGCCCCTGGTTATACCGGTAGGTCTACTTTATCCATCAAAAGCGTGAAAAGTAGCAGATCCACAAGCCCGAAACGTGGCATGAAGTCGCGCCTTTTGGGCTTGTAGATCTGCTGCTTCTGTGTGACGCTGTAGTGTGATCAAGTATGGACGTTAATTAACGGGAAATAAAACCGCAAAAAGTTTGAATTATGGAGATGAGAAGTTTCTTCTGCCTGACAGCAACGGAAGAATGCTTAATTATGCTTCATGTCG
>NC_137824.1:10485085-10542585 GCF_963921795.1 Nannobrachium achirus | reverse complement strand
CAGTGGTCGTGGCCCTAAGCGACCACTTATGTTTGCTTATGCCTGGAACCGGCCCCTACCTTCAGCCGTCCTCTACTTGACGTCAGCAGTAGTGTAGGTGATGTCCAGGGTCAAACTGTGGAACCCATGGATAGAGAGATGGAGTTCTCCTCTCTCTCTTTCTAGTTCATCCTCAGATCATCCCTCCAGTGGTGTCTTCTTCATTTGTTGACACTCCCATCAGCCGCTCAAGTGTCAAAGTTTAGAGGTACGGCACAGCGGAGTTCCACTCTTTACAGCATGGCGGTATGTGACCCTGACCGCACCCTGCCAGGAGGTCAAACTCCTGTTGTTGCCGTCTGGGGTCGTGACCTTGGCTCTAGTACTCGTGTGTGCTCGTCTCCTGTGGTCCGAACTAGGTTGGGAGGCAGAAAGGAAAGGGAAGGGGGAAGGGAGGGAGGAAGGAAGGGAGGGAGGAAGGAAGGAAGGAAGGAAGGAAGGAAGGAAGGAAGGAAGGAAGGAAGGAAGGAAGGAAGGAAGGAAGGAAGGAAGGAAGGAAGGAAAGAAAGAAAGAAAGAAAGAAAGAAAGAAAGAAAGAAAGAAAGATTTTTTTTTGTTTTTTAAAAGATCTACAGTAATGAAACCATCCTTGGTCAACAGTGACGGTTTAATTCACCCAATCCACCAACAACAAGCAGCAGTAGGCCTACTGTATGTGTGGAAAAAATACCATTGTATATTAAATCATTTCTTCTTCAGTGTGCTGATGAGAGCTGGTGCTCTAATCCAGTGGTTCTCAACCTGTGGATCGGGAGTCGGGGGTCCCCAAATTGTTGACTTTTAATACCTCTAAAATAAAATAAATAACATTGGCCAAATTGTCAAATATTACTTTGCAAATATAAATTATTATATTATAGAACTTACATAAACCATTTTAGTCCTATTTTATACCTGACACGTTGTGGGCTTGTAGATCTGCTATTTTCAAACATTTTGTACTTTTACTTTTGGTGCTTTAAGTACATTTTGATGTGAACACTTTCATACTTTTGCACAAGAACATTTTGAATTTTACTTGCAACAGAGTATTTCTATATTGCAGTATTGATAATTTTACAGAATAATGTGAGTACTTTTTCCACCACTGAGTGAGTATACATGTTAATGGTAAAGCAGCTAACATTAGGCCAGCCAACTCACCTGGATCAATCACTCAGTTGGAAGGTAAATGGCCAACAGTTCACTAATGACGCTAATTAGCTTCACTTTCAGCTGTCACACATTGTCTTTTAGCAGTTTTAATTCCCAATGACAACTCCACACTCCGACCTCCGTAAATTATACAAGTTGTTTATTTCACTGCTTTTCACAGCAGAGCTGTGTCAACATGTCTGTTTGCAGCAGGTACAGGGGGGAGGGGCTATGTGGGGGGGGGGGGGGGTGGGGGGGGGGAGGGACTGGAGGATTTAAAGAGCACTGCCTGAAGCCTGCTTAGGGAGCGTCTACCAATAACTTGCATCCAGTGTATCTACCTTTTAGTATTGCACGGTGTCAGACTACCATTTCACAATCTCTGGATGCTATTAGGGCATATTCTGGTTCCATCCAGCTTCTAAATTGTTTTTATAAACGGCCTGCCGGCACCGTCAAACAAGAATATTATATATACCAGTAAGACTCCCTAATCGGGAGATAAGCGACCGTTGGTCGCTTATCTCCACAAATATCACAACCTCCACCTCTCACGTCATACGGGTAGCCATAGTTACACCTGGAATGTTGAATCTCCATATATGGAGATAACCTACGCATCACACAAAGTCTGACCTCACCAGCCCATACTTGGGCATGGACGACTTATATCTCCATATACGGAGATGGCCATATATGGTGATACGATGACATCACAGAGTCCACAGCTGATGATGTGGCGTGATGTCATACAATACACAAACAAGCCCTATATAAAGGGGCAATTCTCACCAGGGAAGAGAGCATTGCCTGGAATGTTGAATCTCCATATATGGAGATAACCTACGCATCACACAAAGTCTGACCTCACCAGCCCATACTTGGGCATGGACGACTTATATCTCCATATACGGAGATGGCCATATATGGAGATACGATGACATCACAGAGTCCACAGCTGATGATGTGGCGTGATGTCATACAATAAACAAACAAGCCCTATATACTGATGCGATACGATGACATCACAGAGTCCACAGCTGATGATGTGGCGTGATGTCATACAATAAACAAACAAGCCCTATATACTGATGCGGAGATATGAGCAGGGCAAAGGTGTGACGTGTGACGTGTGACCGACCGACCGACCGACCGACCGACCGACGGACGGACGGACGGCCGGTGGAGGTTTTCATAGTAAACTGCTCCCTGACGGTCGCAATAACCTACGCATCACACAAAGTCTGACCTCACCAGCCCATACTTGGGCATGGACGACTTATATCTCCATATACGGAGATGGCCATATATGGAGATACGATGACATCACAGAGTCCACAGCTGATGATGTGGCGTGATGTCATACAATACACAAACAAGCCCTATATAAAGGGGCAATTCTCACCAGGGAAGAGAGCATTGCCTGGAATGTTGAATCTCCATATATGGAGATAACCTACGCATCACACAAAGTCTGACCTCACCAGCCCATACTTGGGCATGGACGACTTATATCTCCATATACGGAGATGGCCATATATGGAGATACGATGACATCACAGAGTCCACAGCTGATGATGTGGCGTGATGTCATACAATAAACAAACAAGCCCTATATACTGATGCGATACGATGACATCACAGAGTCCACAGCTGATGATGTGGCGTGATGTCATACAATAAACAAACAAGCCCTATATACTGATGCGGAGATATGAGCAGGGCAAAGGTGTGACGTGTGACGTGTGACCGACCGACCGACCGACCGACGGACGGACGGACGGCCGGTGGAGGTTTTCATTGCGTAAACTGCTCCCTGACGGTCGCAATAATATATAAAATTGAATAATTTGTCAGGATTCCTTGTTCCGTTGTCTCATTCTGAAGGGTTCAAAGAAAGACCATTTCATTGTTTGTTTTTTGTTTTTTGCACGTCTGGTTACATTTGGTAATGTGAGTTATTTGTGTTTTGTTCAGGGCACACATGCACCTGACAAAAGAGCATCGATATAAAATAGCCTGTTGATGATGATAGTTAAATAAAATCTTTAAATTTCGACGCATAGACTATGTATGTGACTTTGTTATGGTCAGACAGAAAGTACATTTTGTAAGGAGATAATAGTCGGCCCTTAATATTTCCTAATGGGGCCCCCTTTGAAAAAAAAAAAAGTTTGGACACCCCTGCAAAGCTTTCAGTGTCTGAGGAAAGAAAGAAAGAAAGAAAGAAAGAAAGAAAGAAAAATCATGCAGACGTTATAAAAGAGCTACACCTAGAAATCTGACTATATAGGGAATGACCTACATTAATTGAGATTAAATATAAATCTAGGCTAATCTCCAATATCACTTTTAATTAAACCATCATCATTGGTGAACAGAGACATCAGTTTAATTTACTGAACACCAAGCAGTGTGGATAAAAAACATCATCTAATATTCACTCATTTCCCTCTAGTCACATGAAGATGAGATTAAAGGTGCAGAGTTTCAGCACCATCATGCTCTTGTTTTGTCACTGTCAAGCAGAAAAACCCTACACCGTACTCGATCACACTGGAGCGTCACGCAAAAGCAGGCACATGCACACATAGTCTATAGATCAAAGGGGGATAGAGCCCCTGCCCTTTTATCAGTCTGTAAAAAGTGCCCTCTCCAGCCCATGAATGCAGTTTTTACTATGGTGAAAGAAATGCAAACGCCCCCTTTCCATGCCATACCTGAAGGCAGCATTCAAGAGAATTGCTTTATCCAAACTCTCCTGAACTTGAATGCAGCGTCTTATGTTGAAAGAAGTGCCCTCTCTGTGTAGAAATCCAATCCAATTCAATACATTTCAATTCAAAGGAGCTTTATTGGCATTAGATAACATAACACATAACATTGACAAAGCAAGATCCATGCCGTACGCCACATCTCCAGTATTGACTTGATGCTTAGCTCAAGTGTGGTGAGCCAGTGTGTGTTTTTTGATGGGATATACCGTATATATGAGGTTTCTGCCCCGACACAGATGATTTCACGGATCCCGAAGCTTTCCTGGCGCACGAGACGAGAGGAGACAGATAAGGTACAAGGAGGAGCAGAACAAAACAAGCCCTGTTTGTCTCATCCTCCTGAATCATCATGACCCCTGTGTGATGATGATGATGATCCTCTACAGTCTGGGCTGCTGCTTTGTCTCACCGCTGTAAGAGCAGCACAGCACAATAGATGGTGGAGGAGGGGGGAGATGTACTCCCCCGCTGTGCCCTCGAATAATGATAGATGATTGCTGCTTCCAGTTGGTTACACCAGTGTTTTCCGCTAAACGATGAGTGGGTGTCCAGTTGTTTGGGGGGGTCACGGGCAGTGCAACCTGACTTCTAGCAATGGTCGATACGGGCCCACATTGGTGGGAGAAGTTGCCTATAATAATTTTTTTTATTTAAGTAAAAGTATCATCAATACCACAATCAGGGGTGTCGCACCAAATTCTGGGCCCTGGGTGCTTTAACTATTGAAAAATAGCAGATCTACAAGCTCACAGCACAGCACCGAGTGCCTTGCTGCAAGCTTGTAGATCTGCTATTTTTTGAAAAATCTTGAAAATGTGTGCAAGTCTTTAGTTTGAATATTTCAAATCCTTTTTTGAAAGACCTCTTGTTCTATGTCAGTGCATGGTGCCCAAACCTTTTCATGTGGATGACCCCCAAAATGATATGTAGGCTATTTGGCCACAGACGTTTGCTTAAAAAATACATTCAAAGATTTGCACACATTTTCACGACTTTTCAAACATAACATATATTTTTCAATAGCTAAAGTATAAAATAATGAAGTCCCCTCCACCTTGGGGCATATTCTGTCGGAGCAGTGTCCAACAATGTGTTTTGCAAGAATAGGCCTCACGGTGGCGCTAGAAGAGGGCCATGTGAGAAATCAGGGGTGGAGGTTGTGGTTTGGCAGCCAAGGAGTGTTTGTGCAAAGTTTGGCATGGATCGGGGCAATGGTGAGATGTTGTGCAGTAGAAGAAATACTCCAGTAAAGTAAAACATTGTAATCGAGTACAGTACTTGACTACATTTACTCAGTTACTTGCAGTGGTGCAAAATGTACACACATTTATTACTTCAGTAAAAGTATCAATACTGCAATATAGAAATAATCTGTTACAAGTAAAAGTTTGTGTAATTCAAAATGTACTTGAGTAAAATATGAAAGTTTGGCATCAAAATGAACTTAAAGTACCAAAAGTAAAAGTACAAAATGTTTGAAAATAGAGCTTGCAGATCATCTATTTTCAAATAGCCTAGATAAAAAAATAATTTTATAATATAATAATTTATATCTGCAAAGTAACTAGTAACTATAAAGTTTTCAAATAATTGTACTGGAGAAAAAGTACAATATTTGGATCCCAGATGTAGTGGAATAGAAGTAAAAGTATTGGAAATTGTACACACTCAAGTAAAGTACAAACACCTCAAAATTGTCTTTTCAACCTGTCTTCATATAATAGGTCCTCACTAATGTTCATGATAAAATATCACAATTTTTTTCTACTCAGTCCAAGTCTCCTAGGAGAGCTGTGGGAAGTTCAGAATCCATCGTCTTGTGACATCATCATTTTCCAAAAAAAACATTTAACCCTTAAGTTCTGTTCAGATTCACTACACCTTCGTTCTGTTCGGGTCATTTTGACCCGGTGGATATTTGGTTTAAAAAAAACAACACTAATATAAATTTTAACTTAACAAATCATCATGATACATTGACTTTGACTCAATACCAAACAATTCATATGATATATTTGGTAAATGTTTGCATTTCTGCTTTGCTATATCACATTAAACACTGAAAGAGCTAGGCGTTTTTACTGATTTAGCTGAAATCCATGTAAAAAAACTACTTCATTTAATACTGGGCAATATTGCTCATGCTTATAGGAAGGGGGGGAGGGTTCGGAATGGGGCTTCGGAAGGGGGGTGTTAGAAGTGGGGGTGACTGTGTGTCTGTGTTTTGGCATAATACTGTGTATTTCTGTGCTTCCGGGTCAAAATGACCCGAACAGCACTTAAGGTTCAAAAAATATGAGGGGGGTGTAGCATGGGTGTAGTGCAAAAATATTTTTTTTACATGTTCATCTCAGAAGAATCTTTAAGGCCAGTGAGTTTCAAGTGGAAACATCTTTAACTTCTACCTTTTTTTTCCAAATGAAAATGTAAAACGGGTCAAAATGACCCGAACAGCACTTAAGGGTTAATCAATATTTTTGAAAAAAACATTTAGATTTTTATTATCGCGAGAACAATGGCTTCCACTTTTTGCAACTTTTCAGGAATAGAAATCCTGCAGTTTCTATAAGCTGGATTGGCAATCGATGATGTCACAAGACGATGGGTTTCTGACCTGCCCACAGACCACCTCTGAGGAAAAAAAAAAAGAAAAAAAAAAGCTATTTTTGAGTGAGGACCAATTATATGAACATAGGTTGAAAAGTGGTGGAGTGCCCCTTTAAGTAAATGTACTTAGTTACTTTACACCACTGCAAGTCCATATCAACCCCCCGTCCCCGGCTGCCATGACCCGCTTCTCTCCTTCCCAGGCCCACGTGGGGCCCTGGAGAGGTCAGAGTTGCGTTCACGTTCTTTCTTATCCCTCTCTTTCAAAGTTTTAGACGGTTTGTGGAACTTTTCAATTGATCTGCGCTGCCAGAGCTTCCCAGCTGTCTGGACTCTCCTACGCTTCTCGGGCCTCTCGGGGGAACCAAGGTCCATCGCAATACATTCTGCTCAAACAGCCAGAGGCAGCTTGAGTTGATTTGAGGTTCACTTTAAATCCTTTTTGTTATAGGCTTCCTGTGATGATATGGTCCTGTCTTTCTCTCTTGCTTTAGTGCTTTCATTGTCTGTTGTCTCTCTTTTTCTTTCTTTCTTTCTCTCAAACGAGAGACAAAAAAACTACATGAGTTGAGTACAAAGGACTTAGATTCTATGAATTGAATAATTGAATAATGAATACAAAGGACCCCAATGTAAACAAGCCATAGTGCTTTCTTGGGTTTAAATCCCATTAGTAGTCTTTTCCTATGCAAACTGCTAATAAAGTATTCGATTGAAATCAATCAAAATCAATCAATCAATCAATCATTCAATCGACAGAGGTTGAGTTGGTTTGGACATGTGCAGAGGAGGGATGAGGAGGGCACGTATCGATATTTCGAGGTCTCAATAGTCAGAGACCTGCCGACGTGGGTGAACGCTAACCTGCCAACGCTGGTGAATACTAACCTGGTGAATGCTAACCCAACGCCTAAACCCCAACCCTAAACCTAACTCTTACCCTAACCGGACTACTGGGACCTTGAAACAACGGGACATTGAAATATTGAGAGTTTGCAGATGAGGAGGGGGTACATGGGAGATTTCTTTCACCATAGTAAAAACTGCATTCATGGTCTGGGCACCTTTTACAGACAGATAAAAGGGCAGGGGCTCAAGCCCCCTTTCCTTTTTAGGTGTGCTCTTGCTTTCTCCACATGCTAAGTGCATGCTGGGTATTTTTGACCGGTGGACAAATGGTGACGTCGGTGCAACGGACAGTCATACAGACACGCTGTCAGGGATGTGTGTCGGGGGAAGGCATACAAATCTGTCTCCTGCAATCTTCATTAGTGAAAAGGCTCAACGACTAAAGTTCTGGGAACACAAGCAGTGCGACTGTGCGAGTAAACAAACTAGGAAATAACACCGGGAAAAACACCATAGGATAAAGACGGGGAATGCAGCACAAACACTGATTTACTCACAAGCCACAACATAATGACAAACTGCCAGAGAACAGCAAACACAAAGGGCTTTATTCGGTTTTGTTTTCTGTTTTTCCTACAGCCTAAGGAGGGGAGGGGTAGGGGGGGGGGGGAGGAGTGTCTGTATTTGTATGTGCTGAACATTTTAAATAAATAGACACAGACACAGATAAATAGACACTGACGCTTTGACAGATCCGTTGCTAAATGACTAGACCGGGATTTCTCAGCCCCTACGAGCACTCAACTTCAGTCAAAAATAAACTAAACTACTTCACTACTCACTGCACCCCACCCACTCTGTAAAATACATTATTTTTGTCATGAAATAAAACCCACCTCGAGCCACCCAGCGGCCACCGCAGACACAGCGGTTCACAACCCGGAAATAAGCACCGGTCGAGTTGGGTGCGTTTTATTTCATGACAAAAATAATGTATTTTACAGAGTGGGTGGGGTGCTGAGGGGTTCATCACCGCGGAGAATAGACTTTCAACAACGCAAAACTACCTTTGGTTTGGTGAGTAGCGAAGTAGTTTAGTTTATTTTGACTCAATCTGAGCAACCGTAGGAGCTGGGAAATCCTGGTCTAGTCATTTAGCGATGGGTCTGTCAGAGCGTCAGTGCAGCTGACCCTCTGGACCAGAGCTAGTGGAGAACTAATCAAAGCGTAGCTAGGTAGACAAGTAACAGTCCTGACAAACTACGGAAAACAGGAAAAGGCCCTTTTATAAATGTCAGCCCCTGCCTCTCCAACATTCTGTGCAGGTCCCTGGAGTCATTGCTCTCTAAATATAGAGTATAGACTTGTGAGCACCCGTAGCTCCACTCGTCCTTGCCAACCTGCTCTTAAGTGTTTGGAGACGTAGCCTAGCGGTCTGTCATAACATGTCAACCTTCATCTGCCTCAAAGGCCACACTGTGGCTTCACTCTCTGAATTAGTGGGATTTCCACTTGGCTGCCTTAACAGGGCTCTAGTCTGGGTTTTCTCTGCCAGGATCTCCACACACAGTCATAACGCTTCTCATTCAAAGAACCGGCAGTAGTTTAATAGGTGCTAGAAGTCAGTTGTTCCCAAGATAAGGTATTGGGGGGGTCCCCAGATGATTACCGGTCGGTAGCTTAATTAGCACTTGTGCCATAGTTTTGCCATAAATAATGTAGATTAATTGCCAATTAAGGCTTTTTCCTGTTGTATTTCCTCCGTGCCCATTGCGTGCGTTCACGGTCGCCCGAAAGTCTTTTCTTTTACGCGGAGAAGAACAAATACAACAGCAATGCTCCATGTGTAAGTTATGGTCCATAGAAAACAGGCCGGTTTGACCAAACGCACGATATGGGAGAAGAAGACATGACGCATGCATTTCTCTGCAGCCAGGATGAATACAAGTCAATGGCCAAACGGAAGTCACCGGAAGTGGCTTTCGCAAGGTATGATAGTAAACAGAGTCTTTTCACAATCGTTCACTTTGTCATACAAGTACCACATTTTGCACAAGGTTTCATCTGGACCTACTTTTCCAAAAAAGCACGTCTTTCTATACAGGAAAATAATACATCACAAAAGTGAACGATTCTTTCAAAAATTAGGCTATCAGGGGGGAGGTTCTTTCTTTTTGCTTTATTTATTCAGGGGAGCTCATTGAGAACAAGCTCTCTTTTTCAAGGACTCCCTGATCACAGCATAAAAAACATAATACAGAAATAAAGAAAAAAAAAGAAAAAAAAAATAGTCATAATACAACATCAGAGATGCACATAAACAGTGTTTACATAAAGCAGGTACAATCACTAGGTAGAACTCAAGCAGAACTTTAAATGTCTCTATTGAGACCAATCGAGACGGTTTGAGTGAGACCTGAAGTGTTTCCCATTTGTGTGGAGCATAATAAATAAAGGGAGATACTCCTTGCTCACTGTTCATATAAGGATAGGTGTATCTAATTGATGCCTGCGGACGTCTTAGGCATCCCATGTACGCTGTTTTCTCACTCCGTAGACAGACCAACATACAGTATACCGGTGTAAGAGTATACAGGGTATCTATTTATAAAGATACAATTTAAGGACATTTAAATTAACCTAAACATTTAAACAAGACCATTTCTGTGTCAAAAGTAATCAGCAAATTATGCAATTAAAAATGGTCAACCATTGAAATATATTATCGAAGAGGCACAATTGCCTCGCAACGCGAGGTTGTAGATCTGCTTTTTTCGAGTCATACTCAATGTAATGCCTCAGCTCCTACACTTTTAAGTGCTTGATGTATATATAGTGTTCAAGAGATAAAGCTGTGTGAGAGATCATGCGGCTGTTTTTTTTGTGGACCTGGTTGCTTAGGGTCAGTATACCTGTATTTATATTACATTTATATTATCTTAACTTAATGTCTTTTAACACAATTTAGGGGTTTGCTCCAATTTTGTGGTTCTTAAACTTGTTTTATGTAACAATTAGGGCTGTCACGATTATGACATTTTACATGACGATTAATTTTCTCTCAAATAATTTCGATTAACGATTTAATTGTGTTTTTGTCGTTGACAATTATCTTTCTGTCTGGCTTTTAGGCGTTGAAGTTGCACATGGCAGATACGACACATAACCTAAATATACAAAGAAATGACTGACATATTTGACAACTTTATACTTAAAAAAGAACATTGATAGTGGAAATAGCCGATCTACATCTTGCAGATCTGCTATTTCCACTATTTTTTAAATTTAAGTTTGAACATAATATAAACATGTTTCAACATGTTAACGATTATGACGATTATCACAAAATAATTGCGATGATGTCAAATAATTGCGATTAGACGATTATGTAATATAATTGTGACAGCCCTAGTAACAATGACAATACATTTCATTTATTCATTCATTCATTCATTAATTCATAGTGACAATACTGTCTTGTGGAGCGAGTCTAGACTACAGCAAACATGAGCACATCAATAAGGAATAGTCAGAGAATGGAAAGGTCAGAGTGGGCTGTTGTCTCCCGTTTGTGACATTTATGTGAGCCGCGCCGCAGGCCATCCGTTCCACAGCTGACACGTTGGTCAAATTAATGTCAAAGAGCCGCCCATGAGAGGGCAACGGTTTCCTCCTTTTTTTAAAAGGGTGAGTGGGCGGTAAACCCTTTTTTAGTTTGTTTTATGTCTTTATTTTATGACACAGAGAGCTGAGAGATAAGCCAGTGCAATGAGCAGTGTTATTACTAGTAAGACGCCTCAGGGCGACATGCAAATTCTTGGCCATCTGGCCAGTGATGTAGTACCCATATATGGAGACCCCTGGTACCTAGGGATGGGTATCGTCTGCGATACTTTTAATGGTATCGATTGCATGACGTCGATACTATCGGGTATCGGTTCACGTAAAAACGAACGATACCTAGTTTCGATACTCTGGAAGGCACCCCTGGCCGGTCGCATCTGTAACAGTTGGGCTACTGAGAGTTTAATGACTGCTTTAGTAGGCTACACTCGTTACTGTGGAAACTAGCCGACAATAGCCTATAATGTTTATTATTATGATGATTATCCAACGTCTATACTCTCCGTTCCGCCACACTGTGTGATCATCATCATCAACCCTATAAAAAGTATAGAAAATGGTATAGAAAAGGGTATCGTATCGATTCCCAGGTATCGAAAAAGGTATCGCATCGATTCAAAGGTGAACGATACCCATCCCTACTGGTACCATATAGCCCAAACATGCTTACTCAGTTATTTGTTATGTGAACGTCCTATGATGTCTACATGGAGATCCCTGTCTGTAGAACTGCCGTTAGTGTGGTATGTAGCTGATGTGGCCTCCATATATGGGCATTCCCATATGAAGTCCTGTTAGATATGGACCATCAGGGAACTCAGGTATGGGCATAAAAGGGATTCTGTTAGTGTGACATCACAGTGAAGCCAGAGTGTGATGCCAGAGCGGAAAAACCCATTCTGTTTAGAGCGGTTCCCCTGACATCACAAACCCATAGAACCACAGTGTCAGGCGTTATAGACAGAGATACATACATACATACGGACAAGCTGTGACCGTTCACATACGAAACGCGACTTTGGTCTTTTTTTCTTTTTAAGAAATGTCAAAATGTGCCTTTTGTTTTCAGTAATAAAAGAGAAGAATGAACAAGGCTAAACAGTGAAAAGAACCTTGGGAAAACAAGTATTTCCAGAAACAAATGCAGGAAAAGTACAGGAAATGTGCTGAAGTTTTGCAATGGCACACTGTACATTGTAATTGCAGGTTGTGCTTTTGGGGGCTCGTTTCCTAATGTTGTTTATAAACCGGTGGTTCTTAACTCATGTTGCCAGATACTGACTGTATCAAATGAGTGACTGACTATCGTGAACTTTACAGAGCCACCTCCCCCGGCAATATCGCAAAGACAGTTTGTTCATTTTTAGGATGACCCAATGTTATTCCCCATAGAGAAAAAAAAATTACTTCTGCAACCCAGGGGACTTCGGTACTCTATTCACCTGTTTCCATAGTAATCTACTGTAGAATTTTGTGTGGGACACATCTGGTAAGCGTGTAGAGAACAGTTGACATACAAGCTCACAACGGTCGCAGATGCCACCGCTGTGAGCTTGTAGATCACACTCGGCTCGGCTCGGCTGCAACGCCGCAACTGTCGCCCACCTTATGTGCAATGCACGATGGGACGCTGGAATAGTTTGGGGAGCGATATCCACATGACCCGCCAGTGGTCCCCAGCCCACGGATTTGGAACCGGGTGAACCAGAACATTTTCAACCAGCAACATTTTTTGTTGTGAAAAACTAAGTTTTATATTCTCGCTCTACAACTTGTCTTCCTTCAGCACAGTGGAGCTGATCAGCTCCTGTGTTTTTTCACGAAGGACAACGCATTGCTGAGGGAAAATTCAAATCAACCCTTATTTTCCGTTTTGCATTTTTTTTCCATAGCAGTTGCAGGGGGAAGAGGAAGATACGGTGCCTTGTGCTTTTTTAAACTGACAGAATAACAAACTTTTTCTTTTTCTCTCTCTCAACCCCATCTCAAATTTAGCTTCCACAACTCGCCGCCCTGAAACAGCGAGAGAGACAGAGAGAGATAGATACTGTGTTGTTGTCTTCTTGATCTTAAGCTATTTCGACCGAGAAGGCAAATCTCTGTCGCGTTAGATATGAACCACTTTAACCATTATTTTATGCTTTATCTATTGCAAAATAGCAGATATACAAGCTCACAGCGCGGCACCGAGTGCCGCGCTGCGAGCTTGTAGATCTGCTATTTTTTGTAAAATCGTGAACATATTTGTGCAAGTCTTTGAATATTTTGACCCAATTCTATGAATGTCTTCTAAATTGTTCTTCTATTAATCAGCCGTTCTCAAACTTTTTAATGTCAAGGACCCCCAAAACGACTGCATGAATGCATTTGGCCGCTGACCCCCGATCTCAAAATATGTGGTTCCAGGGACCCCCAGAGGCAAATATTTGCGTTACAATGTTCGCTTTTAAGAATCAAGATAAAGAAATAAAAAAAATAGCAGATCTACAAGCTTGCATCATGGCATTCGGTGCCGCGCTGTGAGCTTGTATATCTGCAAATTCTAGCCCTGAATGGGTTAAAGTACTTGAAACCCCGGCGCTGTCAAAAAAACTTCTACTCTTGGCCTGTTTGTTGGGAAAGCTTGCAATTGACAGTTAAATAAAGCGCCGTCAGGACCAATGCAAGCAAACAAACAGACAGACGGACATGCAGGGGACGGGGACAGACGACGAGGCGTCTTTGATTGCTTCCTCGTCTGCCACCGCTGCTCAGCGAAAAGGTCAGGAAGGAATACACAAACACACCGCCACTTCTTCCTTCCGCAGTAACTGGGTGTCTGTGAGTGTGAGTGACTTACACACACACACACACACACACACACAGTGTGGTAAACATAGGGAAAATACAAAATAATACAGCCGCGCTATAGCTGAGATTCTGAGAGCTCAATCCGCCCTGATTCTTTTCTATATGTGACTCTCGCCTGTTTGTATTCATGTATCGTGCGTGTGTGCGTGCAGGGGTGACACCAAATTCTGGGCCCTGGGTACGAGGATTCACTGCGGGCCCCCAATGAATTAACGAGTTAACTATTGAAAAATAGCAGATCACATCACGGCACCTGCGAGCTTGTAGATCTGCTATTTTTGAAAATGTGCGGAAGAAACTTATGTTTCCATGTCAGTGGTGCTCAAACGTTTTCATGTCGAGGGCCCCGAAGATGATATGTATTTGGCCACGAACCCCCATCTCAAAATATTTAGTTATTTAGTTCCAGGGACCCTCCAGGGACCCTCCAGGGACCCCCCCCCCCCCCCCCCCCACACACACATTTTCACGACTTTTCAAAAACAGTAGATTTACAAGCTCGCAGCGCGGCACTCGGTGCCGCGCTGTGAGCTTGTATATCCCCCCCCCCCCCCCCCCCTTGTGACGCCCCTGTGTGTGTGTGTGTGCGTGCGTGCGTGCGTGCGTGCGTGCGTGCGTGCGTGTGTCCATCCGGCTGCCTGTCAAACATAATGTAGTTTCTGCAAGACCCTGCTTGCTGGCGAGGAAAGGCAGAAAGTGTTTATTTTTTTAAGGGAGACAGGCTGCGCTGTCTGTCCACGTAGAAGGATTTAGTTTAAATGTGACTGAAAGAAGGCTAAAAGGGAGGAAGGCCACTCAAACATTTTAGTTCAAGTGAAAGCAGAAGTAATGTACCTGATACACCTTGGCATTTCCCTCCCTTATATTTGTTCTATGCTGAATCCGGACCCTAGTCAGCACAGATATAAAGAGCTAGATGCCTCGTTCGCCTCTGCAGTTAATTGGAGTGATGTTCAAAAGTTCTAGACCAGACTTCCTGGAAAAACTAAGGGAATGCTGTCAGTCAAAGTGACTACTGGCCAATCACAGTGCGACTTTTCCGGGACTTATCCAAGGACCACAATTCAATTCAACAGAGCCAGTTCCGATGTTGCGCAGCTCAGCTGTTCTCACAGGCTGCGTACGTAAAGATCCGCCCCCACCTGGCTCTGATTGGCCTGGCAACTTCCCTATGAGTGACGCACACGGAAGCAATGCACACGGAAGTGATGAAGATTCCCTTAGTTGCTCAATGCATACGCCCCCTAGCCGAAGGAGGCGTCTACCTTTCTATGTCTATGCTAGTCAGTCCTTACCAGACTTGATGCTCAAGGTTCCAATTGCTCATACAGAGCTAGAGCTAATAGGCAAGGCAGCATTTTCTACCAGTGCTCCATTTGCTTGGAATGGGAAACCGATGGGACTGTGCAGTCTAAGTAGGGAATGAGGCTTTACTCCAGGTGAAGGAGTTTAAGTATCTCTGGGTCTTGTTCACGAATGAGAGAAAGGGGAAGACGGAGAAGGAGATCAGCCAGAGAATCGGAGCAGCAAGAGCGGTTTTGCAGTCGTTAAATCGCACTCTGTCTACCGAGCAATCTTCGTTCCTACTCTCACCTATGGTCATGAAGTGTGGGTCATAACCGAAAGTATAAGGTCACGGGTGTAAGTGGCCGAAATGGGTTTCCTCAGACGGGTGGCTGGTATCTCCCTTAGAGATAGGGTGAGAAGTTCACGGATGCCCCCGAGCGCCTTCCTAGGAAGGTCCTCGATGCACGTCCCACTGGGAGGAGACCCCGTGGCAGACCAAAGACCATAGATGGAAGGATTATATCTCCAAACTGGCTTGGGAACGCCTCGGTAGGAGGGAGTGGAGGAAGTTGCTCGGGATAAGGACATCTGGAAGTCTCAGTTGGAACTGTTAACCCCGCGACCCGATTCCGGATAAGCGGTTGAAGATGGATGGATGGATGGAGCTCCAGAAGTCCTTAAAAATCAGATCTCTGCCGGCCAGACTGTAACTGCCTTAATGAATTTTGTTAAATATCTGATTGTAGTTCCTTGATCATTCTTTAGTTTTCCAGTATTCTGTGTCCTGATTATATTTTAATATTGCTGTATGTAAATGTATATATTTTTGTTGATTATTGTTGTATCTCGGCTGCGTTGTAAATGAGGGTCTGCCCTTAAAGTACTCACCAGTTTAAACAAAGGTAACAAACAAACTTACAAACAAACTGGTTTTATCCATCGAGATGTGAGGCCAAGTCTACAGAGGCCTTCTTGGGTGTCAGTGGCTCAGGGGTAGAGTGTCGGCTTGGAAACCGAAAGGTCCCCAGTATCTCGGGCTCCCCCAGAGTTAGTGTGGAAGAGTCCTTGAGCAAGACTCTGAACCCCTAGTTGCTCCTGATGAGCAGGTTGGTGCCTTGCATGGTTTCCTCCACCAATGATGTATGAATGTACGTGTATATCATGTAAATAATCATATTTTTTAATGGGGGACCCCCCCCACCTGGGCGAGCACTAAGACACTTAGACTTACATTTTGTATAACACGGTTCTATTGTGAAAATAGCAGATCTACATGCGCGTAGCTAATTTCACAATTTCTGTCTCTAATATTTGACAATATGGCCAATGTTTAATTTGTCATTTTAGAGGTATTAAGTCCTTAAATTGTCACAAAAATGTGCAGATACCCTCTATATATGTGTGTACCGTTGAGTGAGAAAACAATGTTGTGCATTAAAGTTAATCATCCTACCCACAGGTTGAGAACCACTAGCTTATTGCACCAGATAGATTATTGCAGTGGTTCTCAACCTGTGGGTCGGGACCCCCAGGGGGTCACCAAAGTATTTTGTGTGGTCCCCAGATGATTAACTTAATGTGCAACATTGTTTTCTCTCTCAACAGTAAACAAACCAACATAAATTTTAAGTGTATAGAGGGTATCTGCACATTTCTAAAGTGACAATTTAAGGATTGCGAGGCGTTGTGAGCATGTAGATCTGCTATTTTCACAATATAACCGCGTTCTACTAAATATAATGCCTCAACTCTTAGTGCCTGTTAGGGTGGGGGGGTCCCCAGTTAAAATATGATTATTTTGGGGGTCGCTGCCTGAAAAGGTTGAGAACCACTGGCTCATTGCACCAGATAGATTCTAAATCTAAATGATCCACATTTCAGATTGACAACATGAGACAGTTGTGTGGGAGGAGGCTCACGGTTGTTTTGAAGCCTCAGTGTAATTATTGTGTGACTGCCTTATAATCCATATACTATAGACCAGCAATAGATTATAATCCATATACTATAGACCAGCAATAGATTATAATCCATATACTATAGACCAGCAATAGATTATAATCCATATACTATAGACCAGCAATAGATTATAATCCATATACTATAGACCAGCAATAAATTATAATCCATATACTATAGACCAGCAATAGATTATAATCCATATACTAGACCAGCAATAGATTATAATCCATATACTATAGACCAGCAATAGATTATAATCCATATACTATAGACCAGCAATAGATTATTATAATCCATATACTAGACCAGCAATAGTAATCCATATACTATAGACCAGCAATAGATTATAATCCATATACTAGACCAGCAATAGATTATAATCCATATACTGTAGGCCACCAGTAGATTATAATCCATATACTATAGGCCACAAATAGATTATAATCCATATACTATAGGCCACCAGTAGATTATAATCCATATACTATTAGGCCACCAGTAGATTATAATCCATATACTATAGGCCACCAGTAGATTATAATCCATATACTATAGACCAGCAATAGATTATAATCCATATACTATAGACCAGCAATAGATTATAATCCATATACTATAGACCAGCAATAGATTATAATCCATATACTATAGGCCACCATTAGATGTTTGCTTGATTATCTCGGCGCGTCATCAAAGTTGTATCAACATCCCCCCCCCCCACCCCACCCCACACACACACACACACACACACACACACACACACACACACACACACACACACACACACACACACACACACACACACACACACACCACACACCCACACACACACACACACATGTGCCTTTTCAAGTCTTCAGGCTCTTTTCCTGAACATTTCCTGCAATGCATTTTTTTTTTTGCTGTCTTGCCAATGGCAGGACGTGTGACATTTTGAAACGGCACATCTGTATGTGAACCTGGTCCTTGGCAAATCCCCTTGGCCTCTAACTTATGCTTTGTCACATGAGGGTATTGTGGCAAAAAATAGCCAACAGGGCAATACAACATTGTGCACCAATTCAGCTGTAAAACTGATTTGCCGCTGATGCATCAACAAAAGGAACAAGAATGGAAGTGCTGAGAGGCAGTGCTTTGTATCCTGGCCCTGTCGCATCAGCCAAGAGCCAGGTTAACCCAAGAACTGCTGGTCTGGCAGAACGGGCTCCAGATCTGAAGGCGCTGGGTTGTGAGTCTTTCCCCAAACATGCATAGGCACTAGGGCAGGGGTGTCCAAAGTCCGGCCCGGGGGCCAAATGTGGCCCGAGGACACATTTTATGTGGCCCTTGGCTTCATTCCTAAATTGTATTCTAAACGGCCCGCCATCAGCGTCAAACAAGAACATTTTCCCTGAGTATAATTTGTCAATATTGTTCCCTGTTGTCTCATTCTGAAGAGGTTGAAGAAAGGCTGTACTGTTTTACCTTGCACGTCTGGTTACATTTGGTAATGTGAAATAAGTTATTTGTGTTTTGTTCAGAGCACACACCTGACAAAAGACCATTTATATTGAATATTGATGATGATGATAGTTAAATAAAATCCTTTAAAATCGATACATTTATGTGACTTTGTTATGGTCCGACCGAAAGTAGGTTGGGAAGATAGTCGGCCCTTGGGTGTTTTAATATATATATTTTTTTTTTCTCCTTTGAAAAACGTTTGGACACCCCTGCACTAGGACATTAACGACTTGTGATTTTTGCAAGTCGACTCGACTCAGTAAAAAGTTGAGTTGAAGTCGACTTTATCGGTTGATGACGTCATCACATCACACACGACCCCCCAATTCCTTTGGAGGGTCCCCAGATGATTAAATTAATGTGCAACATTGTTTTCTCACTCAACTGTTAACAAACCAACATAAAGTTTAAGTGTATAGAGGGTATCTGCACATTTCTAAAGTGACAATTTAATGACTTTTTAATACCTCTAAAATGACAAATTAAACATTGTCCAAATCGTCAAATATATAGAGGCAGAAATTGTGAAAATAGACGATATGTAGATCTGCTAGAACCAGGTTGTACCAAATGTAATTTAGCACTGTAATATTGGTTTTATTGATTTTTTTTTCAACTTCGACTTTCGACTTTCTCTGGTAGGAGTCGACTTGTGTAATGAAGTCGACTCAGTCGACTTTTTCGTTAATGCCCTAATAGGCACATGTACCTTACATGCTCTCAACAACACCAGCTCAGAGACCTTGTGGTTAGAGAGTGCATGTCCGCCCTGAGATTTGGAATTCTTTATTATGGCCGGGTCATACTAAAGGCTATAAAAAATGGGACCCAATGCCTCCCTGCTTGGTACTCACCATGCTGTATTCACGGGGGATCCAGAATGGACGACACACAATCACAATACATTCCACCTCTGGTGAACACAGACTGTCCAGTATTTTGTATTCTGTACACAGTGCAGGCTATTTACGGGGGTAGGAGTCAAAGGCTGATCTGTTGAAACAAACATTAAAATGGTTATTCTTGGTCTCACAACATTATTGTTCCATTCCTCTTGGGCCGATCCCATATCAAGTCGAATGTTTAGAGGCCCAATAAATACCCAAAAAAATAACTTGTTCTAACCTTGTGGCCTGGCCGCACGGGGAGGGGAGGGGCAGGCGCCACCCGCCTTCCAGGGACGGGCAGAATCTGCCGGGTTTCTTTGTGGCACAGGCTTAAGCTGTAGAAACATTATTAATATCCCGCGGTTGGTAATTAGCGACCTGGGCATTAATTTAGCGACCCGGTCGGTGATTTAGGGTTAGGCTTAGGGTTAGGGTTAGGTTAGGGAGTGAAGACTTCAATATATTGTCAGGCAAAGTCAATGCCTAAGATGCAGTATAGAGAATAGTGCTTTCGCCATCTTGTTTTTAAAAGAAAGAATGTTGCAATTTTAGATTGGGTTGGTTCCCCTAGTTCATAATATCATACAGGTCATCTTGTAGTTTATGTCTTGTGGGTTTTATGTTTGAGACAGAAGTGTTCTTATTTCTGACCGCATACCAATGGCTTTCAGATTTATACATTGTTCATAACTAACAACCCTATTCTCCCCAACAATAGATGTCACAGTTATTGTCCACGTTATTCTTGCTCTAACAGCATCAGTGCCAATCCCATATCAAGTCCTATGTTTAATGGCCCAATAAATACAAAGAACAATAACTGGTTCTCACCTTGTGGCTCTGCTGAACGCGGGAGGGTCAGGAACTCCCTGGTGGGGAAGGGCAGGCTCTTCACGGGGAGGAGGAGTCACAGAATGATCTGTTGAAACAAACATTAAAATGGTTACTCTTGGTCTCACACAGGGGCGTCAATTGGGTATGGCAGGGGTATGCAGCTGCCATACCCTGGGTCCAGGGGGGGAAATAAAAGTTACTTTTAAATATAAATCCATAAATGTCTCTTTGTCTATCTGCGCTGGTTATTATGTTGTTAAATTACAGTAAAATAACTACAAATGCAAAATTTAACATAATGGTTACTTTAACAAGGTATTATAATTATATTCTCTACACTTGTATTCTCCCTAGCTTGACAAAATGGTATATTACCAGGTTCCGCAGGTCAGCTGCACAGGTGCAATGCATTATTGTTAATTGTGGCACGTTTACTAACATGTCAAGTTTAGCTGCACTTGAAAAACCATTCCAGGCTGCCATATCCAGCCTAAGAAATCGTAGAAACCTGTGTAAAAAACTGACAAAAGTCGTTCTACATGTTCACGTTGTGAGCATGTAGATCTGCTATTTTCACAATAGAACCGTGTGTTATCCAAAATGTAATGCCTATTTTCCATGAGGACTCCCATCTTTGACATATCCTAGCTTTTGCTGAACTGACGCCACTGATCTCACAGCATTAGTGTTCCATTCCTCTTGCTGTTTCAAGTCGTCAGGCTTTTATACTGCTCTTTACTGCTCTATACTGCTCCAGAAAATGTCCGCAAATGCATTTCTTTCCCTGTTTTGCCTTTCTAATTTTTATGGAGCGTATTTTTGCAGAAACACGCAACCATTCCATTCCCACTGAAAAGCAGAATCCACCTTCATAGGTACATATTTAGGTCCCGTGCACACAACGCTGTTTTCACGAGAAAGCTCAAAAATAAAATGTCAGATATGGTGAAATCTCGTTATTGTCATTACTTCGACTATACGGTTGGCAGGTTAGCTACTCACCAGCGTCAGGGTTACTGAGGTTAGGGTTAGGGTTTGTGTTAGATAGAGGTTAACATTCACCAGCGTCGGCAGGTTAGCATTTCTCCGAGTTAACATTCACCCGCTTCGAAACAGTGTTAATTTTGTTGACTAAGACAAAGACTAAAAGACTAAAAGACTACAAGATTTTGAGATTTTGTCGATAAGACTAGACCAGACTAAAACTATTTCAGAAGACTAAAACTAAGACTAAGACTATGATTTGTGTTATTCAAAAGACTAAGACTAAATCCAATTCTAAGACGAATGGCTGTAAAAATGAACACTGGTATGTAACTGCAATGAAATTAAAGCCAAATACATCTTTTATGTATGGTTTATTTTGACCAAGTAACAGGCAGTAGATTAGAGTTATGTTAGGTTATATTAAGCCTAAAAGACTGCTGACAAAATTAACACTGCCTCGAAATACTGAATACTACCTGAACACATGTTATTTCGAAATATCGACACGCTCCCGGTCCCCAGTTAAAATATGATTATTTTTGGGGTCACAGCCTGAAAAGGTTGAGAACTACGGCTTTACACCGCTGGCCCGGAGTTCAACAGGCAGCTCCGGCACAAATTGAGCCCTAGGCTTCACTGTAACATATCCAGTCCATGTTTTACTGCAAGCCTCCAGGATCACCAGGGGTTTATTGAAACAGGGTCGACCTGGCGGCTACTATCTACTATCGCCTGAACCCATTCCAGCATTCCATTTATGTTGGATGGTTGTGGAATACAATATACCAGTGAAATATTCCATCAGAAATGACTTTTGTTCAATTGAAAATAAATAGTTACACGGTATAATATGATTTTTATCATGGTTCATTATGCTGAAAGGAGAGGAGAGAAGAAGGCACACTTTGTGCGATGACACGCCGTTTGTGCTGCCTTACCATCTGGTCAGCCTGTGGCACGCACACACGCACATGTACGCACGCACGCACGCACGCACGCACGCACGCACGCACGCACGCACGCACGCACGCACGCACGCACGCACGCACGCACGCACGCACACACGCACACACACACACAGAAACAGAAGCATGTTAAAAGGCCTGCTGTGAGGGGGTGTCTGCGGGCTGCAGCTTGTTAGTGCAGTGATATAGCACTGTCGGGGAAAAACCTGGTATCGACGGTGATTTGACACGTTCCATCTTTTTCTGCTCCCTAGTCCAGGTCTTAGGGACAGGGACGTGCAGAGAATGTGAGAGGCAGAGGCAGGCATTTCTAAAAGGACCTTCTGTTGAAAATATCTAAAATAGCCGACCTCCATGCTCAGCGCGACGCGTTGTTCGGTGCTTGATAGCGCAGTGAACTAAGCATAATCAAGTCAATACAGGAGATGTGGCGTAACGGCATGGATTTCTACACAGAGAGGACAATTCTTTCAACATAAGATCGTGCTTTCAAGTTCAGGAGAATTCGGACAAGGCAATCCTCTTGAACGTTGCCTTCAGTTATGGCATGGAAAGAAGGCATTTCAGTTTTGTTCACCATATAAAGCTGCATTCATGGTCTGGAGAGGGCACTTTTTACAGACGGATAAAAGGCCAGGGGCTCAAGCCCCCTTTGATGTCTATGTGTGCACGTGCCTGCTTATGGATATTCTTGCTCTAATCCTATATAAAAATACATTGAAATTCACTAATGGGAGGGCGGGAGGCTGACGTCTCTCTGACACAGCCATAGGCTATAACCATATAAGGAGTTACAAATGCAGCTACGCCCAAATATGGTTGGTGTGTTTGTTGTCTATCGCCAATGTGTCGTCATGGAATCGGCCACAAACAAATCAGTCAGCTCCCTATATGGGTACAAATGGGGGTATGATCTCCATATATGGGCACAAGGACTGACAGATAGAGAGATCTGGTTGTCCAGAGCAACAGATCCGACTGCTATGCCCGTAGATGGTCAGGTGCATACTTTATGGGACTGACCGACTTCAAACACAACACGTACAGCGGGCAAGGAGTCTGAGAGAGAGAGTGCGGGGCACGCCACCGAGTAGCAGTTGTCCAGAACCGCCAATCCAAACAATATGCCCATATATGGGCATTCCAATCCATATTAAAATCATAAAAGAGATAAAAGAGACAGACTGACAGATACAGATATCTCCATATATGGGCACAAAAGTTGCACAGACAGACTGTCAGGTCGGCAGTGCAGCGTAAGTGTGAGGGTCGCCTAGTGGCCCGAACTCTAGATGTCAAGGCTGTGTTGTTTTTGAAGCGGTGAAAGCCGCTTCCAAGGAGTGGCTTTGTCTGTCCCGTACAGTCTGTCCCATAGGCCAGGGGTCCTCAACCTTTTCTGGCCGCGACCCCCAAAATAATCACATTTTGACTCGCGACCCCCGGCCCTTACGCCCCCCCCCCCCCCCCTCCCCCCCGCCGCCGCCGCCGCACCGCGCCGCATTGTGAGATTGTAGATCGGCTGTTTTCACTAGGCTACTTCTTAAAGTTCTGCAGAGAAAACAACACTGACACGTGATATGAATAATGACGCATTTATTTTCTTATTGCAGCATTAATTATGCTCTTAACGTTTTTAGCCACATGAAACTGTCCAGCAATAAAATAAAAAAAGGGAGAAACAATATGTCAATATTACCCTCATTGACTCGCGTTGCCCAGCGTTCTAGCTTCCTCTGAAACCCAGCGATCTTATCAGAAATATTGAGAATGTTATTGTTTGAGCCTTGGAGCGACAGGTTTAGTGTGTTGAGTTTATCAAATATTCCTGCTAAGTATGCCAGGGCACAAACCCAGCGAGGGTCACTCAAGTGGGCAGCAAGGGGAAACTGATGCTCTGTTAAAAACACCCGCACCTCCTCCCATTTTCATAATTAATTGTCGGACGTCGATTTGGGTCGGACGGTAACGGGTTTCCATTGCGACGTGTTGCCACTCCGACATTGACTTCTTATTGTCGGATGCACTCTCTCTGATGATGCACGCAACGTGCAACTCCTGTCTGTGTGTGTGCATGCGTGACGTGTGTGTGTGTGTGCTGTGTGCTGTGTGCACTGTGTGGCACTGTGTGTGTGTGCTGCTCGCGCTAATGCTGCAGCCACGGAGACACCACGGAGAAAAGTCCCACGCTGAGGTAAACGCGCAGCCCGCTGTTGTGGTTTGGAAGTGGCGTGCTGCTGAATGGAGCTCCAAGCTTGTGTTCCACTACTGTCCCTTGCATTGGATAATTATTCTTCGGCGCTGTTTGTGTGCAATCGCAGTGCACTGTGCCAGGCCAGGCCAGCCTCGTCCGTCCGTCCGTCCGTCCGTTCAACACACATCACATCACTCAAGTAAATCCTGGCTTATACTTCTTCATCACGGCGTGTTCCATGACAAAATGTGGCTGATCTGCAAGCTCACAACGCCTCGCATCCGTGAAGCTTTGTGAGCTTGTAGATCTGCTCTTTTCCAGGCGCAGAAACTTGCAGAATGAATGAGTCACTGTCCGCCGTCCAGCGCAGCGCACGTTATTATTTTTTATTATTTAATAATCGACATATCCTACTATTTAAACACTTTCACACGCTACAGTGTGGCTTAATATTCACATTAAGGTTAACAAGCAGGCACTTGGCGCAGTTGGCAACGTCCGTCGATTCGTCCATCTGCAGTGAAAACGACCCACTTTTCTTCATTCGCTCAGTGACCTGAGATTTAATGTCATTTGCCATTTCACCAATACGCCTGCACATAGATTTTTCGCTATGAAAGCGTTTTTATAAAAATGTGTTCCAGGCATTTTTCTTTCTTTTTTTTTCCAAAAAAAAAAAAAAAAAAAAAAAAAAAAAATCATTTTTTTTTTACCAAGAAATCTGGCGACCCCCCCAAATTTTTTGGCGACCCCCCTGGGGGTCGCGACCCACAGGTTGAGAACCACTGCCATAGGCTTCCAAGGAGTCCCGTGTCCGTGTCATGTCCCGTGCATGCAGTATTGAGGATTGGTCAAGCTTCACATGACACATTTGGCCCTCCAGACAAAATCATTCATTCATTAAGAATTCATAAAAATATAGAACTAAAGCACATAGAAAGTATAGATCTAGAACACAGAATGTATAGATCTAGAACACAGATTTCATAGCTCTATAGAACACATAGAATAACAATTCACCGCTTCACTTCGAACCGAGGTTTGATTTTTTATTTCTCCTACACCTGGCTTTGTGAGTGTGTCCGTCCGTATGTCCCGCAAAGCAGTGGCAATTTTGACAGCAAATTTCGATTTGGTTTGGTCTTTTGAATAGGATTCTGTTTAGTTGTAGTCCTATACAGATATGCATGCATGGTATGGACGTGCCAGCTTTCCACCCCGCAGTGGTACGATGATGATGGTGATGATGATGGTGGTGAATGCTTCCACATGTTTACAGCAGCAGCACACAAATTCAACACTATTAACACCAGGGTCATGTGCTAGCGCTCCAGCCGTAATGATTGGCCTTTCATGCCATTAACCCATTTAGCCCTACAATTATTGAATGCTTTAACTATTCAAAAATAGCAGATATACAAGCTCACAGCGCTGCACCGATCTGCTATTTTTAAAAAATCTTGAAAATGTGTGCACGTTTTTCAATATATGTTTTTCAAAGCAGACTTTTGTAACTCAAATCTCTGCTTCTGGGGGGTCCCTGGAACAACATATTTTGAGATAGGGGTCCGCGGCCAAATACCTGTAATTTTGGGGGTCCTTGACATGAAAAAGTTTGAGAATAACATGATTTAGAAGAAGGATTTAGAAGTCGGGTCAAAGATATTCAAAGACTTGAACACATTTTCAAGATTTTTCAAAAATAGCAGATCTACAAGCTCGCAGCGCGCTGTGAGCTTGTATATCTGCTATTTTTCTAAGGTTAAAGCATACAATAATGGGTTAAAGTGGTTCAAATCTAACGCGACTCGGGCGCGTTCCAGGTATTTGAGAGTTAATCTTCATACAAAACACTGTCTCTTTTCCCTCCCAACAGCACTCTGTGCGGCGCTATTAAAATGCAATAGAAAATGATGTTTAATGTCATAATTATTGCTTTGTGTTATTGCCAGCTCAGGGCCTCCAGGTTTTGGCGGACACGCGGTCGCCATGGGAACGGCGGAGGCTGCACATGAGGTGGGCGACGGTCGCCGCTCAACTCCTAGCGCATCTACCAAGTGTTTCATCAGTGGTGTGTGTGTGTGCGCGCGCGCGCGCCCGTGCACGTGTATATTGGCCAGCTCAGGGACCGTAAGAAATGAAGGGAAACGAGAGAGAGAGAGAGAGAGAGAGAGAGAGAGAGAGAGAGAGAGAGAGAGAGCGAGAGAGAGAGAGAGAGAGAGAGAGATTGTAACCAAGAGAGCGTTTAAAGAACAACTATGTTTAATGGTTCATATTTTAGATTGTAATTAGAGAAAAGGTTGTTTTCATTTACTGCTTGTTTTAGTGATTTAAGTATGTTGATTTCAGTGGTTGGGTGCATGCGTACAAGTGGCTAAATATGTCTTTTTAAGTTTTTATACAATAAGCTGGCAAATTCTTTGTTACTATTTACACCAGCCCCCATAAGTCACATCTGCCTATGGAAGATTGCGGTGCATCTTGGGAATGGGCTTATTGTGTCTAAAAATATATATTTAGCCACTTGCATGCATGCCTGCCCCCAACCTGAGGGCATGCATGCAAATCAACATTGTCAAAATCACTAAAACGAAAGAAACAAGTAAATGAAAACATTTTAACACTCATCTTTTCTTTTCCCTAATGACTATCTATCTAAAATATGAACCCTTGTGGTAAGAAAAGTAAGCGAAAGTATGTGAAGTAGCAGGTCGGCGATAAACCAGAGAGGCAGGCGGGGTGCCTGGGATCAAACGCATGCATGACCTTGTGACACAAAAGCTCCGACAGAGCTACCCGGACGGCATAGTAAGGACAAGAACACTGCCATTTCCAGCAAACAATAAGGCAGGGAAACATGAAGCCAAAATGAACTGAGGCACATATAATGAACCGACATGTGGCCATGCTCCAGCAGCACGGTCCAAGAGGTAGGAAGAGGCAAAGACACATTTGTGCATTTATATAGAGCCTTTATACAAGGCACTTCACATTGTGCATAACCATTCACACACACATTCATACACCGATGGCAGAGGAAACCATGCAAGGCACCAACCTGCTCACCGGGAGCAACTAGGCGTTCAGAGTCTTGCTCAAGGACTCTTCCACACTAAAGCCCTTTGCACACAGGCGCGTTTAACCGCACGGATAAAACGGACAATATCATTTTTTGAAAAGAAAACAATGATTCTCTATGACCTCCGAATTAGCCGTGCGACGAGTGGCTGCCGCCGTGTGTTTTTTTCTCGACCGAACCCAGTTCGATTTGTGCGTCTTGTCGCATGCGGTAAAAAAACTCATCACTCCTTTTATGACTCATTTTTTGATCCGCAGCGCCGATTCCGCACAGCCTTGCACACCAAATCCAATGCGTTTTATTCATGCCGCAAACGAAAAAAACGCAACTGTCCTGTGTGCAAAGGGCTTAACTCTATGGGGGAGCCTGGGATCGAACTGGCAAAGTTCCGGTTGCAGCAAAATATGATGCCCTGGAGTCACAATGTGTTACTTTATTTAATATCAGGGGTGTCATGGGAAAGGAACAGCTGGCTTGGGAATCAATCACAGCGCGCACGTGCGTGTATACTGTATGTGCGTGTGTGCGTGCATCATTAAGTGTGCCTGTATGAGTGTGTACTGCATACGTATAGTCCTCCATCGACCTTCCTCCACCTTTCCTATAGAAACATAATTATATGAAAACATACTATGTGGTTCTAATAATGTCATGTATACGTGCTGTATATAGAATAGTTAATTAACCCGTTTAGAACGGGTACACATTTTGTGTATCATTATTTTATGATTTAACTATTGAAAAATAGCAGATATACAAGCTCACAGCGTGGCACAGAGTGCCGCGCTGCGAGCTTGTAGATCTGCTATTTTTGAAAAATCGTGAAAATTTGAATTTTGACCCGATTCTATAAGTGTCTTTTGAATCCTTCTAAGATTTTTTGAAAAACCTATGTTTCTATGTCAGCAATCTGGCCAGACATCGTCAAAGAAAAGGTAATTTTCACTTAACTGGAGCTCAGTTAGTCTGTTCTTGAGAGACTACTAAGTCAGTGGTTCTCAAACCTTTTCATGTGAAGGACCCCCAAAATGATATGTATATGGCCACGGACCCCCATCTAAAAATATCTAGTTCCAGGGACCACCCAGAAGCAAAATTTGAGTTACAAACGTTCGCTTTGAAAATACATATATTCAAAGATTTGCACACATTTTCACGACTTTTTCAAAAATAGCAGATCTACAAGCTCGCAGCGAGGCACTCGGTGCCGCGCTGTGAGCTTGTACATCTGCTATTTTTCACTGGTTAAAGCATTCAATAATTCTAGGCCTAAATGGGTTTTAAAGGAGTGACGGGGGGAGGTCAGGTGTACAGAGAGAGGGTTCCCACATTTAAATGTTAAGCCTTTTGATTTTGATGTTTTTCTTTTTTTCCCCAGCGAGTTGACATTTAAGTCGATGGAAGCGGAGAGAACCCAATACATCACTGCACTCAAGTGAGGAATTCATTACCGCCGCGTTGCCAGCGTGGCCAGTTAGCGAGAGAAACAAGCGACCCGGCTTCAGCTATTTGAAAACGGCTGATCCACAAGCTTGTAGCCTGGCTATTTTAAAAATAAATCAAATCTTGAAAATATACAATATTTTCAGATGGCGTTCCGTGACCAAATAGATTAACAGTTCTACTGCCGTATTTATTATTTATATATTTGTGCTGGTGCCATCAAAAAGTAGCTTACCTTTGCGATGTTATAGAAAATTATCTATGGATTATTTCCAAACATAATCTTTTTCAATGGACACAATATATCTGTACTCTAGCCAAACTGATGAAGGGGGAAGCCTTATGCAAGGAATGAATCCTGTGGATTGCAAGGAATCAATCCTGTGAAGAGCTGTATTTACTATGGACCCCCTGTGTGTCTGGAATAAAGTTTGAATTTATTAAAAGAAAAAAAAAAAAAAAAAAAAAAAAAGCTTATAATAAGCAGACTTGGCAACACACTGAGAATTGCAATTTTCCTTATTTTTCTTTTTTTTCCTAACTTCTCTGTCGGGTGGAATCATGTCCAAAAATTGTGTTAATTTGACGAAAAAAAGGTTCCCAGTTCGATCCCGGGCTCCGCCCCAGAGTTAAGCTTCATTCCCATCGGACGCGATATCCATAATGATAGCGATAACAATATGTCGGCGTTCACGTAAATTATGATGGCTTAATCGTTGCGGTGTGGACGCTACCGTCCACTTCAATTGAAAACCATATTTTGTGTCATTATCTTTATCGTTGTCGCACAGTGGGAAAGGACCTTTAGTGTGGAAGTGTCCTTGAGCAAGACTCTGAACCCCTAGATACTCCCGGTGAGCAGGTTGGTGCCTTGCATGGTTTCTTCCGCCATCAGTGTATGAATGTGTGTGTGAATGGGTGAATGTAATGCACAATCTATGTATAGCGCCTTGGATAAAGGCGCTATACAAATGCACCATGTACCATTTTTTGGACCAAAGAGCCTGCGCAGCGTCTCTCTCTCTTTCGGCAGCAGTGGAAGATTATCGCGACCCCCGGGAGGCATACAAATTCATAATAATAACAATAATAAAATAATAATTTTAGCACACGGCACAGAGAAGTCTGCATTAATAAATGGATTTGGGGCTTGTCAGTAATACCACAGATAAGTGAGTATGTGGGCTCAATGCCTTTTTAAAAGAGCAGATACATAAAGGGATTTTGACTATTATAGGACATGAATTGGATATACGAAATTGGATGGAAGACTTGAATGCGGGATTGCTAAGATTTTTGCATAATATTTGTGTAGCATTTAGTTGCAGAAACCTCTTATCTCCATCCTTTGAGGAGACTGTTTGTGTCTGAATATATAGGCTACAAAGAAGGCTCTTTGTGTCTCCATAGGGAATCACTGCTGGTCATCAAATTATTGGCTTAGGAATGAGACCAAAAACTAAAAAGAGATCTATGAATTCCGCTGCTCCTTCACTTGGAAAGGAGTCAGGTTAGGTGGTTCGGGGATCTAGTTTGTATGCCTCCCGAGCGCCTCCCTAGGAAGGTCCTCAATGCACGTCCCACTGGGAGGAGACCCTGTCGCAGACCAAAGGCCAGATGGAAGAATTATATCTCCACACTGTTGGAACTGTTACCCCCACGACCTGATTCCGGATAAGCGGTTGAAGATGGAGGGATGGATGGAATTCAGGTGTCTATGGGGTAGGTAATCAATAGGAAAAAAAAGGTTCTTTTTGGGGTGTGAAATATCTCTTTAACGCCCTAATTTATCATGCCGTCAGACAAAACGCTTTTTTTCTATTTTATTGTTTTATTTGAATCCTGTTTTTTTTTTTTTATTGGCCTAAAATATTGTCTATATACAGTCATGAATCCACCCTGCTGACCGCCTGTCAGCATTGAGCAATTTCTTTAATGGGGGTAAAAGTTTGGGCCCATCACTTACTACACTATAAAGGAAAAATAAATACCCCCAAAACATCTGCTTTAAGTAGTATGTGAGGGGTCAAACTAGTTTTTTTTAATGATTCTGAATCCATTGCAATCATTTGTTTTGCATGAAAAACATTCCTTGGCCTAAAAACAGCTGCACAAAAATATGGTTTCGTGATGAGTCATCACTTTTGACCGTTTTGTCGGGGCTGAGATGGGGTATAGAATGTGGTATATAGTTTTTTTTTATTGGCCTAAAATATTGTCTATATACATGAATACATGAATCCACCTGCTGTCCGCCTATCAGCATTGAGCAATTTATTTTATGGGGGTAAAAGTGTGGGCCCCTTTCATTTACTATATACACTATACTATAAAGGAAAGAAATACCCCCAACAATCTGCTTTAAGTTGCATGTGAGGGCCTGAGGGGTCAAACTAGGGGTTTATAATTATTCTGAATCCATTGCAAGCATTGGTTTGGCATGAAAAACATTCCAGATTTTTTGGGGGTATTTTTTTCCTTTATTGTGTAGTGTATACTGTATAGTAAGTGAATGGGACAAACTTTTACCCCCTATAAAACAAATGCTCAATGCCGACAGGCTGTCAGCAGGTGGTTTCATGAACGTATATATATATAGACAACATTTTAGGCCAATAAAAAAGATATATATACCAAATATCATACCTATGAATAAATGCTAAGTAAATGCTAAGTTGGCAGCCGGACTATAACAAAACATGGTACATTTGAGGTTTCCACCCGACAGAGCTGGTTAGTGTTGGTTGGGGGAACAGTTGTCATGGCTTCAGAAGGGCTATTGTTAGCAGGGGATTGACGTTAGTGAAGCCACAAGACAGCTTGTCTTTATAACAGACCTCCTGAGAGAGAGGCTGCTTTCAAGTTGTTGTGGAGCCACGATGAAACATATTATATCGTCTCTGTCTGTCGGGTGGAAACCTTACAAAAACGGTTTCTCTGTCGCAGGTCTGTGCCGTTTCAAGTCTTCAGGCTTCACTGCCATTTTCCTGAAAATGTACTGCAAATGAATGAACAGGGAAAGAAACCCTGTTTTGCCTTTACATTTTTTATGGAGAATGGAGCGTATTTTGGCAGAAACCCGCAAATGTCTAGAAACCACTCCATTCCCATTGAAATGCAGAATCCACCTTCATAGGTAGATTTAAACTTTCAAAGTCAGGGAAGGTCATGAAAATAGCAAAAATAACTGATCTACAAGCTCAATGTTCGGCCAATCCACTGGAAATCTATTGTCTTGCCAATGGCAGGACGTGTGAAGTTCTGAAACTGTACAAGGAGTCATGTGATCAAGATCAACACATATTCATCCAGACTTTTCATCATATTTATATTCTATTCCCATTGGCTGTTACTGACTGTCAAAGTATGTGAGGACTGATGGCCTACGTATGTTATACGAAAACAATAGTGATCCGCCACTGCCAACAAACTAAGGTACATGGGTACCTCACGATCACAACACCAGAGGCAGCTCCACTAATCATGTTCAACGTAGATTTAACACGAAACAAGGCTCTAATTCGCTCTCCTGCTATACCACCAACATGTGGGACGCCCTTCCGCTATGTTCTATCCATCTGTCTTTCAATGTTATATGAGATACTTAAAGGTGATACACCATGCATTTTCACTTTTCCTATTTTAAAACCTTTTTTTGGGGGTCCCAATAGCACCTTTTATCCTCACAAAGTCCCATTTCTGACCACTGTGTCTTTTTCTGTTTTTGGGAAGGCAGAGGTTAAAAGTTTTCCACGGGTTCTCAGAACAGGCTGTCCTGAATTGCTACCGTCGCTGATGTCAGCGACGGCACTTACTTGCATTTGCCCTCCCCTCCCTTCAGGTCAGTCAGTACTCTGTGTCTCGCGACTGCGAACCGGATCGCATCGTTCATTTAAAAGAGCCGTTCAAGAGAACCAAATCGTTCGCGAACGTCTCATCTCTACTGCCGACGGGGCAGTGTCTTCTATCGTTGTGCATGCAGTGCTGTGCACTGTGTGCAGGTATCGTACTCGGTGTTGTGCTCGCACCGAAAACACAGTGTATCGTGATAATCCTGCTATTGTACAGTGACCATAAACATCTTATCTTATCATAGGTGATTCTGCTAGCCCTGCTTACCTTTACCAATAACATTCTATATGGAACAATGAGCAATATTTCCTTTAGGATTAGCCTACAATCATGTTTCATGTTACAGTAGGTGTAATACTGTAGCCCAGTGTTTCTCAAATGGGGGTAAGTGTACCCCTAGGGGTACGTGGAGGTACTGCAGGGGGTACTTGAGAAATTCCGGCAAGAATTTCAGCCCTGTCCAGGATCATGGAGGCTGGGGTGCATCTGCACACACAACGGGCAGAACTGCGCCAACCCCAATCAATCAATCAATCAATCAATGGTGTTGAGATTCACGTGTCAGTGACAGTGGTCATGTTTTGATATATCGTTGCGTATAATGTCCTGATATATCGCTGAGTTTCCAAGTCAGAGATACACTTTATAGTTAGACAATAGCAGGCCATCCGCTCCACATGTCTGCCATCATCTCACAGAAACAACATGTTTACGGCGAACACGCACGCAGCAACATCTTATTCCTGAGCAGTATTTAAATCGAATAAGACTCGTTGCAGGCAGTGTCTTCTTGTGTCATCATCCGAGGAATCCAAGTTTGTTTTCTTTTATATATTTTTCTCATTACTTTGTAAATAATCACGGTCACATCTGATCCTGAAAGTCATCGTGAGCTTGGCAGCAGTGATAAAGAAAATCTATTTAAAAAATCGATATCGCTTGTCAAGTTCCTGCAGAGATTCAAAAGTGATTGCAGAAACAATCATCTAAATCGCATCACTGACTCTGATGTCTTTGTTTTTGAGTGCATCAGTGCGCATATTGCAAACAAACTGAATACTACATAAAGGGTTTTGGATGTGTAAGATAATGCATGGTGAAAATATTGATATTAAATGAACTCATCCAAACAATCTAGAACAGCTTTTCCGCACTGACAAGAGTCGCGAGGAATCCACTGGGAAATGAATTTACCATCCATCCATCCATCCATCCATCTTCAACCGCTTATCCGGAGTCGGGTAGCAGGGGCAACAGCTCCAGCAGAGCGCTCCAAACATCCCTCTCATGAGAAACATTAGCAACTTCCTCCTGGGGGATCCCGAGGCGTTCCCAGGCCAGTTTGGAGACGTAATCACTCCATCTGGTCTTCGGTCTGCCACGGGGTCTTTTCCCTGTGGGACATGCTTAGAGGACCTCCCTTGGGAGACACTCGGGGGGCATCCGTACTAGATACACGAACCACCTGGCTCCTTTCCAAGTGAAGGAGCAGCGGTTCTACTCCGAGTCTCTCACGGATGACTGAACTTCTCACCCTATCTCTAAGGAAGATGCCATAATGAGGTTTCCACCTGACAGAAGATATTATGGTGACATTCTAGCGTTTGTTAAAATGGCTTTCAGCAGTCAGTTTTTTCTAGTTTGTTCCATGCATTACATTTAGCTGCACGTCCGCTGTATCGATGGTGTTCTATTCAGTGGTATTTCCAAATTTCCAATACTTTTACTTCTACTCCACTACAGCTCGGAGGCAAATATTGTACTTTTACCCGACTACATTTATTTGAAATCTTTAGTTACAGTTACTTTGCAGATATACATTATAATAATATTATAAAACATACATGAACCACTTTAGCCCTATTTTATACCTTGGCTATTTGAAAATAGACGATCTACGAGCTCAAAACTCCAGCCACCCGTCTGAGAAAACTAATTTCGTCCACTTGTATTTTTTTATTGATTCATTGATTATTTTATTTGACAAAAATAGAGAACAGTACAAGTATTGTCAATACAATTGAAATGTAGTACAGTACAAGTACAGTTAAACACCCTGCCTAAAAGGAACATCCCAAATAAGACTTTTTACGGTCTTTTTTACGTTGGAAGCCCAACCTATGCCTTCGAGTAGGCATAAGAGACAAAAAATGGCCGACCGAATTCTACTTGGGAGCGTGTCGCTGTTACTACATGTCATCTTTTCGACACCCAACTCTAACCCTCACCCTAACCCTAACCTCCGTGGATTGAGTCGCTAACCCTCCGGTCGAAATGATGGTCGTTCTAAAGAGCGCGATTTCCCCATTCTACTTCCTGTAGGAGCTAGGACATACATGGGCAACTGGCAGCCCGGGGGCCACATGCGGCCCCCATCTTCACTTAATGCGGCCCGCAAGGTTAATACCTGAATATAGATTTATTATTGATGTCAGCTGTTACAATTCCAAACATGACCTGCTTTAATTCCGTCAGTCTATCTTAGCAGCTTAACACCTTCTAAGCCTGGCCGCACTCCCTCGGACTTCCTACTGGGTCCCATCAGCCAATCGTCTATTCCCGTACTTCGCCGTAATTTATGAAATTAATCATAATTTTTTGAAAAATACAGTCGCAGGTCGTGCTCTGTCTCTTTAAGAGACGTTGTGCAATCGGATCACGTCAGAAACGTGATGACGTCATCGGCTGGCTCTGCCACTGGCTCCACGAGCGGCCATTACGTTCCCCTTCACTGTGTGTGCTGCAGCCTGGTTTAGCCCATCCCCTCGTCTTTTTCGACCAGACGACAGGCGAAATCAAGGCTTCGGAATGAGTGGAATACATGGAATTAGATCGATGTGCGTGCGACGAGGACGTAATGTACTTTCGAACGCTGTTTTTTCTCGCGGATTACCCCATCTCGCTCCATGCAAATGAACGGCAGAAATACAGCCAGCAGCAGCTTCTAAGTAAGTGGCCGCCCAAACACGTAGTGTGTGCACGTCCTGCTGGCTTGCACTGAACGACCCGCGCGCGTTGTTTATCATTTGGTGTGTTTGTTTTTTAAAATATGTTTATAAATAAAACGCTGATTGCACGGCAGTACCGGGGTTCAGGGGGTTCTGCCGCGGCTTAGAAGGTGTTTTAATGACTAATATAGTAGTATTAAAATGTATTTTTTATGTCCAAGTTATTTGTATTTAGGTTCATAAAGTTAACATGACTATATAACTAAATGCGTTTGAAATTAAATAAAACATTTACATTTCAGGATTCCAATAAAAAAATAATAATAATAATTCAGGATTCCAATTCAAAAGAAGCAAAAATAGCCGATCGACAAGCTCAAAACGCATCACAGCGCAATGCGTTTTGAGCTTGTAGATCTGCTATTTTTACTTCTTCTGTATGAGATACTAGAAAGTGACAAAGTAGGACTTAGCAATATGCAATGTGGTCCTTTGGAGTGAAGGTGGAAATATAGTGGCCCTTACCATCATCTCAGTTGCCCACCACTGAGCTAGGATGTAGGAGATAGGATGTAGGAGATATAGGACGGATCAGGATAAGGACCTGAGATGCATCCAAGGACACTCCCAGGAGTCCGCTCTGCCTGCTGAGCCGCTGAGCCGCCACTAGAAGAGCTCGATGCTCAACAGTGGGACCAATTGAATCTAAACAGAATAAAAGCTGGGCTCTTCACAAAGACAACTACCAAAATAAAAACCCCAGAGCACTCGCCTGGGTCTGTGCACGTTTTATTGAATTGCAGGGGTTACTCAAGGGGGACCTAAAGTCACCCCCTGAAATCCAATAAAAACCTGCAGACCCCATCGAGCGCTCCACTATTTTATTTGGGTACTTCTCTTTTGAAATGGCCTGCAGGTCTTTATCTTTGTTATCACTAATCTAAAACTATTCCCAACCTGGGAGGCGTGTGGATATTGCAAGTGGACCCCACATAATATAAGATTAATTAAAGTCATGTTGTTGTGTTTACTTTAAAACCATGAAAAGTGAGTTTTGATTGTGATACCAACATCTAGGAACTTATATTAGGTTAGTTCCATCAACACCAGAACACGATTGATTGATTGATTGATTGATTGATTGATTGATTGCATGTATATGTATGTATTTATGCATGTCTCTCTCTCACTCATAACTCCATCCCAGCGTACAGCCTTGACAGACTACAGTACCCAGGATGCAACAGTCACCCCCAGAAGCTGTTTGACCACTCTACCTCTGCACACTCACCCGGGCTGACCCTTTGCTGAGCACCACGCGTCTGTGCGCGTGCATGTGCGTGCATGAATGACTATGCATGCGTTTGCCAGTGAGTTGGAGGCTCCCTGCCATTTTAACAAAGGTTAATGGAGGACTGCGTCAAAGCTTCAGACGAGAGAGAGAGAGAGAGAGAGAGAGAGAGAGAGAGAGAGAGAGAGAGAGAGAGATAGTTTAAATAGACAACGGCCAATTAATCTTGTACCAGTGACAGTGGCGTCAGCCCGCATGCGTAAGTCTGTGTGCGTGCATTCCCATTTGTGTGTGTGTGTGTGTGTGTGTGTGTGCGTGCGTGCGTGCGTGCGTGCGTGCGTGCGTGCGTGCTCGCTCGTTTAATCCACAGTAAAATAGACAGGCCCATTAAACTGTGTAGACAAGGTCCACTAGACGTGATAGTAGAAAACGCCAGTGTCTCATTTGGAGGTGCTAATGAAGATGTTACAGTTTGCATATGGTTATGACTGAACCACTTAAACCCTCTATGGTTGACCGGAGTGCCCCAGGGCTCTATACTAGTGTATTTTCTTTTTCTTTTGTTATTGTGAGGAAAGCTTTCTTTGAAACTAGCATTTAACTAATTTAGCACATTTAGTGCCAGACATTAATTAATTAATTCCGTAGCTTCTGCCAGCGTTATCAGTGTTTTTTCCGTATTTTCCGAGGGCGATACTGTGGTGGAATGGAAAGACAGGACAATTTTTTTTGTAGCTCCGCCCAGTGTCCACTAGACCAGGGGTTTTCAAAGTGGGTGACGGGGCACCCTGGGGTGCCGCGGCAGCAGTCCAGGGTGCCGCGAGATAATTTGATAATGTTTTATACTTAAAAAATATTTATTTTCTATCATTTTAAACTTGAAGTACAACGTTATTTTCATTTACCAAAATGGCTATTATCTCAACATTTTCCTCACAACATAATCTCGAGGAGAATATTGGAAAAAAATGCCCTTGTGTTTTCCCCTTATATAGAGGAGAATTAATTTGAAATTCTGATTTAGACAAAATCATTCAGATGTTGTCGTCATTTTATAATAATTAATAAAATAAATTACAATTTAGATTTATTTTTCATTTAGAAAAAAAATTCAGATAATGTGCTAAAGGTAATATTAAAATATGGCATGAATATAAGGTGCTGGGAGTGAAAATTATGAATATAAGGGGTGCCTCGGAGGAAAGAAATATGTATAGGGGTGCCCTGAGCCAAAAAGGTTTGGGAACCCCTGCACTAGACAGTGTGTGTGAATGGACTATTGGCGCTGTGGAAATCTAGAGGAAAGCTTATATTTTTTAACAGAAGAAGAATTGATCCGGATGGAGAAGTGCTTTTCATTTCCGGGTTATCTTTGCATGCATCGGTGTCCTAGCGACCGAGGAACGTTCTTACAGTAACGAACAGCGATATAAATACACTCATATTACAAAATGTATAAATAAATAAACTGAGAACTCCGTTTTTGGGCACGCCACAAGCAACCGCTCATTCTTAAAAACAGATCTCCGTTTTTGGCACAAAATGTGTTAAACTCATCGTTGAATTGTCCTTTATAAACTCGAACTGAGTTGGCACTGCACGTTGGGAGGTTTAGTTTTTTTATGCCTACGCCACATCTCTTACAATCTAAGATATTGCCTAAGCGTTGTGAACTGTTCCCCCGGTGTTAAAGATGGCTGACATTTCACATTCTTCTCTCCTCAGCGCTTTTTTTCCGATCCGTGACACACAGAGTGTGGTTCTTTTCAACACTCTGACAGACAGCTTTTATATGGCGCTGACTGACTGACAGACTGACTGCTGACTGGGCCGCTTAATGTGGCGAAAAGGTTGAAAATCAGTCGAGTCGAACTTCAGAGGCAAGTCGACAGATGAGACGAACCAGAGCACGGTGCCGGGATGGATGTGGCACAGCCTGGCGCGGAAACTGTCTCTGCCCACAGTGCCCTCCATACCCTAAGCCATTTAGAACGGGTACACATTTTGTGTATCATTATTTTATGCTTTAACTATTGAAAAATAGCAGATATACAAGCTCACAGCGCGGCACCGAGTGCCGCGCTGCAAGCTTGTAGATCTGCTATTTTTGAAAAATCGTGAAAATTTGAATTTTGACCCGATTCTATAAGTGTCTTCTGAATTTTTTAGATGTTTTGAAAAACCCTATGTTTCTATGTCAGCAATCTGGCCAGCCATCGTCAAAGAAAAGGTCCTTTTCACTTAAATGGAGCTCAGTAAGTCTGTTCTTGAGAAACTACTGTGTCAGTGGTTCTCAAACTTTTTCATGTGAAGGACCCCCAAAATGATATGTATTTGGCCACGGACCCCCATCTCAAAATATTTTGTTCCAGGGACCACCCAGAAGCAAAATTTGAGTTACAAACGTTTGCTTTGAAAATACATGTATTCAAAGATTTGCACACATTTTCACGACTTTTTCAAAAATAGCAGATCTACAAGCTTGCAGCGCGGCACTCGGTGCCGCGCTGTGAGCTTGTATATCTGCTATTTTTCAATAGTTAAAGCAGTCAATAATTCTAGGCCTAAATGGGCTAATATACCTGACTGACGACTTCTCCAAAGGAGCGACAGCCATCTCAAATATAGAACAAACCGGAGAAAAATTCTCATTCCACTACTACTCTGCCAGACCGCAGAGAATGTTAGAGAGGCAGGGGCTGACATTTCAAAAAGGGCCTTGTGGTGAAAATATCGAAAATAGCAGACCTCCAAGACGCGTTGTGAGCTTGGAGGTCGGCTATTTTCAATGCTTGATTACTATGCTGAGAGGGCAATTCTTTCAACATAAGATGCTGCATTCAAGTTCAGGGAGAGTTTGGACAAGTCAATTCTCTTGAATAATGCCTTCAGGATTTGGCATGGAAAGGAGGCATTTGCATTTCTTTCCCTATGGTAAAAGCTGCATTCATGGTCTGGAGAGTCTACCTGCCCTCATACCAGACTGACTATTTCTCCAAAGTGAGTGACAGCCATCTTGTAGCACTCAATTATAGAACCTGGGAAAGATTCTCATTCAACTACTACTCTGCCACCACAGTGTGGAACACCATAGCCTAACATAGACAGACTAGAATCACTGCATGGATATTAGTCTGCTTCTTCTCAGTGTTATTATTTTTCACCCAGAGGGCGGTTACAAAAAGATTCAGACAGACTGGGGAGGTTACAGTCCGGTCAGAGGCGGCATTGGCTCAGCTCAGGGGTAGAGAAACCGTCATTAGAACACGGAGGGTTCCCAGTTCGAATTCGGGCTCCCCCAGAGTTAGTGTCGAAGAGTCCTTGAGCAAGACTCTGAACCCCTACTTGCTCCCAGTGAGCAGGTTGGTGCCTTGCATGGTTTCCTCTGCCATCGGTGTATGAATGTGTGTGTGAATGGGTGAATGTAATGCACAATCTATGTAAAGCGTCATGGATAAAGGCGCTATATAAATGCACCATTTACCATTTATAGTCGGTTTGTGAGATCAGCCGTGGAAAGACAGACAGACACACACACAGTACAGAGTACAAAGACAAGAAACAGAATAAAAATACAAATGAGAGGGAGAGGCTGAGATGTTTCCAGCAGAAAGATGGAGGGGAAAGGGAGAGAAAGAGAGACGAATGGAAGGAGTGGTGGGAGAGAGAGGGAGGGAGAGAGAGAGAGAAAGAGGAAAAGAGATAGACGCAGACAACAGGAAATGGAGAGCGATGGAATATCAATCAGTTGAATAAACATGATTGTTGTCTCTGCTCTCTCAGCTCTCAGCCAATTAGATGCAGACCTTCGGCGCAGAACCCGGGCTTTGATCTCCATCTCGGTCTTCAGGGAAAAGCCACAGCACTCTATTAGTCTTAGAACCGTGTGTGTGCGTGCGTGCGTGCGTGCGTGCGTGCGTGCGTGCGTGCGTGCGTGCGTGCGTGCGTGTGTGTGTGTGTGCGCGTGTGCGTGTGCGACCATGACCGCTTGTGTGTGCCGTTAAAGTGTCTCTGTGTCAGTGTGTGTCGTGAGGTTGTGTATGGCTATCGTCCTCACAAAGCTAGAAAAGCTGAGAAAATGGTCACAAAAAACGAGGACCTTGAGAGCTGGTCCTCGGGTGGCAATTAAGAGGCCGTTTCAGGGCAGGGTTCGTGTTTAGGGTTTAAGACTAGAGAGGGCTAGGGTTGAGGTTAGGCTAAAAGGTTAAAAGGTGCTTTAAGTCAGTGGTTCTCATCTGGGGACCCCCCCAAATGATTTTGGGGGGGTCCCCAGATGATTAACTTAATGTGCAACATTGTTTTCTCTCTCAACAGTAAACAAACCAACATAAAGTTTAAGTGTAGAGAGGGTATCTGCACATTTCTAAATTGCAAGGCGTTGTGAGCATGTAGATCGGCTATTTTCACAATAGAACCGTGTTGTACAAAATGTAATGCCTCACCTCTTAGTGCTCGTCAGGGTGGGGGGGTCCCCAGTTCGACCATAATTATTTTGGGGGTCGCGGCCTGAAAAAGTAAAGTACTTACACTGCCTTGTCAAGGCAGAATTGAGGGCAAGGGGTTGAATGAATAGAGAACCACTGCTTTAAGTGATACTCTGTGAAGAATAGCTCTATAATATATTCCCCAAGGTAAGTATTGTTTATTCAGTAACACGAGTCTCCCTGTCTCTCCCGCTCTTTAGCAAACAGAAACAGAAATTGTCGTTGTCGGGTGCAAACCTTGTATGTCCAAAACCGTTCGTTTCGTATTCATCATTTTTTTTAAATGATTTATTAAACTAGTGAAAACAGCCGATCTACAAGCACACAACGCCTCGCACCGCGAGGCGTTGTGTGCTTGTAGATCTGCTGTTTTCACTACTTTCGTGCGACGGCCTTGTACGATGAAGCAGGGCTTTACTTTGCGAGAAAACGTACACATTTCAAACTTGGAGATACAAGGTTTCTGCTCGACGTTGTAAATCCTGTCAGAGAGACAGAACTCATACGGCACACAGGATGAACAAAGTGATGAAATAAAACAAATAAGACAAAAAAAAAGAGCTGACACAATTGGAACTGGAACTGTACGAAATTGAATATAATAAGAATGATGAATGGGTTCTGCTCTCTGCTGGTTGACGAACGAACAAACGAATAAACAGACAAACAAACAAACAAACAAACAAACAAACGGACGAAAGGGAACTGGCAAAGGGAGCTTCAGTGCGCGGCTCAACTTTTTCCTTCTTTCACAGGGATAACATTTCCCAATTAACTCACACACAAAAAAGTTTGGCACTGAGTCAAACTAAATGTATGCCTCAGGGCTGGCAAAGTTTGTCTGAGACCTGGGGGCGTGTCCGGGTTCGAATCCGAAGCCAGTTCGAATCCGGGCTCCCCCTGAGTTAATGTCGAAGAGTCCTTGGGCAAGACTCTGAACCCCTAATTTCTCCCGGTGAGTAGGTTGGTGCCTTGCATGGTTTCCTCCGCCACCGGTGTATGAATGTGTGCGTGAATGGGTGAATGTAATGCACAATCTATGTAAAGCGCTTTGGATAAAAAGCGCTATATAAATGCACGATTTACAATTTTATTTACCATTCTAGCACCACCATGAGGCCCATTCTTGCAAAACACATTTTTGGACACTGCTCCTACAGATTTTGCCCTAAAATCACGCAAAGCGGTACACAGTATGTCTAGACTCATGTCATCAACATGGATCTGTCCCATTTAGCGCCACCATCAGGGCCGGTTTTTCAAACACATTTTTGGACACTGCTCCTACAGATTTTGCCCTAAAATCATGCAAAGCGTCACACAGTATGCCTAGAGTCATGTCATCAACATGCATCTGTCCCATTTAGTGCCACCATCTGGCCGATTTTTACTTATGCTTATCTCCCGATTACTGAAGCCTCTATCAGAGTCCAGGGTGAAGAGCTATTCCCTCTTCAACGCGGTGTAGTTTTCTAGCTATCACCTCAAAATACATAACAAAGCCTAGCTGATAGCTAGGAAACTACCACCCAAACGCGGTGAAGTGAATAGCTCTTCACCCTGGACTCTGATAGAGGCTTTACTGGTCTTATAAAAGTATGTGGCGATGGCAACAACTTTTAAATCAAAGCCTCCTTCCTCCCCTTCTTGCTCTTCTTCCTCTTCTTCCTCTTCAACTTCTTCTTCTGCATTTCAAGTAGACGCAGTGAGAAGCAGGAAAGGGAAATGAATGAGATGCAGATTATGAAAGGATATCTTCTTTACAAAGAGAAGAAGAAAGGGAGAGGCGCATCACAAAAGCCCCGCGCTAATCAAACCGCCCTTCTCTTCTCCTTCTGCGGGCTGATAACAACGGGGCCCTTATCAATGTGCATGTGATACGGGATGGGATCTCCATATAGGTTCATCACCACATCCCATGCACGTGTGTGTGTGTGTGTGTGTGTGTGTGTGTGTGTGTGTGTGTGTGTGTGTGTGTGTGTGTGTGTGTGTGTGTGTGTGTGTGCGACTGTGCGTGCGTTGTGTGCGTAGATCCGTGAAGGGCTTCAGATAACTAATCTTTGTTCTCATGACTAATGTATAGATTAACATCTGGGTAATATTCACACGCACGCACGCACGCACGCACGCACGCACGCACGCACGCACGCACGCACGCACGCACGCACGCGCACACACACACACACACACACACACACACACACACACACACACACACACACACACACACACACACACACACACACACACACACACACACACACACACACACACACACACAACACACACACCATGAAAGTCTGCTTTTAATGTATAGTAGTCAGGGGTGTCACACCAAATTCTGGGCCCTGGGTACGAGGATTTACTGTGGGCCCCCCATGAATGTTCTTCATAGGGGGGAGGCGGTTTAACCCATTTAGACTGGGAACAGAACACATTATTACACATTATTTTGTGCTTTAACCATTGAAAGATTTACAAGCAGTAGATCTATTAGATCTGCTATTTTTGAAAGAATCTTGGAAATGTGTGCAAGTCTTTAAATATTTCAAATCCAAACCTATGTTTCAATGTCAGTGGTGCTCAAACCTTTTCATTGGAACGAACCCTCCACATTGGTTATGGACCCCCACCCCAAATATTGAGTTCCAGGGACCCCCCAGAAGCAACATTTGAGTTACAAATGTTCGCTTAAAAAATACATAATACTATTAAAAGATTTGCACACATTTTCACCACTTTTCAAAAATAGCAGATCTACAAGCTTGCAGTGCGGCACTGTGAGCTTGTATATCTGTTATTTTTCAATAGCTAAAGTATAAAATTAAGGCCCCTCCACCTTGGGCCCTAGTAACTCTGTCCCACTCCCCCCCCCCCCCCCCCTTGTGACGCCCCTGCACACACCATGAAAGTCTGCTTTTAATGTATGGTAGTGCAGGGGCCCTGGGGGAATTGGGGGAGGGGCAGGGGAATCACGTACGTTCAACACATCCTCCTCCTCCTCCTCAATCATCATGTATAAACGCCTGTCCTGAAACCCACGCAATGTTTAATACATTTTTGCATTTTTTATTTTTTTTATCCGTAAGCAGTGGTGGGAAATATATATCTTTCGCTCAAGCAGGGGCGTCACAAGGGGGGGGAGGGGGGAGGAGTGTGGCTGAGTTACTAGGGCCCAAGGTGGAGAGGGACCTTAATAATTTTTTACTTTAACTATTGACATTTTTTGAAAAGTTGTGAAAAATGTGTGCAATCTTTGAATATATGTATTTTTTAAGCGAACATTTGTAACTCAAATTTTGCTTCTGGGGGGGGGGGGGGGGGGGGGGGTAATACAGACCAAAATAGGACCCCCCTGAATGAGAATAGGTTGATATGCCTCATTTCTGCCCCTGTTCTGAGATCTGTAGATTAGTCCCCACTGCTAAAACGGGCTTATCGTCGCTATCCAAAAGCGCCCATTCCGGCCGTTTTTTTTTGGCCCCTGGTCAAACTGGTCTACTGGCCCCTATTTTGGTCTGTATCACTCCTTTAAACACATCTACTGCCTCTTAATCTGAAGGTTGCTTGGTGCCTCGGCGCCACGTCGTTTCCTCCGTCGGCCGCCCGCTATTATTTTGAAGGGCCGGAAGGGGGTTGTTTTTGTTTTTTTGGATTATCACTTGACGGCAAACGATTACGTCATCTAGTCACATGACAGTGTGGGACAAGAAGAGGCAAGATGGCTGCGCCCTGCCTTGTGCCTTGTTTACATTTAGATCTGCTGCAAAAATGTCTCAAAATGGCTATTTTGTTTAAATGAAGTTTCTTTATGGGCCTCTCCATTGACTTAACATTGAGGAGCTTCACTTCGCGTGCACGCCCAACGTGCGTTGTAAACAAATCGCCGACATTACCGATGCGAGCGGGACGGAGCGACATTAAGTAAGTAATAATATCTTTACTGTATACAGTAAGATTCACAGTCCTCACCGTCAACGGCGCCATGGTATTAACCCTTTCAATGACGGTGAGGACTGTCAACGGCGGCGAAAAGTTAAAAAATAACCCCCAAGTTCACACCTCAACGCTTGGTGTCACAGCAGGGTGTTTAACAACTTGGGTGCCAAACTCGTTCAGTAACGAGTTAAGGCCACTAGGGGTCACCCTGCCAAAAGGAGTTGTCTCGTTCCTGAATGAGACAACGAAGGGTTAACTGTACGTGCAGCTGCCTGCCCTCTGAATGACCCGAGTCCATACGTCACCCCGTAGCAGAGAGAGAGAAAATGGCACGAGCTGGTTGCATTGATTTCCATTCTACTCTGAAACATAAAAAGGGCTTTAACTCTGAATGAGGTGAAAAGAACGCCAGGGAAGCAGAGATCTGAGGCTTCCGAGGCTCTTCAAATAAAGCGTGAGTGAATGGCGGCAGCAGCAACAGCTAGAAATTGTATAAACCTGAGCATCCCATGTGTTAACAAAGAGATGAGCCAGTATTCATAGTAATACACCAGTGTCTGAAGTGGTTTACTCCTGTAGGCCTAATTGGTGAGTCCAACACTGAATCACCAGTACAACACTACCCATAATGCGACTGGAGCTCCTCTCTGAGATGGATGAGTCCCTTCAGAGAACAGAAGGCTGGGTGAATGAATGAGCTGCTGACAGAGACGTAAACCTCCTGATGTCCTGCTACATTATGTTCTCTTCTCTTTGCTTTCTTCAGCTCTCCATCTCAGTCCATTGAGACCTGAGGTCCATTCTACAAATGCCTTCTAGTTGTGACCATCAGGTCGCAGTTACTATCAAAACCTCCACCGGCTGTCTGTCTGTCTGTCTGTCTGTCAGTCAGTCACGTCACACGTCACACTTTTCCCCTACTCATATCTCCGCCACACCGTTGCCCCTATCCATGCAAACTTTTCACACACACACACACTCCTTGGCTCCCAAACCATAATTTCTCGCAAAACACATTTTTGGACACTGCTCCTACAGATTTTGCCCTAAAATAACGCAAAGCGGTAAACAGTATGTCTAGACTCATGGATCTGTTCCATTTTGTATACATGTGACCTGACGGTCGCGTATCTCCCAATTAGGGGGTCTTAATGGTTCTAGGACTAGTACTACTTCTCACACACACCAAAAATAAAATGTTTTTTTCACTGCCTTTTGAATCTCTAAAAGAAACAGAAGCAATTTTCAAAGTACCCAATATTGCACTTAGGTAAAAAAATTACAATGAAGAAATACTCTGTTTACAAGTACAGAATAAAAGTACAAAAGTATTGATTATCAGAATGAACCTGAAGTACCAAACTCATAATACAGAATATCCCATTCCACAAGTTCTCAAATCGCGCATTACATCTAACAATGACACCTTGTGAGCGTGACACAAGAATGTCCCCACCACCCGTCCCTCCTCCCCCTGCCGAAATGACTGTGTGCACACCTCACTGGGCTGTCAGACGCACAGGCGGAAAGACAAGGGAACAGAGGAAAAGACGGGATAGAGAGGAGAGAGAGAGAGAGAGGGAGAGATTGACAGAGAGCGAAAGCGACAGGGGGTGGAAGACAAAGAGAAGATCCAGAGACAAGAGGTGGAATGGCCTGTTATTTACTGACGTCGTCTGTTCTGTTCAGCCTCCGTGTCTCTCTGACACCCATGATGGCTGCTCCGTACGGCCCTGACCGCAGTCACCCCTCCCTCTGCAGGGGCGTCACAAGGGGGGGACAGGACTGAGTTACTAGGGCCCGAGGTGGAAGGGCCCTAGTAACTTTAGCTATTGAAAAATAGCAGATATACGAGCTCACAGAGCAGCACTAGCTTGTAGATCTGCTAATTTTTTTTTAAGTCGTGAAAATGTGTGCAAATCTTTGAATATATGTATTTTTTTTAAGCGAACATTTGTAACTCAAATTTTGCTTCTGGAGGGGTCCCTGGAACTAAATATTTTGAGATGGAGGTCCCGTGGGCCAAATACGTATGATTTTGGGGGTCCTTCACATGAAAAGGTTTGAGCACCACTGACATAGAAACATGGGTTTTTCCAAAAAAAAAACTTGCACAAATGTCAAGATTTTTTCAAAAATAGCAGATCTACAAGCTCGCAGCGTGGCACCGAGTGCCGCGCTGTGAGCTTGTACGTCTGCTATTTTTCAACAGTTAAAGCACAAAATAATTGAAGTGAAACCTTGTACCCAGGGGCCCAGAATGTGGTGCGACACCCCTGCTCCTCTGTGTGGGTGTTGAGCTGCTGACCAGAGAGAGAGAGGGGGGGGGTCAGACTATTCATCACAGGCGGGCAAAGCGGTACACAGTATCTCTGCAGTCATGTCATCAACATGGATCTGTCCCATTTAGCGCCACCATCAGGCCAATTTTTTCAACACATTTTTTGGTCAGTGCTGACCAGATGGTCACTTATCTCCCGATTAGGAGTCTTACTGGTAGCTATACAGGTGTGCCGTTAGAAAACTTCACACGTCCTGCCTTTGGCAAGACAGTAGAATTTCAGGGGATTAGCAGAACATTGAGCTTGTAGATCAGCTATTTATTTTTTATTTTTATGACCTTCTCTGACTTCAAAGTTTAAATCTACCTATGAAGGTGGATTCTGCTTTTCAATGGGAATGGAGTGGTTTTCTTGACATTTGCATTTTGGTGCAAAGAATACGCCTCCATGCTCCTTGAAAAATGTAAAGGCAAAACAGGGACAGAAACCTGTGGAAAAAATGCATTTGCAGGACATTTTTAGGAAAAAAGCAGTAATACTGAAGAGTTGAAACAGCAATATCTGTAGCTCTCTGTTATTTAACCAACTAAGACGACCTGGAATTGTGACTTTAACCATTACCTGTATGTTATGCTTTAGCTATCGGACAAATAGCAGATATATGCAAGCTCACAGCTGATGCGACACGTTGTGACAGTGAGCAGCTTGTAGGTCTGCTGTTTTCAGAGCACAAATCCCGAGCGTGCAAGAGAGAGAGAGAGAGAGAGAGAGAGAGACGAGAGAGAACACCCACGTTGCATAAGTTCCTTTCATGGCGTTGACACGCCGTGTTCTCTCATGGTTTTGATTAATGACACTTTGCTTCATCTTTTTTCTTTCTTACTCCACTTTGTCCAGGGGTGTCACACCAAATTCTGGGCCCTGGGTACCAACTTTCACTGCGGGCCCCCCATGAATGTTCTTCATAGGGGGAGGGGGTTTAATCCATTTAGACTGGGAACGCATTATTACGTTATTTTGTGCTTTAACTATTGAAAAATAGCAGATCTACAAGCTCACAGTGCGGCACTGAGTGCCGCGCTGCGAGCTTGTAGATCTGCTATTTATTCATTTTTAATCGTGAAAATTTGTGCAAGTCTTTTGAAGAAAAACTATGTTTCTATGTCAGTGGTGCTCAAACTTTTTCATGTGAAGGGCCCCCAAAATTATATGTATTGAGCCCTCAGACCCCCCATCTCAAAATATTTAGTTCCAGGGACCCCCCCAGAAGCTAAATATTAGTTACAAATATTTGCTTAAAAAATACATATATTCAAAGATTTGCACACATTTTCACGACTTTTCAAAAATAGCAGATCTACAAGCTTGCAGTGCGGCAGAGCTTGTAGATAAAATAATTAGGGCCCCTCCACCTTGGGCCCTAGTAACTCAGTCCCACTCCCCCCCCCCCCTCCCCCCTTGTGACGCCTCTGCCTCTGTCAACGACAATGAATCCAGCGGTGAGACGATGAGAGGTACATCCATTCCCTCTCTCTTCCTCCTTGATCTATTATGTATCTCTAGTGTTAATATGGCGCGCGTCCCGGGAGGCAACAAATAAAAAGAACACTTACTTTTCATCTTTGTCGGGAACGTCTATTAATATTTCCTTGTGTTTGTAATGTTCTCCGTGATGAAACAGGGTTAAAAAAATAATAAAACATAACGCGAGAAGGGTCATAAATGTTGAATGTCGTTATGCGCGCAAACGAGGACATGCTAGCACGCGTACGCACGCACGTGTTTACAGGGGAAACAACACTTTTAGGAGAGAGTAAAGATATGTGTTTGCATGTATACAGAAGTCATTATTTCATAATTTATAAATAATCACTGATGCGCGTCGCTTGCCTAAATGTGTTTTGAGGTCAAAGACCCTGTAGCTGAGAGAGAGAGAGATTAAAGGGATAGTTCACTACCAAAATGACTTTCAATTGTGGATTTCTTTTTATTTTATTTGTATCCCTAAGACAATCATTTCAGCAGACTCTTTGTGTCTCCATAGGGAACAAAGCAGGCTCTTTGTGTCTCCATAGGGAACAAAGCAGGCTCTTTGTGTCTCCATAGGGAACAAAGCAGGCTCTTTGAGTCTCCATAGGGAACAAAGCAGGCTCTTTGTGTCCTCCATAGGGAACCACCAGTAAAAACTAGAAAGATTAATTCACCTTCTGGTTGGTCCCTGACTGACTGACCAACCAGCTATCCTCTATCCTCTATCCTCTATCTGCCTTGTCCCGCCCTGGTTCCGCCTTTTTTATGTTGAATTTGCTAAAACATTTTTGGAAAAATAAAAACATTTAAAAACATGCTGAATCACTATACTGCCACTGAGCAGCTCCATTTTACTGAAACCAAGTTTGAAGTTAGAATTGAACGCACAGAATAACAATATGAGGCAACTGAATTAACATGGTAGTGGATGGAGTGTCCCACCGAGTGTCCCACCATGACACAGCAATCAAGGGTGTAAAGAGGGGAGGGAAAACGGGCGGGAAATTGCGAGTGTGGTTTCCTATTTATTGTAGCCAAATTGTCATGTGAAGCTTGACCAATCCTGGAGCTAGCAACACTCCCCTGTTGAACTCTATGGACTTACTCTATAATGGCGACGTCACAGAGAATGCTGCTTCCTGATTGGCTAAATGTTATATCCAGAACATTAAAATGTAAGCTGGGCTAGAACTATAATGTGTTGCAACTTGCTTACAGCGACCACACTGATATAGAGGGCTTAAGTGCTTTAAATTCTGCCATAAACCCACTGGGAAATTATAAGTGGAGGACATGGATGAGACAGCCTCTCTCTCTCCCCGGGGGGAGCGATACCCATGTCAGGCAGAAACCTCTTATCTCCATATATATTGTCAAATGGTAAAAAGGACTGCAAGTCCTTTACAGCAGGGGTCAGGGACGTGCTGGCCATTGGAAAAGCGGGACAACTCCCGAATGGCCGGTTCATTCCCGGCCGGTCCAGGCCGGCCATTAGGAAAAAAAATAAATAAAATGTCGTCCTTCGTTCCATTTTGAGGGCTGGGCGGCCAACAAAGTAAATCGTCACTGTCGGGCAGAAACCTCGTCATCTCCAAGTTTCAAATGTGTAAATTCTTTCGCAAAGCAAAGCCCTGCTTCATCATACAAGGCTGTTGCACAAAAGTAGTGAAAACAGCAGATCTACAAGCACACTTGTAGATTGGCTGTTTTCACTAGTTCAAATCAAATCATTTTTAAAATGATAAATACAAAACAAACGGTTTTGGACATATAAGGTTTCCACCCGACAAAGACGAAATATAACAAAAAAAAAAAAAGAATGAGGGCCTCTCCAACTCTTTTTCCCGGGCTGAATCAGGGGCCCAGCACGTCCCTGGCAGGGGTCTTCAACGTTTTCAGGCCAAGGACCCCTTAGTTGAGAGAGAGATGAAGCAGGGACCCCCACAACCTTTTCATAGATTCCATATAGTTTCATCGTTTGACAGCACAATCATCAGTGTATTTTGGATTCATGTCAACTCGTGTTTTCAGACCTTAACCACTTGAACCGTCAATACTTAATACACTTGGCCTTTTCACTAGTGTGCTCTTTTACCCCTCTACACCAAACCTCTTTGCCAAAAATAGCCGATCTACAAGCTCACAACGCCTCGCAGCGCGAGCTTGTAGATCTGCTATTTTACCAGATAGTATGGACGCTATAGTTTCCCAGAATATGGACGCTAGAGTTCAAGTGGTTAATATAAAAAAGGGAAAAAAGGTTCTGTCACTCAGTTTTGGAGGAGCCCCTGTAGTAACTCTTAGGACCCCCTCCTGGTCCCGGACCCCCTGTTGAAGACCCCTCCCTCCTTTACAGTGTATTTCACATTCAATTTAGGCATTTGACAGACACTCTTAATCCAGAGCGATTTACAATAAGCAAGGTCCATCAATACAAGGGGTGTAACGATACATTTAATATTGATACGATACGCATCACAATGCGATACATGGACAATATTGGCTCATTCATGGCGATATGATACGATTCATTGATTTAAAATCGATATAGTAATTAGCAAAGAAATGTTATGTGAAATGTGTCAATAGTGCAGGTTTTTTAAGGGAAGATCTATGCTGCGAAGCATTGTGAGCTTGGAGGTCGGCTATTTTCGGTACTTGATGCCACACTAAACTAAGCATAATCAAGTGAATACTTGAGATGTGGCGTATCGGCACGGATTTCTATACACAGAGAGGGGAATTCTTTCAAGATGCTGCATTCAAGTTCAAGCAGGAGAGTTTGGACAAGGCAATTCTCATGAATGCTGCCTTCAGGTATGGCATGGAAAGAGGGGCATTTGCATTTCTTTCACCATAGTGAAAGCATTCATGGTCTGGAGAGGGCCCCTGATACAGCCCGGGAAAAAGAGTTGGAGAGGCCCTCATTGTGCGTTATAGAGAGAGATCTCTCTCCATAGCGCTGCTGCTAGTCAAAGATTTGCCATTTCAGATCATGACAAGTGACAAGCCAGTGGGCCAATTACATGTGTTATATTTCGTCGTTGTCGAGTGGAAACCTTATATGTCCAAAACCGTTTGTTTTGTATTTATCATTTTAAAAATGATTTGAACTAGTGAAAACAGTTGCGTTGTGTGCTTGTTTTCACTACTTTTGTGCGACTGCCTTGTATGATGAAGCAGGGCTTTGCTTTGCGAAAAAATTTACACATTTGAAACTTGGAGATACAAGGTTTCTGCCCGACAGTGAAGATTTACTTTGTTGGCTGGGCCAGCCCCCAAAATGGAACGAAGGCAGACATTTAATTTTTATTTTTTTCCTAATGGCCGGCCTGGACCGGCCGGGAATGAACCGGCCGTTGGGGAGTTGTCCCGCTTTTCCCAATGGCCAGCACGTCCCTGATAAAAAGGCAGGGGCTCAAGCCCCCTTTGATGTCTATTGTGTGCACGTGCCTGATGCAACGTCACACAAAATAATCAAACGTTCGCGTTTCGCGCTTGTCGATGTGCGACTTACGGCATTCGTGGATCTGAATCCTGAAAAGCAAGTTTTGGACTTCTTCAGAGACCATAATTATGCTTTTTGTATTTGATACAATAGTGTTGATTTCCTTCCATTAATCTATAGTTCAGATGAAAGGCATATAATTATGAATAGTTAAGATGCTGTACGGTGTATAGTGTAATATGAGTGAAATAGGCCTATTGTGACTGAAATAACGTGAATGTGTTAATGTATGTAATTATGTATTTCCTGGTGGAGGGGAATGATGGTATGTTGGAACAAAAGGACAAAGGGGTAGGATAATAATGGATTCCTATATGTGTGCTGGGGGGGGGGGGAGATGGTGTAATGGAATGTTTTAATGAAGATGCACATGGAAATGTAATAATAATTTATATAAAAGAAAGACTCCCCTCCTAAGAAATGCATGTGTAGCTTAAATGAGTGTTGGGTGGAAATCATTTCCTAGTTTTTGCCAATGTTGTGTTATTTTATTATCTCTTGACACTAATCGTTACATCAAATCGTCGTCAACATGTATTTCCCAACATTCTACCACCAGTAAGAAGGTTTTGATAGTAACTGCGACCGTCAGATCGCAACAATGTGGAAAGTAAATTTAAAAAAAAGGAAAGGAAAGAAAAAAAGCGATATACGCTACGCTGATACATGCTGTACTTTCATTCACGTATATGACATTTTGAAGGCAGACATCGTGTTTGTAACGGAGTGCTTCTTACAACCAGCACAGCCAGGGACGTGCTGGGCCCCTGATTCAGCCCGGGAAAAAGAGTTGGAGTGGCCCTCATTTTTCTTTTTTTTTAGTTATATTTCGTCGTTGTCGGGTGGAAACCTTGTATGTCCAAAACCGTTTGTTTTGTATTTATCATTTTAAAAATGATTTAAACTAGTGAAAACAGCCGTAGATCTGCTGTTTTCACTACTTTTGTGCAACGGCCTTGTATGATGAAGCAAAGTAAATTTGAAACTTGCATGGAGATACAAGGTTTCTGCCCGACAGTGACGATTTACTTGGAACGAAGGCCGACATTTTATTTTATTTTTTTTCCTAATGGCCGGCCTGGACCGGCCGGGAGTGAACCGGCCGTTCGGGAGTTGTCCCGCTTTTCCCAATGGCCAGCACGTCCCTGAGCACAGCGGTTCTGGCGTCTGCCTGGCGGATGAGATGACGCCACAAGCTGTAAAACAATAAACTTCTCTATTCTGTGCTAACTTAAGATCCTTTGTTCTTCTTCCCTTTCTTCTATCTTTAATGCATGAGTCCACATGTTTGTTCTGCTGTTCCTCCTTACCTCTCTCTATCTTCCTTCTCTCTTTCTCTCTTCCTCTCTCTCTCTGTGTCTCTATTTGCGGAGCAGATCCCTACAGCGACAATAACATTGTTCAGAGCCACGGGAGGCTTGGTATCCCCCCCCCCCCCTAGTCTGGTGACACGCTCCAAAAACAGAAGTCATTAACCCACTAAAACACCAGGAAAACATATTTGTAATTTTAGATTTTAGCTACACTGTGCATATCGTTAATAGCAACTTTTTGAAAACTTTCTGAAAATAAAAAATAAGTTTTAGAACATTTTTATCGAACAGTGAGTGATTCTCCATAGATATACAAGCTCGTAGCCCATCACTTCACGCTGTGAGCTTGTATGTCTGCTATTTTTTAATGTTTTTTTGTAAAGAAAAAAGAATATAATATCATATAATAATCTTGAAATTGATTGAAAATGTTTTGAATGATGTTGAATTCTTTAAACACAAATGTTCTCTTCATGGTGGTCAACGCGTTGCAGCGCGTTGTGAGCTTGGAGGTCGGCTATTTTCAGCCCCTGCCTCTCTAACAATAGCGAGTTTAAGCTCGCTACGGCAACGGCAGATGACAACGGTAAATCGGAAATGATCCGCGCTCGATAGATCAACCTGCCGTCGCCGCGGCCGTCTCTACTACGGCAGAAGGTCCCTTCCCACGTAGCGCCTACTCCGTCTGCTGCGTGTGCGCGTCGCCATGGGAACCAAAGCATTCAATGAAAGGAGTGGGAACCCGTCGCCGCCAAGGCTTTGCTTAACCATTTTGATCGCTACGGCGATTACGTCATAGCAGCCGCAGTCCCGCCTCACGTTGCGGTAGCAGAAACGGTCTGCTTAATGTCGCTATTCTCTGCATCCCTGCTGCCTCTCGTGGATCAAGTTCACTTGAGCCTACGCACTCAGCGTCGTTGGAGTTACGTCCCGACAGACACAGAATGGAAAATCATGTTTGGGGGCTGAGCGTTTCTCCCGGGGTGAGCTTTTTGCCCCAACTGTCACTCAAAGTGCCTCAAAAGTGACGACAGGCCAATCACAGCGTGTCTTTTCCGGGACTTTGTACAATCTAGTTACATTTCACTATCACGCGAGTAAAACGTACGAAACACGAAACAGGAACAGGTAGCAAAGTAGCAAGTAACAAGCTCAGACGCGTTTAGAAAAAAGAAAAGAAAAAGAAAGAGGTTTCTGCCCCACAGCATCGATATGATTGCGACTGTCAGGGAGCAATTACTATAAAATCATGTGTCACACGCCGTCACACTTTGCTGTCACACTTTGCTGTCACACTTTGCTGTCACACTTACTCTGGCATACTTTTGCCTAGCAATGTGATTTCAACTTTAAAACACTCACACAACTTGGGCCTTTAATAGGCCAATAAATGTAATAGTGTAATATGGCAATAAGTGTAATAGTGTAATAAGTGTAATAGCAGCAATAGTGTAATAGGGCAATAAGTTAGTCTGTTGTTTCCGCGCGCCCCGACGGTTGCTTCTCGCCCTTAGGGCGTCTTACTGGTGTTTATTGCTTTGAATGGTTTAACTTGTTATTGTTTGCTCTCAGACAGACAGACAATAATAAAGTTGTCTAAAACAGCACTTCCATTTCCATGGAATACAATGTGAGAATGTGAGTTATAAAAGTTATACACAGTAAAGGAGTTTAGTTTCTCATCTCTCCTCTGGTGGTGGAGGGGCAAAGGTTCATTGATGAACCCCGAGAAGAGAAGTCTGCCTTCAAATCGATGTTAATGGAATCATTGTGACCATGAAGACCTCCACACTAACGCACAATTGAATCCTGTTCTCTGCTATATTGAAAGTCCTTCTGCTGATCACTCCCGCTCAAAGAAACAGTGTGTGTGTGTGTGTGTGTGTGTGTGTGTGTGCGTGTGCGTGTGCGTGTGCGTGTGCCTGCGTAGTATAGCTCAGGGGCGGCATAGCTCAGGGGTAGAGAAACTGGTATTAGAGCACGAAGGGTATAAATCCCAAAGGGTTCCCAGTTCGAATCTGGGCTCCCCCTGAGTTAATGTCGAAGGGTCCTTGGGCAAGACTCTGAACCCCTAATTGCCTCCGGTGAGTAGGTTGGTGCCTTGCATGGCTTCCTCCGCCACCGGTGTATGAATGTGTGTGTGAATGGGTGAATGTAATGCACAATCTATGTAAAGCGCTTTGGATTAAAAGCGCTATATAAATGCACCATTTACCATTTACCATTTAGTATGTTATTTAGCATAACCAATAGTAAGAGAATCCATTGAAAAATCTCTTTTATCAATTGTTTGGGGTTTCAACCATATACTGACCTATCTACTATTGAATTAATTGCAAACGAGCCCAACTCGTTTGCGATGTTTTTTGAAAACCTTATACCCATACCTAACACCATGCCAAAATTCAAAAACGAATGCATATTTTTTTATGAATTCTTACACGTTAAAACCCAATTTATCTGCATTTAATCTCCCGGCAGCCATCATGGACACCATCATGAAAATGACTTTCCTACATTTTTAGCATGTTGTGTATCATACCCAATACTAACAGAATCCTTTGAACAATCAAAATGACTTTTTTTTCCTACATTTTTAGCATGTTATGTATCATACCCAATACTAACAGGATCCATCTATTTTATCAATTATTTGGGGTTTCAACCATACTGACGTATGCAATATTTGATTCATTGCAAACAGGCCACTAGGGGGCAAGCCCAACGTGTTTGCTAGGATTTTTGAAAACCATATACCCATACCTAACACCATACCAAAAACCAAAAACTCTTCACCAAGTGTGCCTGAACTTTACCAATTCCTCCCCAGCTATTTCTCCGGATGTCCCGATTTCTCCTACTCCTCTCCTCTCCTCCTAGCAATTTCTCCACAGTGCAATAACTGGATGGGGGGACAGTGTGTTGTTGGGGGCGGAGGATTAATTGGCACAACTAAATTGAGAGGGGGGAAAAGGGGGAAGAATATGTTTTACTTATTGTTTAAAAAAAAAAAGAAAAAAAAAGAAAACCGTATCATCAGTTTCCTATCAGCCCATACTGCAGGTGTTGAGGCCCGCGGAGTGATTGCATTACCACGGTAGTAGATTGCATCACGGGAGGAGCGCCCTCGCAATGCGGAGGCCCTTTACCACGGCGTCAATTGGGTATGGCAGGGGTATGCAGCTGCCATACCCTCCAGGGGGGAAAAAAGTTACTTTTAAATATAAATCCATGACTGTCTCTTTCTCTATCTGTGCTGGTTATTATGTTGTTAAATTACAGTAAAATAACTACAAATGCAACATTTTACAAGGTATTATAATTATATTCTCCAC